>NC_046658.1:51490739-51504925 GCF_010883055.1 Belonocnema kinseyi | reverse complement strand
TTAAAACGAAGAATCTGTAGTATATAATATAGGAGAAAATCTCAGAGAGGAAATACTTTTAGTTGAGATCAAAGATTTCAGAAAGCCTTAAAGTTCCACGTACAGAATGCGACCTCGCAAGACATTTGGGACATAGATTTTGCATATTCTTCCATCGCGAGGTTTGCTTCTTAGTACCCAATGTCACGTAAAGTCGAGGGTAAGTGCTCTTCTGATAAGGCAGCATGGTAGTGATTCTTTCTGTCATTTGAGAGCCGAAAGTTAACTTAAATGACGGACGGAAAGTGTGGCGGAAATGATGGAGAAGTGGGGAGGGGTGTCAAGCAACGATGAGGAAAAGTCGACTGGCTTTCTGAAGATCCTGTCTCGCTTTAAGGCAAATCCCAGAGCAGCAAAGAGAGTAAAACGAAACCAGGCAGAAGGTAGAGAGAAGGATCAAGAGAAATTTAAGAGAAACTTTCGCTTGGATTCATATGCCACGTGCCACTTGAGATTCTTTTTAGTGTTTTAGAGAAGACAAGGCGTTTTCCTGTGTTTCGATGCATCATGATCCATAAAATTCCAATCACTACGAATAAAATTGGTTGCAGGACATTTTTTAGAGCGATACAGTTTGGTTTAGCCAACTTTGCGTCGGAAATCGATGTAAAGTTTATCTTCTGTTTTTTCTGAATTTCTGAATTTGTAATGGAACAGTTCGGCTTCACGTCAGTTTCACCTCTCACCACATGGTCGCCAACTTGATGTTGTTCCCCTTGCAAGGAAACATTTGATTATTACTTTTTCAATTAATAATATTGCACTTTGAATAAAATGACTGAATTTTTAAAAGCATTATGAACAATTTTTAAATGATTAGTTTTTAATAATTTAGTTACAAGATCCTAATTTTCAAATGCTTTGATTTTAAACAAAGTTTGGAATTTTTAAATTTTTTATGGTTTACGTTTAAATTCATTCGTTCCATAACATTTCGATTTGAAATCATATAATATTCGATATTTTTAGAATAAACTAAACTTATAATCTTCATAATATTAAAAAATTTCAAATCTTGAAGAGTAAAAGAGAGATTTTTTGCATAGAAATTACAGTTAAAAAAATCCGATCCCTTTGATTGCCACTTGATTGACACATTTCTATTATTTCAATTTAGAATTATAGTTCTTAGGTTTCCAATTCTTAATTTCACAATATATTTAGGTTGTCACTTTAAAATTGTCCTAATTTTTAAAGTTTTATTTTAAAATAGATTCTAATTTCCAAGTCCTTCTAGGAATTAACTTTTATATGGGTATTATTTCTTAACAACCGTAATCTGAAAATTGAACTGATTTTATCGGACTCAAACCAATTGGAATTGGATGATTCTCTTTAAAGAAGATGATTTGGGGATAAATGGAGCTAGACATTAAATTTGGATCTTTTAAGTTACGTTTTCTTTTTTTCATTCTTTAATTAAAAGGAAAGATGAGGTTTTTCTGTTTACGTAACTTCAAGCTAAGGTCTCGAATTATATGCTTTTAGATCAGAAAGTCCGAGACTTTAAATCAAGTAAAAATTGTAGTTCCGAAATCGAGCGATTTCGTGAATTAATCTCTTGAAATTTCTCTCCGGATACATTGATAAAAAATACAATTTGGAAATAAAAAGGTTTCATATTGAAATTTTCACATTGGAATTTTACATTTTTATATTGGAATTTAAAAAAATGAAGTGGAAAAGAGTTCTAATATCATAATTCTTGATATATAAATTTTTTCCAGTTTTAGATAAATATTCAGTTTGTATTCCATGTACCGTACACAGCAAAAAAAAGTACTTAATTTAAGTCGGAAATTCGGCTTATTCTAAGGTGTCACAAAAAAAGCATAGGCAATCTAAATTAAGAATTACATCCGAACATTAAATTAAGTGAATATAGATTCCTGAAATTCAGCTCGGGACTATTTGAAATTCAGGGAGGCATGACCTGAAATTCAGGTATGCTCGCTCCTCAATTAAGAATATATCTATACTGAAAGCTAGTGTAACCTTAAGTTAGCAACTGGAACTGCTTTTGCTCCAGCACTTTTTTAAATCCGTGAAACGAAAATTCCACGAATTATGGAAACATACTACCGGCGAGAAAAATATAGGAATCTGCCTTTGAAGCTTAAAAACTCAGTCAAAGAAAATGCTAGCGCAACAAAAAAACAGTCATTTAAAAGCTGAACGTGTTCTGCGTTAATGAGCTTGAAGACGTTTATGTAAAAAAATGTTTGTGCTCAGCAGGCTGAAAAATATGAAAAAAAGTAAGGATTTTCGGGTACATTTAAGAACAGTCAAGTTTAGAGCATTATTTCTTATACGAGGGGCGATGGGAAAAATTTGAAAAAATTCATGAATATGAGGAAAACTGTTGTGAACCAGTTGCAGTTGAGAAATTGAAAAAATAATAAAAATTGTTGCTTAAAAGTACAATAATGTGCAACTATATTATCTTCAGTTGTAATACAGATATAAAAGCGATTCAAACTGCAAACTGTAATGGATAGGCTCTGTATTTATTTTCAAGCACCCGGAAGGATGTGCTAGTCTTTTTTTTTGTAAAAATCGCGATATTTTCAGACATTTTTTTTGTTGGAAAACAAGTGACAGAAAACAGGGGGGTGCCTATTTTTGTTTACTGCTGACCGCTGGTGCCATTCTTTGACCCCTGGTTCTGAATGCTGGTTCACAACCGTTTCCCTCATACTCATGAATTTTTTCAAATTTTTCCCATCGCCCCTTGTATAAGAAATAATGCTCTAAAATTGACTGTTCTTAAATGTACCCGAAAATCCTTACTTTTTTTACATTTCTCAGCCTGCTAAGCAAAAAAAAAATTTTAGATAAACGTTTTCACCTCATTTACGTAGAACACTTTCAGCTTTTAATGGCTGTTTTTTTGTTGCGCTAGCATTTTTTTGACTGAGTTGTTAAGCTTCAAAGGCAGATGCCTATACTTTTCTCGCCGATAGTAGTATCATAGCCGACACTGACCAACTCGACATGGAGTATTGGGGTGGAATGCGACTAGAATAAATGGCCACGAGATGTATAGTAGCACAAGCGTTCTGTAACGTCATGAAAGGTTGTACGAAGCTGAAATTCAGGAAAGGTATATTCCTTTATTTTAGGCGACGAAAGCCTTACAGGTTATTTCAGATTGCCTTCAACTTACTTTCAGAACTGAATATTGAAATTTAGGAGGATACTTTACTTTATTTCAGTAGAAAAATGCTGGTTTCTTATTTGAGATAAGTTAGTGGCTTATTCAAGATAGTGTGCACACTTAAATTCAGGTACTTCCTTAATTCAAGTCAAATCTAAAATTAAGTCTAATATAACTTTAAGTATTTATTTTTACTGAGTAGTGAAAATTCATCCATTGTTAATGTTTCTCATTGACAAATAAAACATAAAATTTTCAATTTGGAGCGCTGATACTGGCAGTGAATTAATTTTTTTATCTTGGACAAATTGTGCTTCGTATTTTAATTCGAATCTGCCCACATTACCATTTACCATCTTATATCATTGAGGTAACATGCCACTCAATTCAGAATTTCTTTAAGGCAGTTTAGAAGTCAGGTGACAACCCCTTAACGTTTCACAACGATAATTAAAAAAATGGGCGGATTCGGTTTGAATTATCACATTTTGAACATACAAATGCAAAATTTTAAATTTTATACGTTTTTGAATTAAAATATTATCTCAATTTTAAACTGAAATCACAAAGGTTCAAGATTAATTAATTAAAAAAATTCTTTAATCTCAAATGCTCTCAATTATTGATTATACAATTGTAATTCCTTTCGGATAATGAAATTTTCCGAATTTTCAAACTTTTTATCTACAATTGTTCAAATATTAAACGCTTTTATTTATAAATGATATGATTTTTCAATGTTTTAAATAAATCAAAATATGGTTCTTTTACAAAATTGTACCCATAAATTAAGTTTTTTGACCTAGAACATGAATGGCCCCCAAGGTATCGGTTGAGTGCGCATATTCGTGGAATTCGTGTAATTCGTGGAATTCATGGAAATCAAATAATTCATGCAATTTAATGAAAATCAGGAATTCAAGTAATTCATGCAATTCAAGTATGGGAATAATTTTATCAATTTCTTATACGAAATGAATAATTGTTTAACTTTCTTAATATTCCTTTAAGGGAGGGGGGGGGGGGTAAGGTTAATTCGGTGAAAAAAGGCATGTATTTAGGACTTTTTTTTGGCAATACAGATAGTGTGAGCTTATTCAGTCAGTTTCTATATAATAATGCAACAGTTAAAAAATATTTTCCTAAATTTTCATTGCAGAATATTGAAAATTGGGCGAATGACAGTGAATGTCGCAACACAATCATGTTAAGCAAAAAAATCAAAGTGCATTTGTTACAGGAGATTTGTCGGGAGGTAACAATTAGAGGGTTTTTTCTGATTTTTAAATTTTTCGTAGCACTTGGAAGCCAAAATCCCGTTTTTCGCTTTAAAAAATCGGCTAAATTGTTTTATTTTATTAAATCAATAATTATTTAAAAAAACAAAAAATTAACATTGATACCTGGTGAATTATGTGAAGGAGTAGTGTACCAAATTTAATAACGATTAGTCCAGTAGATTGTCAGTTATGGCTTAGACGGACTTCAAAAATAACAAGTTCCAAGAAAACGCTTCAAAGTTTTGCATACTAAGAATATAATTAATTCACATTAAAACTCGATAATTCTTTTATACTCAAATACTCATAACTCCGTCATTACTCCACATCGAAGGATTCTTTAACTTAAATACCATATTTTTTAATATAAAGATTCGCAATCATTTTAATAAATTAATATTTGTTTGTGTGCCAAAGCCAGATTCAACGCACGGGTTTGTTGCCATTAAACAATATTTAATGAAGTTAGGTAAATAATGTCCAGGTCTCAAAGAAATGGAGTCAGAAAAATGCATTTCTGTGGATTAAGACATTTTTTTAGTGTACATTTACAGACCTTCCAATTGAAAAAAGTCATTAGGATGAAAAAATAAATATCTCTAGAAGCTACACAGTCAAGAGTATTGAAAGCGCATACACAAATATGAGAAAAATAAATTGTTTAGGAAAAAATTATATTGCTATAAACAAATAAATACATATGCATTGTTATTTTGATTGAAAATTATATTAAACATTGCGTTAGATTCGTAATTTCAAGCAGAAAAATACAGTTTCATACTAAAGCCTGCTGCAAGTGACTTTCTCATGTTATCAAGCTTAAAAGGTTTATTCGAAATACACAATTTCAATTGTTCCTAACAAATTGTATTAAAAATTACATTTTATTTGTATATTCATTAAGAAAATTATATATTTAAAAAAACCACCCTGCGAATAACTTTATGATGTTACTTGATTAGAATTATTTATTATAAATAAGAAATTTTAATTGTTATTGAAAGACTATGAAAGAGATTGATCAATTTCTATGTTTTTTAAAGAGAAATATATTTTTTACGTTTTGGGAATTTTTTATATAAATTTTAATAAAAATGATATTTATTGACTTTAAATATATAATTTAAGCTAGATAATGTCATAAAGTTTTTTGTGGGATGTTTTTGTAAAAAAAAGAATTTATTATTAAACAACATACGAATATAACCTCATCAGTTACATAATTTAGTATTCTCAATTATAATTCTTGAGTTATAATGAAACTTTTCAGCTAGTTCATATAATGAAAAACCTTATTCGCAGCAAGTATTTGTAAGAAACTGAACGTTGTCGCATGATAATAAGAATATAAGGTAATTTGAAATTGTAGTTTCAAGTACAAATCCTTTTTTCAAACGCTTTACTTAAACTTTAATTTTATGAATTTCCCTAATAACCTATACTGTACGTCTGGTGATAAACTGTTGTCAAATCCTGTTTATCATAGCCAGAATTAATGCATATCTCTGATTACAGTAGTACTCGTAATAAATGTACAAAACACTAATATTTGACTGATCCTTACATACAGCACTGACTTCCATCGCATGGAGTCTGCTGCATCTTTGCGCGCGTATGCCTATTTATCACGGTCATTGGAGAAGGTGGCGAGTGGGGATTACTTCCCTCCTTGGATTTTGATGCGACAAATCCCGATGTGATAGGTCCTACTATAGTTACTTTGGTTGACAATCACTGTGGGCGTACCCCCATGTCGGTAGATGAGTAGGATAGAAGAACAGTTTTGACCAATGAGGTGTCTGCACAATCTCTAGCAGTCCCCCATTGGTCAAAACTCTTCCACTATTCTACTTATCTACTTCCATCGTACTGTGCCTGGAGCTGACTTCGAAGTATCTAAAGACATTGTCATGTTAAGGTGCTCGCACAAGAAAATAGGTGTGCAGTATGCTGGAAACGGCATACGCATGAGACTTACGGGCACACAGAAAAAGAGCCAACCAATCGCGTGCAATCTGTCCCCTGCTGCGGTGCGAGCTGGTTACGTACCGTTCACCTATCGGATCGCCGCTCGAGAAGCACAAGTTTGCGACGTTGCCAATTTGGTGTATTATATTATTTAATTATATATATATATAATTTTTTTTTAATTGTGTTATCCACATAGTACACACCAATAACTATGAAATTTATCAGATATTCGAAATGAACTGAATGAACAGAACTCTCCGTAAACACAACAATATTGGCAACGTCGAAAACTTCTGCTTCTCGAGTGGCGGTTCGATGGGTGAACGGTACGTAGCCAGCTCGCACCGCAGCAGCGCGACAGATCGCACGCGATTGTTTGGTGCTCCGTGTGTGTGTGCGGACGGCTCGTGAATGACCTGTTTCCAGCATATTGCACACGTATTTTCTTGTGCGGACACCTTTAAGGTGTTCAAGGTGTTTGCACAAGAAAATGCGTGTGCATTATGCTGGAAACGGCTCAAGCACGTGCTGTTCGTGTTCACACAAAGAGCGCCAACCAATCGCGTGCGATCTATCGCGCTGCTGCAATGCGAGCTGGTACCGTTCACTTATCGGGGCGGTACTCGAGAACCAGAAGTTTGCGACGTTGCCAATATTGGTGTGATTGCGGAGAGAGTGTATTGTTTATCATTGTGAAAAAATCCGGTATTGAAAAATATTTTAGAAAGTCATATTTTTAAATATTGCGGATATCTCTGTCAAGTTCCATAGTTATTTATGTGCATATGTCGGTAACGTCGAAAACTTTGCTTTTCGATCGGCGGTCTGATAGGTGAACGGAACGTCGCCATGCCCGGACCGCAGCTGCGCGACAGATCGCTCGCGATTGGTTGGTGTTCTTTGTGCGTACATGGACGGCACGTGCGTGAGCCGTTTGCAGCATACTGCAATCGTATTTTCTTGTGCGACACCTTTACTGTAGAATATCTGACGGCTCATCTGAGCCTTCCGATTTTAAGGCGTTCTAGCACGATCTCGATGTCGAGCTCGAAGCGCGGTGGGACGTTGTGGTGCTAAACAGGAGGCTACTGTATTATGTTTTGTTGATACATTTATATCAAATCCCCTACTGAAACAAGCCAGCACTACGACTGAACTTCTTCGGATCAAAATCGGATACGCCTGGATTCAGTTTGAGATGTGTTGTTCTAAAATTCAATTTTTAAACTTGTTCGAATTTTAAATTTAGGAATTGATAATTGTAGAATATTTCAAGGGGATATATTTTTTCCTCTTAGCAAATATCTGTAGGTTTTGCGGTTTTTGAAGAGTAAAAAGTAGGTTTTTAGAAAATAACAATCTCAATCTTTTTTTACTTCAACTCGCCCTTACTTAGTTAATTTTGAGAATATATCAATTTCATCAATAGTTTTATTACAGTTCTGAGACTTCTGAAACTCGCCAAGGAAGAAAAAGTTAAATATTTAAGTAAAGAAAAAATTTGTTCACTTAACTTTTTTTAGACTTTACAAAAATCATAACTTTCAAGTGCATTATTTATCGAGCTTATTCTCTCTTCAGCGACCAATCAGCGAAGATAACGTGGCTACACCGTAACATGAGTAGGAAACCCTCGAATCGAATAAATCCGAGGCTCGAGCGTTTCGCATGATCATAGAAATCCGAAGTCCTAGTATAGTAGATAACCAACACTAGATAATCGGAAATTTTCGATATCAATATTAGCAGATTTGCGATTACCATGGAGTTGATTCAAGTTAAAGTTTCTGTTCATTTGTTTTTTCTTATTTCTGTCATTTGTAATTTTTTTGTTTAAATAAATAGAAAAGGGAAAAAATTGGGCCCCTTGCAGAAATTGCCAAATATTTGCCTTATTTCCGACCAGGGTCAGATTGAACACACAATTTTTTGGATGGTAAATTTGGCCACCTCTGGACCCCGGTTTAACAGCCAATCTTGACAGTAGATGGCCCCCATTAATTTCGGGTCCTCAAGTGGATTGATTCCAAGTCTCCCAAGTTTCGAAGTAAATTTTCAAACTTCAAAAATATTTCAATTAGTAATTGAAAAACTGACCTAATAAGTGAACAAAATGTCCAAAGCGAGCAAAAGACGAGTGCGTAGACACGTAAAAATCGAAATATTCCTAAGTTACATGTTGAAGTATATAATAAGTAAATTTTTCAAGTATGTTAAGATGAAACATAACCTCAAAATGAGGTTATTGATTTACAAGAAAAGAAGCAGAAGTAATATTTAATGTGTTGTATGTGAAAACAAATTATATGAACAATAGCGTCATAAATATATATATTTTCACGTATTTTTAGGTGATTTGATATAATTGGTAGGGGAAGGCGGGGCGAAGCGGTATACCTAACGTCAACATCAATTTTTTACTTTAAAAAAGTCGATTGCGCACAATCGAGTTAGTGGCTTATTATATCAAACTATTATAAATATTTCATGATTATTAAACTTTTAAATGTTTGGTTGCATATAGTAGATTATTGATATTGTAGAGGTTCATTAGTAGTACAAAAAAGTGTAAGAAAATATTTTATCCGTCGCTGTCATCTTCCAGCACATCCTTAAAGTACTTCGGATTTTTGTTCGTGCTCGCGCGTGGGATGGCTTTTCTCGTTACGTTGCTTACTGAAAAAGTGAAGCTTTTTTTACCTATCTTATTTTTTTTGGCTCTTTCTGACTTTTTTCACAACTCAGTTTGTCCTTTCTCAAATTTTCGGCATCCAATAGAGTTTTTTGTATGGCGAAGAAGTATACCGCTTTGCCCCAGCCGCTGAAGCCAAAAACATATTGTAAAATACTTGAATAGATTATCATTTACAAATAATGGCTGTTATATTGCGTGTTTCAACTTGTTTCGTTTTCTCCAAAAATGTTTTAAAACAAATATTTAGTTTCTATTCTTACATACTCCAATGTTTTCATATCGTGATCTTTTTGATGATCTGATTTTTATTTCTTAAACTTCAGAGAATGAGGTGATATATACGATTTTAGTATTATTTAATTTTAGAATCTCTTTCAATTAGGAATAATAAAAATAAATTAATATGGGGCCGAACGGGTCTTGGGCCCCGATTGGGTATCGCGTTTCATTTCGAGTCTGGCCCCATCTAGATTGCTCGATTTGGGACTAATTGTGCTTGATCTGGCTCCGATCAGATCCATATTGAATTTCTCAACGGGATTAAGAAGCCCAATTATATTAGTTATTTTCATGAATAAATCGATAAAGATATCACTATTAGGACTACGGTACTCGTATGTACCATTTTTGCTTTTTTCTGTGATCACAAGTCAGTTTAAATGGTAGGAAGATTAAACATCCCGTAGAAATTGTACCTATCTCGTATTACATTTGTGTAAATTTTAACTTGCCTTATTTTTGTCAAATGCGCACCTTTTGAGATCCCCTGAATCCGAAAAACAGGTTTTTTTCGTATGGGTCTGCCTACCTGTCAGTTTCTATGTGTCTCTATGTCTACATATATATTCTTAGTTTGTTAGCACGATAACTTTTGATAGAATTGGCAGATGCTTTCAAAATCCAAAAAAATCAAACGAAAATGAGTTTTTTCAGTGAAATAATACACGTCATGAAAAAAGGAATGAGATGAAAAACAAAGCATTTTGAACACCCGACAAAATTATCATTATAACTTTTTGAATTTTTATGGAAAATTCATCCTATAAATTGCGGTTGCATAAACAATAATCCAAAATAAAATATTTTATTTTTCAGTCGAACTATACAAGATAGGAAAAAATATATCTCGAAAAAAATTGTGCAGGCAAAAAGCGTATACAAATTTGTCATGAATCACTTTTTTACAGGACATGTATTTTTCGTTTTATTCTGAAAAAACGACATTAAATTTTTGGACAAACAAAACAAGCCGCAAAAAATAAGAAGACAACAGATGATCACTCAAAAAGTAGCTAAACATTTTTGATAGAATGCGTGGTTTATGTTTCATTCATAAAAACAACATTAAAAATGAACAAATTAAATTTGTGGAAAAAAGACTTAAGAGACGAAAAAAATTAAAAGACAACAGTTTCTTAACCAAAACTATCTACAAATTTCTTATAACATCTTGTTATAAAAGTGTATTAAAGATAAAGAAAATGAGCTTTTTTGAAAGCAAAGAACACAAGCTACAATAACATTTTTTGTATTATACCATTTTTCTTTTAAATTCTTTGAGATTTTACTACAATCTTATAAAATCTCACTTTCTATTTTGTTAATTTTAAGACTTTAAAAAAATTTTCGGATAGTTTTGTAAGAAGGCTATGGATGCGCTTAGAATCAAAAAGAAAATGATAAATATCTCAATTAGTTTTAATTTACTTAATTAGTTTTAAATTCAAGTCATTGAAAAGTTTTTTCTTATATTCCAAGGTAAAATAAACATACATCAGTTTATTGAAAAACGAAATAGCCGACAATCGATCTCCTCTAGAAGCGTTTGATACACTTTTTAAATTGCACTATGCTCGAAATGTTTGCTAAGCGAATTCACTTTAGTTTTTTTGTATAATTACATAGAATCCTATTTACATACAGTGCCTCACATAAAATCTAAAAATTTAGTGAGAACTTAAAATACTTTACTCTGAAATATCGAATAAATTAATAATATTAATATTGTAACTCATTATATTTTAAGTTGTTTGTGTACAGGGGGTAAACGTACGGGGTAAACATAGTTTAAATAAAGATATGTAAATAAACGGAAATTATTTGTATACATATTAATATTCTTCAGTGAATTCCTACATTTTATTAAATTTCTATAATGAGGCATGAAAGATTGATTTAATCAATCAAATGACTGGTTATGTAAATCAAATTGATTGAGTTGAACAGTCAAAATTAGAGCGCAAACTAGTCAAAGTTACAGTCTAAATCAGTCAAAATGACTGATTGGGACAGTCAGTCAAAATGACTGTTTCAAAAAGTGATTTTTGACTGATTTGTTAGACGTCGAATTCACACTGTCTGAATCAGTCAAAATTGACTGGCAATCAGTCATTTTTTCCTGATTCAAATTTAAAGTGTTAGTATTTTTTCTGCGGGCTGCTTCTGGGCACGCTGACATTTACTTTACCTGCATATACTTGTTTCGTTAGTCGTTTATTTTTCATTCTCTAAACATGCCTGAACCATCTTAACTGATTTCCTTCCCACGTGTAAACTACACTAAACTCTCGTGTTCAGCCACCCCGTTCGCAGCCTTCCAGGAACTGCTGGGTCCCTCAGTTTCTCAGGGGAGTAGAGCGGTTGCGATATTATATATAAATTATTTATTATATATGAACAAAAATTATAGTATTCAAAGAAAGAGTGACAATAACAATATTCATTATATATACATATGCATATATAATACATATATAATATATAATATAATAATAATATATATTGTCTTTCTCACTCTTTCTTTGAATACTCTAATTTTTGTTTTATTTATGTTAATGTGAAGGCCCATACTCTACAGGCTTGTATTTAGTTTGTTCAACATTCTTTGCCAGTCTTTGGTTGATTCTGCCACAACCACCTCATAATCTTTAAACACTAATCCACGTACCCTTACTGTTTCGAAATCCACATATTCTGCGTCAAAAAGGGCCATTCCTAGACACTTGATGTCAATGAATATAATAAGTAGCCACAAGGACATAACGCAACCTAGTCGAACACCTTCTATAATATCGAACCAGTCAATCAGTTTTCCATTAACACTTACACTCGCTTTGCCAGCAGCATATATTGCTTTTATTGCTTGTAGGGGCCATCCTTTGACACCGTTCAATTTTCAGAACTTACCAAGGTTTACTTCTATTTACCTTACCAAATGCTTTTTTAAGGTCAACAAATTGACAAAAACTGTTTTTCCTACTCTCTAACTTTTATCTGTTATCTGTCGTAAGGTAAATATTTGACCAAGACATGATCTTCATGGCATAAATCCACTTTGGAATTGTTATATTTTTTGTTTTGTTATTTTTGTGGATAAACTTCCAGAAAGCTGATTTCTACGATATTTTTAAACTGCGTTTGCTTACGTATTTTGACGCGCTAATACGGATATGATAGTGAAAATTTACAAGGCGATTTTCAAGATGAAACCATGGGAAAGCCATGAGAATCACGGTTTTTTTGCGTTTATCTAAGCAAATACGCAAAATTTTGCAAAATCTTCCGAACAAAAGTTACAGATCTCATTGAGGTACTTATTTTTTGCAGCACATATTTATTTTGCGCATGATAGTTTTTTGCGAAAATAGGTGATTAATCCATTTTTATGAAAAATCGATAAAAATCATGGCATTTTAAGTTTATCGAAATCAATGCGCACAGTATTACCAAATATTCTAAACAAAATTTTTAGGCGTAATCGATTTACATATATTTTGATTGAAACATTTTGATCTAACAGTGATAGTTTGCGCGAAAATTAGCGATGACTCAAATATAAAAAAATAAACTTCAAAAGTAAAGTTTTTTTTTGCGTTTAGCTCAGTTAATACGCAAAATTTCGCAATATTTTTGTAAAAAAAGTTTTAGACCTCATCGAGATATACATTTTTTGCTTTAAATAGTTATTCGTACGTGTTGTAGTTTTCGAGAAAATTATTGTGACATGTGTTTCTTCACCATCCGCGCTCATAGTACTTATGGGCGTATGTTTCATGCGTGCATTCATTGAGAGTCTGCCTCTCGGAACGGCGATGAAAAAAAAATTGATCGATATCATTAGATCGAATGAGGATTTGAACTCGTTTCGAAAGCAGCTTCTTAAAAATTAGAATAGGATTTGATGGATCGACTTATGCTCATGATAGATTGATAGATTCTGGTCTATCAGACGCATCAGGTCGATTGATCAAAAACTTTTGCGCTCTGTGACTCCAATGTCACAGAGCTCAAACATAGCTTCCTGCCCAGCAGGAAGCAGCAGTGCCACCAAAGTGGCGTTAACCATGATGGATACTGACGACAACCTTTCCATCGTCACCTCCAAAAGTAAGAAGCGAAAGCTCGCCAAATCGTTCGAAAACGCATCGGACAGCGCCAGCCGTGGCTGATCCTCGGCCACCTCAATCAAAGGAAGTAGTAGGATGTCGCGAACGTCTATCGTGAGTAGAGATCTACCAGACTCAAACGCAGTCCCTAATGATAAAAATCCTAACCCGGTTAAGACTACAGGGCCGGGAAAAATACCCCCCATTAATGTTATTGTGGGCGAGGGTAACCACCCCTATACAGTTTTGCACAAACTGTAAAAAGATTCCACCGAGTTTAAGCCGATAGTTTACAATCTCGGGTCTGACATCTATTCTATCCGAGTTTCATACCTGGAAGAATATAGAAAAATTATCTCCAACCTAGAGCTTCAAGGCTTTCAGTATTACTTATATAAAAGTATTGACTCTCCACCCATTAAACGTGTGATACGAGATATCCCCATCGCGTTCCCAGAAGACTCAGTTCTCTCAGCATTAAAAGAGGAAGGGTTCACAATTACGTTGGTTGCTCGAATGAGGAGCCGACAAACTAAAAAAGCCTTACCAATGCTTCCGGTAACGCTGCCAAATACCCCTCAAGCAAAAGAGCTTCTCAATTTGAAGTCTCTTGCTTTTATAAAAATAAAGATCGAGCCCTACGTAAAACCTAAGGAAAC
>NC_046658.1:51478983-51490639 GCF_010883055.1 Belonocnema kinseyi | reverse complement strand
TACCGAAGCTATAAATTCAACCGCAGAGATCATAAATAATATACTATCGCTTGCTATCGAAAATGGCCACCTTCAATAATAACACTTTAAAAATAATTTTTTAGAATGCTTAGGGTATTCTTAAAAAAAGACACGAATTAGCCACATACCTCTGCAAAAATAACATTACCATTTTCTTGCTAAGTGAAACTTTACTATGCGAATCTCTACGCGTTAATCTAGTTCATGGTTATAAATTATACAGAAATAACACAAATAGAGGTACCGCGATCTTAATTCAAGTAAATATTGAACACCATGAACTAATAATTCCTGAACTTAAAGCCCTAGAAG
Source organism: Belonocnema kinseyi (assembly GCF_010883055.1). NCBI lineage: Eukaryota > Metazoa > Arthropoda > Insecta > Hymenoptera > Cynipidae > Belonocnema > Belonocnema kinseyi. Next base: position 51,490,306 of record NC_046658.1, on the reverse strand, counting down.
CTACTGCCATACAAATAAAATTTCACGGGAATCCATATGCTATAGTCTCGCTCTATCAGACTCCCTCTCGCGAATTTCTACAAAATGACTACAGAAAAATATTCAAACTAGCTCCCTCGGTAATTGCTGCAGGTGATCTAAATGCTAAACACTTAGCCTGGAATAGCAGAATAACTAACAAAATCGGTAAACAACTATTTGAATTTATAAATCATAAGAATCTTTCAATCTCAGAACCAGACTCGCATACTTTTTTCCCTCACAACACCAAACATAAATCTGACCTTATTGACTTTGCAATTTCCAAAAGTAACTTTTACAACCACGAAATTTTCACTATAGATGAGCTTGACTCAGATCATCGTCCTGTCCTTCTAAGTCTTTTCACCAATTGTGAAAAAGCCCCTGTCGCACCTCGCTATAATTTCGCAAAAGCAAATTGGCAAGCATTCAACATGGCCCTAGAAACACATGTTAACTTTAAACCTTCAATGACAAACACTTCCCACATTGACGACGCCATAACCAATCTCACCTCGAGCATAAAAACTGCCATTCACAGCTCAGTTCCTCAAACTACCATCAGCAAATACGATTCACCTCTCAGCCCTGAGATTGAAGACCTTATCCACACTCGCAATAAACTCTGCCGTACACACCAAAAAACCAAAAGCTGTATCCTTAAAAATATCATTAACCACCTTCGGAAAACTATAGCAATCAAAGTTCAAGAGCACAGATGCAAAAATTGGAATAAAGAAGTCGGTAAACTTTAAATTAAAGATAACTCTATTTATGGTATGACTAAAGCCCTAACGAAGCCGGATCTAATATCGCTCCTCTCAAAAAACCAGATCAAACGTTCGCGCTCTCTCCTACCGATAAAGCAAATCTCCTAGAGGCAAATTATGAAAGTAACTTCGCTCCACATAACGAACCGTCCGACTCTCAGCACATTGCGGAATGTGAACAAATTGTCTCCGATTTTCTTAGCATCCCAAGCACTGATAATTTCAAAAAAATAACCCACAAGGAAATAATGAAACAAATTAAAACTACTAAAAATAACAAAGCTCCCGCTCCTGATTCACTTTCAAACTTTGTCCTCAAGAAACTTCCGATTTCTTGTCTCACCCTTCTCGCTAATATCTTCAATGCCTGCATCCAACTAAGTTACTTGCCTAACTCATGGAAAATAGCTCACATACTAGTCTTTCAGAAAAAAGGCAAGGATCCATATCATCCTACCAGCTACAGACCAATGCTACAATGAGCAAAATCTTTGAAAAAATAATACTCACTCGCGTAAACTATCACCTCGAGGAAAACGGCATCCTTAAATCACAACAATATGGTTTTAGAAAAGGTCACTCTACGCAGCACATGATGCTCAAGCTTACCGAAGCCATTAGCTTAAATTTCAATCGAAGAAAACACACTGGAGCTGTTTTCCTCGATGTAGAAAAAGCCTTTGATAGTGTCTGGCATGTAGGACTGCTCAGAAAATTAATAAATTAAAATTTCCCAAGAGGACTCATCCTCTTTATAAACTCTTATCTTTCTAACAGAAAATTCTCAGTCAAAATAGGCCAGACACTCTCAAAAGAGAAACCCATCTGAGCGGGAGTGCCCCAAGGCAGCATCCTAGGTCCGGTATTCTTTATTATCTACGTCAACGACATTCCTGAGGTCCCCGAAGTTACAATTGGATTATATGCAGACGACACCGCACTATTCACCTCATCTTGGTCAGCCCTGAAAATCTTAAAATTACTAAACAAAGCTCTTGAAATCATCGCGGCATGGGCTAAGCTTTGGAGAATAAAAATTAATATAACAAAATCAGAATCAATTCTTTTCTCAGTCAGAAAGCCTGCCAAACTAGATCCACCAAAAATGTTTAATGAACCAATAGAATGGAAAAATTCCGTAAAATATTTAGGCGGTAAACTCCATAAACGTCTTAATTGGAAGCAGCATATCCATAAAATTAAAGGGAAAGCTCTTGGGGTTATCTCGCGTGTAAGCCCTATTATTAATAGACACTCCAGTCTTAAACCTGATTATGGAATCCTAGTTTACAAAATGTTTATCCGACCAATCATAACCTACGCCTGTACAATTTGGGGTTGTACGTCAAAAAGTAACATCAATCACATCCAGATTATACAAAATGAATTTCTCAGGCGCATCACTACAACCCCTAGATATACCAAGAACTCTGTCCTTCACAGAGAATTTTAATTACCTTATATTTCAGAATATATCAAAGAAGCCGCCACTGAATTCTATGAATCAGCATCATTATCACCTTATAAACATATCTCCTCTCTCAGGAAATATGATTTTGATCCGCTTCGCAAGCACGCGATGCCAAAAGACTTCCTCATGAAATAAGTCTAACAACGAATTTCATTCTTCGACCCCTCTACCCCTTCCCACTCTTCTTCTTTACTTTTCTCTCATAAAATAAATCATCAGATCTTGTAGTTTTTTCCCGCTTGCGGGCTTTTTTCCCACATATAATTAACGTCACTCTTAATTCAAGTCATGTCAAATTTCTCTCAGATTGTGTAACAATACCCAAACGGGTAACACACAACAACTTCTTCCAGTCCGATTATTCTTCGGGGAGATCATACATCGCGAGTGCGCGCCAGCCGCATACTCCCGAGCATTGGATCTCACGAGAGGGGGCGATGGTTGGGGCCCCCTCATCCCCACCCCTTTTTTTTGCGTGCATTCATTATTATCGAGGTTTTATTTTCCCGAGCTCTAGCCAAGATGGTTGAAACATACAATATTTTTAGTTTGAGTAAGGTTCGTTAAAGAAGAGAAAAAACACTTTAGTGGTTTAGACAAATTGACCTCATTACATCTGAACGATTTCGCTCAAAGCACAAGAAGAAGATGACTCTTCTGGAATCTGAAGTTACTTGCGGCCAGTTCTTGTGTTATAAAGCAGATAAGTATCGTGAAACAAATAACGTTGCGAAAAATACGTGGTTTGAGACAAACGATCCGAGAAAGTAGCATTGTAAACTGCCAGTCGATTTTGCGGGAAACTGTTGCAGACCGCTTCTATTTTTGCAGGGAGATCTGCATGTTTTTTTTACCGTCACTTCGAAGAGGAAGGTCGCATCGAAGGTATCTGTGAAGTAGCTAAAAAAGCCGAGTGCAAGATCGGCCGTCGAAAACACGAGCGAGCACGTGTGGTAGAAAGAGCGTGGATCCTCGGAATGATCCAGAGTGGATATCCCTACAACTATCGGTTGGAAACCTGTCTCGATAATAAGAGAAATCAGGCTACTCCAATCGAATTATTATAAAAGCATGCAGCCGAAGGGGCAGAGATCCACACCGATTGTTGGAAGGGATATATCAATCTCGAAGATCATAGATTCGTCCACCAAACTGTAAATCATTCCGTACAGTTTGTGAATCGTGATACCGAAGCAAACACTAAAAAAATCGAGTCGTGTTGATGGTGGATTAAAGTATGTTACCTTGGTCACTGAATATAATCATCATCTTTTATTAAAATAAATGAAAATATATTACATACTACGATCATAAAAATAAAATAATAGATTAATAAAAAATATTTCAAAATATAAAAATTAAAACGAAAAAATGCTCTTCAAAATACTCCAACCTTCCCGTGGTAAAAAGCGTGATTAGGTACTAAGCCAAAATCCATGAAAGTAGATGAAAAACAAAATCTATTGTACAGTTAGGTGCATGGCCAACATTTTTTATGATCAATTCTAGGGGTGCCTTCCAAAATTATTTCTGTACCTAGTCACAGGGGTGCCTTTCTGCCCAAACCAGATGTTGGAAAGGGGTATGGGTTAGACCAACATTATTTCTGTAACCAGTCACAGGTGTCCCGTCCGCTCCCAAGAGACATTAGAAACGTTGGTTGCTGCCGTTACTTACTGTCTGTCATCGCCCCTTAGGACCTGTTGTGAACGGTTAGATGTATCACTTATTTTCTCGAAAATCATCACTCGTGTAAAATATTGTATGATAATAAATGCTTCCATTATTTTTAGAAAAAGATGCATTTTAATGATATTAATTTTTCCCATCTACTGCATGGTGGTTTCCTCTACATAAAAAATGATAACTTGTACTCCTTCTTAAATGTTGATACTGGAACGTTCCCAATTTTTTTCTATTGCTACATTTATACTACATTTAAAATTGAATGTAGTCATAATGGGCGTTAAAATTAACAAATAATGTTTGAATAATATTTACTGTTCTCTAATTATAAATAATATTTGAACAATACACAGTCTTATGAGGACGAATGGAGAAATTATCAGTTTACTGAAAAGAATGGAATGACTTTTTATCATTTTTAAAATTAACTCCTGCATTTTATTACGCCAGCAGTTTCTCAGTACAAAAACAGTACTGATTCGGAGTAACGCGACTATACTGCACGCCAGTTTTGACCCAATACAGACCCCCCAGTACTGGGATTTTAGCAATCCGTGCTGTTCCAGTAATGTGCCAGTCGTGTATTTCCACCTGGGTAGTCCATCACCATTTGCAGCTCCTCCAGTTTTTCGGAATAGCTGCATGTAGAGCCTACATTAATAAACAAAAAATAATAACAATAATATTTTTCAAAAATTATTTAAAAGTGGAAACCGTGAATAACTATTTAAATTAAATAAACGATAGTAAATGGTTCGTATTTATTCCACTTTGACGCCATTCGCGTTTATTCCTCGGTAATCTTGAAATCAAGATTTTATCCTAGAAGCTCTCTCTTACTTTTTTTCTTTCTTTCTTCCCCATATTCTTTAAGATTTATGTAGCCAACGCGGGAGAAAGGCATAAATTTAAATTCACGGGAGAGTCAGTTCCAGTTAGCTGAAATTGTTACCACATCGCAGGTGGAAAGCCTCTCTCTAATATTTAAATCGAAACTGGCACTTCTTTTCGAGAATTTTTTTTTATTTTATGTATAGTTAGTATTCCTACTGTGAATCTACGAATTAAATATAATTTTAGAGTAGAAATATGAGATTTGAAGAGGCTTATTCATAGAAAAAAATTTTTACGTGAATAAATCATTCAGGCTTGCTACATTGGAGTGCATTTTGAAAAGAAATATTAGAATTTAGTGGGTGCTTGGTGTATACAAATTTTGTAGACTTATTCGAATATTCTTACCTTCGTTCTTCCCAATAACGGGATGTATTTTTCAGAATATATAAAAGAATCCCCGACAGTGCTAATATCTCAAAATTAGAGTGCAAGAAATGTTTACAAAACCTAATGTGAAATTCATATCGCTGATCAGAAATAACTAAAACAGCACGAATTTGGCGACCGCAATTTCAACGTGGTAGATTGCCGCTGTGTAATTAATAGCAGTAAACAGTGACTGACAACTGGGCCATGTGTACTCGGAAACTCAGTGCCTTCGGTCATTAGTTCTGACTACGGTTACGCGTCGCACCAAGTTCTGACGAAGGGTAATTTAAAGTGCAAAGGTTACAATTTTTACATGTTTGTTAAAATCTTGCAGGATCCTTTCAACTTATCACTGAGAAAATTATATCGCATGAATTACAGTATAAACCGTAATTCCTGCGCTATATATCGAAATTATCGCATTACAATAGCGCAAAATCCTGATATCGTACATTGAAAGTTTTTACATTATATACCGCATAATTGTGTAATCTATAACGTGAGAATGTAAGTTTATTAAGCTATTACATTGTATTTCTTCTTTTGCGATCTCGCGAGGGTTCCAGTAGCGAACAAGCGATCACAGAAAAAATTAAAGATAAGGTTTACATCGATTTCAGGTGAAGGATTCACCGAAACAAAAATTAACCTTGCCAGATAAACCTGCATAATCTTTCGTCTTATAATCGCTACATTTTTATTCGAGGTGTAGCGATAATTGCGACGTCAGCGCTTTTCAGCGTCGTGTAACTTCACTGAATTGAAGAGAAATGGGGATTCCCATCTGGCAGTTACTTTTTGCGCTTTTTCTAAGTGGTATTACATAAGTTCCAATTCATGTTATCTGCTGCTGATTCTATATGTTTTACTAAAATTTCCTCACTTCAGCGTGACGCAGCAGACGACATTAGGAATTAATCTCCTAACCTCGGTGAAACTTTCGCCGAATATATTTAATTTTTGAAAGTTGCAAGTCTTACCTGCAGTAAATATTAACTTTTTTCTGTGATTGTTTTAAATATGGTGTCCCAAATTATAACTCGAAGTCACTCTTACTTTGCCTTTTTCCCATTACTGCTAAGGACGCTATAGCAGACGACAGCAACAAAATTTAACTTCATTTTTTTCTGTGATATTAGTGCAGTATAATATTTTACAAAGCTCCGGGGCCCGTTTGTACGCTATCATATTCCGCTGTCTTGCAATATAGAGATTTTACGATATTAGTAGGCGATATATTTTTCTCCGTGATCGATTAGAGAATTTTATCCGTTTGATTTTCAATTCTTTTAATAATCTGGGAAAGAGATTTTTCCGAAGTGTCTCTAAATCATGAGAATGTATTTTCCAGTTAAGTACTCATAATACTGCATTCAAGCGATAAAAAAAAGATTATTCACAAATTTTTAAGAATTCAGACTAAATGCATGACTATGGTTTACGACGGGTTTTGAAGAGAATACGGGGTTGACTTGCGTTGAGACGAGAAGTTTTATTGTAAACCTTAAGACCAGTTGAGGTGGATTTGTCTTAAGATGAGAAGCTTAAGTCTTGAGAAGTAAACAGAATTTTTTCTAAAGAAAGTTATATTACCAATTTAGGGCATCAATATTTTCCAGGTTTAAAACTACGAAAATTTTCCTTTGTAAATTGTATAGTTCTTTATATTCCACCCTCTACAAACTATGGACGCCACCATCAGGGCCTGCGTTTTGCAGGAATCAGATAGCTATGCTGGGACCAAACAGTTGACATCTGCCAAGGATTAAAATTTTACAACCGCGAGAACTTGTAATTTTGAAATCAGTAATTTGCTCATTTTAAATTCGGAACCTGCCAGTCTCAAAAACTACAGGCATATACAATTTTGCGTAAAAAGACTAAAACTGTGATTTCATGCAAGTATCTGTACTGTTTTCAGCGAGAGAATAATCGGTAGCTCGTAGTTATTTAGAAAAAGATCAAGTAAATCCTGTAAGGGGTGTATACAACACCTATTAAACAGTCTTTCGAAGTTTTTTCTACTGCCATAAATCTAAGAATGATGAACTTTTGAGATTTTTTTTAAGTGTCTTTATTATCATGAAAATTACAAAATGTCTAGAGGACTTTACGAAGTCCACGTACATATATATAAACATTATTTGAGGCTTCTGTCTCTTTATAGAGATATAAATCCTATTAATTGTATTTTAAGGTATGATAATTAGGAATATAAAATTTTCGAGTATATCAAATTCATAGTGTCTTTGGGAGACCATTTTTTTTTAAGATTTCAGAAGAACCCATACATTTATAAATTTTCCTTACAAACTAATCTTATATCTGGGTATAAAAAGTATAAAACCCGATATTTACAATGGTGAGAAGATGTTGAGAAATGACGTATGTGTTTATTAACATTTGGTATGGCATCTTATGTCTTAATTTAAATGGCAGATCTTGTCTAAGTTGGATGCGTGCATCCTGGAGCACATCTGGATGTTCAATTTGATTATGATAAAAATTTTCGGTTAGGTGATAAATTTCATCATGGATATAATTAATGTTAAGTTGCTCATGCATAGTTGAATTTTTAATTTTGGGATTAGCCCTTGCAATCATGCGCAGGCATTTATTTCGGACTATTTGTAGCTCTAGATTATTACTTGGACAAGTGCTGCTCCAAATAGGAGCAACATACATCATTAAGGTTTTTATTATCACGTTGTATATAGTAGAATTAATTTGTTTTTTACACTCAATGAACTTCTACTGCATATCAGACAATACAAAGTTCCTATCACTTGTAACGCTTTTTGCTTGCATTTTAATATGCTCTGTGAATGTCAACCTAGAGTCTAAGTAGACTCCCAAATACTTTATGACATTTTTTAAAATTATAGTTTCATCCTCGACTATAAGGTCAAGAATCTTCTCCTTTCTGGTCTTGTTAGCATTAACTTTTAATTTCCAGACATTAAAGAATTCTCACATTTCTTCCAGATATTTTTGTAATCTAGAGACAGCTAATCTTTTGCTCCAGGATGCTACATATATGGCTCTGTCATCGGCGAACAGAGCCAATTCTGTAGTTAATTTTTTCGGAAAATCATTAACATAATAGATAAAAAGAATCGGCCCAAGAATGGAACCTTGTGGCACACCTGCAAAAATATTAAATTGTTTTGACATACTTCCAATGACCGTAATGATAAATTTCCTGCCGGTTAGATAATCAAGAATGATTTTCATGAGATATTTTGGAAATTTTATATTAGAGAGTTTATAAATTAGACCCTTATGGCAAACAGTGTCAAATGCCTTTTCGAGGTCCAATAAAACTATAGCATTAGACATGTAATGGTTATATTATTTTAAATATAGTTAGTGACTCTGAGTAAATGATGGATCGTGCTTCTACGGGCTCTAAATCCAAATTGCTCTGGGATAATTATTTTATTTTTAAGTTTAAAGACATTTATTCTGTTGTTAATTATTTTTGAAAAATTTTACTCAGAGTCGGAAGGAGACTAATCGGTCTGTAATTTTGCGAAAATAATTGATCTTTTCCAGCTTTGTAAATTGGAAGTATGTTTGCAACTTTCCATTTATCCGGAAAGAAGAAAATGGTAAGGCGTACATTAAAAATATATATAAGCTGGACAAATGCCTACTTGGGCATATTCTTTAGCACTAGATTTTGAATTCCATCAATCCCCGGCGCTTTGTTTGGCTTTGTGCTACAGACAGCCTTATTAATTTGCTTAGGTGTAACTAGTTTTACCTCATTTGAATCTACATCTGAATTTAATATTTCCCTGTACCTAGTGTTGACAGCTCTATCAATGTTTGGTGAACCTTTATTTTCAGTAAGAAGATGGACTTTTTCAAAGGTTTCGGCTATCTCAATGGCTTTATCTTCGTCAGTAAAAATTAAACCATTTTTCCGTTTAATTAATTTACAAAGTCTATTTTTAATTTTTCTTGTGTCTTCTGAATATGTTCTTTGATAAGCTTTGCGAATTTTATTTTTAAGTTTAATTAAATTGAGTAATTCTTTGGGCAATCTCATTGAATCGACATTTTTCGCAGAAATTGATACAGCATGAATTAATGAATTATTAATACCATTGAGGAAACTGTCAACACAGGCATCTATATCGGTACTTGTTTTTAAATTGGTATCTAATTTATCATTTTGTTGAAGTCATTTCGAAATGAACCCCTATCGGCAAATTTGTAATTTCTAAATTTCCGCGTTTCAATCTCAGTATTCGAAACGCCCTGAAGCGTAATATTAATAGGCATGTGGACAGAAGACAGCACATTAATAACCTCTACTCTAATATCACATATAATGTTTTTGTTGAGGCCGATATCTATAATACTTGCGCATTTCCAACTTTGATTTTTCGCATTAAAATCGTCGTAAATTAGCAGTTTATTCCCGGCTTTAAGTATTAGTTAAGGTTCTCTGGTATCAATTTCACTTTTCGGTGGATTATATACAGATACTACCACTGTACCATCTTACAATCTAATTCCTACGGCCTCAATAGACTTAATATTTAAAGGTACTTCTAAGTATTTAAGCGTATTTTTAACTAAGATTAGAACGCATCCTCTTTTTTTATTATTACTTCTGTCGCTCCTAATAACATTGCAACCCGAAAATGTAGATTTCATAGTAGTGTTAAGATTTGTCTCATTCACAAGCATGGTATGGATATTATTTCTTTAAAAAATGTAAGAAGTTCAGTGCGATGCTGCATAATACCATTGGCATTCCAATGTGAACTATTAATGCCATTAATGAGAGCCCTAGCTACTTGCATTTAAAACTACTTCAGGAAAGATTTGTAACCTAGAGATATTATCCTTACAATTAACAAATTTAGAATTTAATTCCTTACTCAGAAAATAAACTTACTGCATACAGGTGTTAATTGGGCGTATAATCTAAACAATGAATAATACAAACTACAAAATAGCCTCGGAAAGGACTGGAACTTTTAATGACAAAAGGCATGCACACGGAAAATCTAAAGGTCATGTTTCAGGCGACAAATGGAGACTGGGTGTTTGGAATGCTAGGGGAGTAAATGATCTTAAGGTAAAAGAATTGCGTGAAACCATGGACGTGAAGAAACTAGATATTTTATGTGTGCCCAAAACAAAGAAAAAGGGATGCGAAACTAAAGACATAAAAAACGGCGTATTGAAAGGCGGATTTGAAATATGGTCAGGAGTAGACTGTGAATTACATGGTAAACAAGGAGTAGGTCTGATTTTAAATGAAAGAGCAAAGCAGCATCTCGGAGACCATGGCTTCGTGTCCCCCAGACTGCTGTGGGCTAGAATAAAAGTAGGAATCAGAAGACTATTTATTATAGCATGCTACGCGCTGGTTGATAGTGATCCTAAAGAAGTAAAGACGCCTTCTGGGACACTTAAAATGACACAATAAACATCTGCGAACATAGGGAAAGAATAATTCTACTAGGAGACATGAACGGTTGGGTGGGCATCCAAAATCAGGATACAGAAAGAGTATTAGGTAATTTTAGGGATCCAAGAACAAACTATAACGGTGATAAGCTAGTTGGTCTATGCTTAGAAAGGGGTCTGTTTATTACAAATACTTGGTTTAGGCATAAAATGATCCACATGTACACCTGGTCTAAAGCAAATAGCCGCAGTATAATTGACTTTGTTGTTGCGGATGCAAGACTTAGAGAGTTATTCAAAGATACAAGAGTCATGAGGGGTCCTGAATGCAATACTGATCATTAGCTTCTGATCTCAAAAATTAACTTAGGTCGGGGTTGGAGAAAAAAGAGACCCAAGAAAGCAAAACAAACGCGAATCAAAATTGAGAACCTAGAGAAACAGGATGTGCGAATAGATTTCCAAAATAAGATAATCGAAAGCATAGATAGGGCAACATGAGAGGACCGTATAAAAAACGAAGATTTAGAGGGTGCCTGGACAATGTTACGGGATATCCTTATTATATGTACGATCAAAGTGTGTGGTACCGCAGTTGTAGGAAGAATTTCTGGTGATGCGTGGTGGAATGATGAAATTCAGACTGCCCAAAAAGCAAAAAGAGAAGCGTACAAGAGAA
>NC_046658.1:51470675-51478883 GCF_010883055.1 Belonocnema kinseyi | reverse complement strand
GCTAGTAGACACATGGGAAAGAAATCGGTTAAGATGGTTCGGACATGTTGAGAGAATGTCAAATGAACGACTAACGAAACAAGTGTATCAAGGTAAAGTAAAAGGCAGCGTGCCCAGAGGTGGACCGCGGAAAGAATGATTAGAATGTGTGAATGAGACCCTACTTAGAAGAGACATAAGAAGTCACAGAAACACGAGAGGCTGCATGAAAAAATGCATGGACATAAAAGAAGCTAGAGAAGTATGCCAGGACAGGAAAGTATGGCGGCAAATAGTTAATAAAAAGAGTTTCAGTAGAGTAAATGACGCCTGAAACAAAGACCTTGTCTATTAATGGACCCAAGTGGGGAACCTTACATAACGAATTCGTGAGGTTCTTCGCTTGGGGTGATTGCTAGAGAGATTGATCAGCAACCTGGGTCGGAGCAGTGTTGCGGAACGAATGTGTTATTTACTTAAATTGCACGAGAATTCTGGATCAATCTGAAAAATCTCTATCCCTTACACACAATACTCCTTTCCCCTGCCGAGTGAGTCACGCCTACCCCGAAAGGGAAATGGCTTAATGGTGTAATAATAATAGTAAAACCAGTATCATCATCTTACCTATTTCACACTGTTCGTTGAGTTTCTTCAATTCAGTCAATAATTCTTTAAATTCTCCTATGGATGACTCCTGGTGACGATGCGTTTTCTCAGCTTGAGTTCTTGGCATCGGCCAGATTTTTGTCTCTCTTGTTTTCTCCTGCTGTACTGTAGCCTCAGTTCGTTTTAGTAGAGGAAAGTTACTCTTTATCATCTCAAGTGCTGGTTCCCTTCGTGCTGCAGTTCCGGTATTCAATCCGGTTTTTCTTCTGCTTGCTATCTTTTGCCAATGGTCGAGGTACTTTGGACATTTAGGAGAGTTTGCTGTGTGTTCTCCTTTGCCGTTGGCACACTACGGTGGATCGTCGGGTAGTTTGTCACAATTTGAGGTGAGATATTCTTTAAGGCATTTGACATTTTGGTTGATTTCTACAGTGGTGAGTCCTATGCCCAAACATTTGACATCGAAGACATTGCGTAGCTCTCCTTCGATTTTTGTATTTCTCTCAGTATACTCTTACGTAGCAAATGTACCTGACAGCCTTGACAGCTGTGAGACCTTGATCCGGTTTAAATTGCAGAAGGAAGCTAGGAAAGCGGTACAGCAGTACCTCTTTTTGTTGAGTCTTCTCAAGGTTATTTCCCTGCTCCTGGTGGTCCTTATTTTTTTGCTTTAAGAGAGTAATCTTCTCGGGGTTGACTCCCTGCTCCTGCAGATCATTTTTAATATCCTCAATCGGGAGATTAGGAAGTCCTTTCAGAACTGCATACTTTGGTTCAAGGTTTTTCACTTTATATGTGAAGTAGTGCATGTTATTAATACCGTCCAGAGGGTCCTTAATACTGCTATAATCCTCAACTGTAGGAACGTATACAGGCAGTACCGTCGATGAGTAGTTGTCTTCTTGGTAGCAGTAGCATCATTGACTAGTTTGACACATTTGGTGTAATCGTTAAGGGCGCTGGTTATAACAATAGGTGGCACTTTCACATTTTGAGCATCCTTTCGATGCAAGAGAAAATTTTTCTGAGTGTACTTATTTGTAATCTTGTATTCTTGTACTATGCGAGCTTATAACACTTTCCTTATTTTAGTGGTCTAATTAACAGATTAAAATTCATCCATGCTTTTTAAAGTACTATCAAATATAATAAATGATCATTACAATTTAGAATAAAGATTAAAACATCTGAATCAGCCTGAATGGAATTTTAATATCTGTCGGCGACTTGCTCCATTTAGATTATTTATCATTTTTATAGTTATTTGTAACGAAATTTTGAATATATTGAAGGTTTTTTAATGTTGAATGTGTATAAAAATTCTTAAGTTCTGCTGAATTAGAAGATCAAAACTCAGAAAGTAAAAATTGTTAATATTAGCCATCAAAATTACTTAATATCCCATGGTGAAACTTAACACATGCATAATTTTGAATTGCGGATTTTCAAATTTAAAAACTCTTTAATTTTAAAGATTTAAAATTCCTACAATTTTAAAGAGTTGCAATTGAAAATTTTGAATTGAAAGTTTTTTTTAATCGTTCAATTTTGAATGCTTAAACTTAATAATTATTCAATTGTAACCATTTTTAAGATTTCAAATCGAATATTGATTAATTTTATATGTGTTCATTTAAGAAATTTTAATTTTGAATACAAAATCTGCTATATTGTACGTGTCAAATAAACAATGATATAATTTTGCGTGATTTTACATTCTCATCCTAAAGAGAAAGTATTAGTTTTATCTAAAATTTGACTTGGTCGGTTTTTATTGTACCTTCACGTTTAAAGACCCCCTGTGTCAAAAAAAAACAATTGCTACAAAGGCGTTTGTCTGTCTGTAGTTGTAGTAGTAATAGTGGTTTGTAGGAACGATAAATTTCGAATATAAGATCAGATTAGACTAGTGACAACATTTTTTAAGTGGGCCACTTTTTTATGGGTTGTGATTTTTCTTCGGGAATGCGTGATAAGTTAGAGTTTTACATAAATAAAATGGCCCTGAAACATTTTTGCAAAATTTTTATTTTTTGAGTCGTTATTGTTATTTAACTTTTTTAGCATTGTTTTCGTAATTAATTTTTTTTCTCCCGATGGGTACTAACAATCGCCATAATTTTTGTCAAGTTTCGTTAAATATGTTCATTCTATAAAATAAAAAACATTTTACCATTGTTGTATAAATATTTATGAAATTAGCAACAATTTTTATAAACAAATAGAATTTGTTTTAACTTCTCTATTGATATCAAGGCTTTAGTTGACTAATTGCGAAAGCTTGTTCAATTACCAAGATTTTGGTAAAAAAAAAATTAGGGAACTCGCATATCATCAAAAGTTGTGTGTGTTTTCGTGTTGACGTTCAGCGCTCAATGCCGCGCGACGTACGATATTCGCGACGTTGAAGTTTGCCACAGATATGGATTTCAAATTTGTTTAATTAAGTTGAAAAAAACTAAGAGTCATATCGAAAAAGTAAAAACACCTCTGGATTTGTTAAACAATTACGCCATGTGTTATATTTCTGGAATTGTTATTAACAAATTATGCATCCAATCGAAAAACCAAGTGCACCATTTCATTCCTCACGAACATATCTAGATACCCATTTTTTTGTTTTTTTTTTAAATCCATTTTTTAAACAATTATAGCATTTGTTGTTCAATGCACAGATGCTCGGTGCCTGTAGATATGGATTTCAAAGTATGGTAAACTATGGTAAAATGATTTTTATTTAATAGAATGAACATATTTAACGACACATGCCAAAAATTATTACGATTGTTTGTACCCATCGGGAAAAAAAATTAATAACGAGAAAAATGTTAAAAAAAGTTAAATAAGAATAACGACTCAAAAAATGAAAATTTTTCAAAAATGTTTTAGGGCAATTTTATTTATGTAAAACTCTAACTTATCACGCATTCCCGACGAAAAATCACAACCAATAAAAAAAAGTGGCCCAATTGATAAATTTTGACACACTATCCTTTGATAAACATTTATGAAATGTAAAAGGAAATGTCAAGCTTGTTTTAGTCAATTATTTTTGATCAAAATTCAAAAAGTTAGAGAATTTTCAAAATTTCTGAAAAAATTAATTTTCATATTTTTACATTATGTGTACAGCTATTTGTAGTACTTGGAATGTCAGCTAATTTATCTCTTTGAATTTCTTCGTTAATAAGAAAATGATCGGTGCTAGAACAATTGCAGAATTTGCACGAAAAGCGAAAATTAAAATTTTAAGCGAAACAGCGCACGATATAAGGAGAGCCCAGAGAATAAAAATGGTATTTTTTTAAAGCTATTCAAGATCATCATAAAAACTTTCTGCATTTTGTTGAAAAATTAAAAATCCAAATTTTCATCCAACAAAAAATAAAAAAGTCCACCTCACACTCAAACTATGCAAGATACAAAATATGATGAAAAAACAAGAATTAGTGCACCGAGAAATATTTACAAATTTTTTAATAATAAGTTTTTGACAAGACGTGTTATTTTTGTTTTATTTGTAAAAAACAACATTAGAAATAAAAATTCCATTATTTTAGAAAATACATAAGTTGTAAAAGAAACATAAAGACAAAAGTTATTCACACAAAAAAGGGCTAAGAATTTTTGGTAATAATTTCATTATAGGATGGAATGCCATGAAAAATTAAATTACAAATAAATAAATTTGACCATTAATTCTGAAAGTCCTATGCAAGAATGTGGGAGAAGCACAAGAATCAAGCGCGTAGCGCAATGTGAATATATTACGCAATAGGAAATTGGCTACTGGCGCAGTACTGGCTTTCACGACAGCGCTAATGCTGTCAGACAGTCCTGGCAGTCTGTGCTGGCGCAGTACTACATATGAAGATTAGACAGAGTTAAGCCGACACTCGTTTAAACTAATAACAAGAAGAGGCCTGCATAAGATGTATGAACTATAATATCACTTAAGGGATAGATTACCTTTATTTTTCGCATGAATTTCTATAGAGTAATTACGAAGGAAACATTTTGAAGTTATATCAAGGGATCGAAAGCACAGAAAATCACCGATCCTCCAAAGTAAACTAAAATCGATATTTAAATGAGTTGCAAGAAATATGAGCCGCTAAGATTCATTATGAGAATTTAGGGTGGATTTTAGGGTGGGAATTTAACTGGTGTTAGGTGGCTGACAGCGCGGTTCAGCACTCCACAACTCTCAATATGAGCCAAAATTCATTCTCAAAATGATATATTCCCCTAGATGCACAGAAAAACGCTGGTGTTAAATTTGTTGCAACTCAAATTTCATTAGTCTTCCATGCCATTTTTTCGAATCAAACATTTTTTTAATCGATAATTAAGGGCTTATTTAGGGCTAATTTAATGCCCGAAACCCAAATTTAATGCTCTACAATTTGTTCAAAAAATGACTGGCACTGCTAGTGCCAGTGAAAACGGAAGAAGCATTTACTTTATTAAATTCTTTTTGAAACCACAATTAAGGGCTCTAGTTTTATGAAAGAGCCAAATTTTTAACTTTTTTTCTTTAATTTCTAATGCTTGACACTGTCAGCTTGACTTCGAGCTAGCAGTGCCGTTTGTGGAAACGAGACTATTTTTGACTTTATCAAATTTGTTTTTATATTATCATTAAGGGCTCATTTAGGGCTCATTCAATGCCGAAAGAAAATAATTTAATGCTCTGCAATTTTTTCAAAAAAAAAAAAAAAACGTACTTAGTTACTTTTCTACAAGCAACTGTAGTAGCTTTAATTTATTTTTACAGTATTTTATTTAGCGAAATTTCAGAAGTCTCAGCTCTCTCTGTACTAAGGTGAAAACTATAAAAACTGTGTTTGAAATATTTCATCTTTCCAGTATTAAAATTGATACTCCAAGAACAAGCGTGAATTTATTCACTATTATATAAATAATTACGAACTTTTTATGGCCCTTAAATATACAATCGTAGAAACATGCCTTTATTCATTTCGAACATGAAATCCAAACAAAAGAAAAATTCCCTAATGTTATCGGTTAGGCTGGTTCGAAAATAAAAAAATCGTGAATTCAAAACCGATACTAAGCAAAAATATTTTGTTCACTTTTTTGTATGTCTAAGAAGTCTTTCCAATGTTTTGGCTGATTTTAATCAACGATTTCTTAACATATCATGTTTTCTGTGACTAGCCAACTTCTCAGTGACGAAAATATACAAACTTTCGAGAGAAAAAATCGACAAGACCCAGGAATTGAAATATAAACTGCAGAAAATGTGCAAAATTTGGAATTGGATATTTAATAGAATTTGTTTTCTTGTGTATTTCTATGTTAAAAAGCCTATCATTTTTATAAAAACATCAACCCACATATTGTAAAGACAATGCCATTAAATACCAAAAGCGGAATTAATTAATTATTTAGGGCTTTCTAAATCCACGAAAATACATTTTTTAGAATTAAATCGTTTTGCTTCTTCTTGGTATTAAAAAGTAAGGAAGTTGAAAAGAACTATGAATTGGCTGAAAATGCAATTTTTTTTTAAAACATAAGCTTCATGCTAGTTAGGGCAGTCCAAAGATGATATGCAATTTTGTTCTCATATTTGCTATGAGAAAAAAATAATTTTTTGTATATTTTATTTAGAATTGTCAATATTGTAAATTGACTTTAAACTCAGACATTTCTCTTCACTATCCCGAGTCGAAATATAGACCCTACTTTGAAGTTGCAGCTTCTTATTAGAACCTGCTTTAACGCTATTTAAACTTATAGCCCCTGCTTTAAACTATTATTTCCTAGTAAATGAAACATTAAAGCCTACTTTGAAGCTGTAATACCTCTCTGAAGCTACTTTGAATCTTCAGAGCCTATATTATTAAAACTCAAGATCCTACATTGACGCTGTTTAACCTCCCCTTCAATACCGATCCTACATTGAATCTTCTGAGCCTACAATGTTCTAACTGCATGAAAATAAAGTACAAATTATCTTTTACTTAGGTTAATTTAACTCATTGCTCTTCTTAATGACTGAATGCACACTCAATTAACAAAAATATTTAATTCAAGATTTAACCTAATTATCATTAATTATTTATATATAAATCAATACTTCTTTACAATGCTTAATCACAGAAAAATATTTTCTCTTAACTGAAAATGCTGAAAAATTGTATGAGAATGATATTCATCATAGATAATTACTAAATATTGTCCATTAGTAAGTCCTTATAAGCATTTTTATCAATAAATAATGAAAGTGTGTGTATTCAACAGTCAAATACTATGAATGAAATAAAAAATTTGAAAAATATACAAAAATATATATTTAATGATTATAATTAAATGTACTGATTGTCATTATAACTTTATTAGAGTATTGCGGTTAATTTATTTGTAACGTGATTTCTTGGAGAAAGTAATTTTTTCCACGGAACGTATTACAA
Organism: Belonocnema kinseyi; assembly: GCF_010883055.1. NCBI lineage: Eukaryota > Metazoa > Arthropoda > Insecta > Hymenoptera > Cynipidae > Belonocnema > Belonocnema kinseyi. The sequence goes on along the minus strand of NC_046658.1, from coordinate 51,471,855 downwards.
CTTTTCTAATAGTTTAGTCATTTTTGTTATTAAACAATAATTATTCAGAGTTTCTTAAGCATTTTCTCAGAGAAATATTCCTATTTATGTGTCTACCACTTGATTTAGGAGAAAAAATCATTTACTTTCGTGCGAGAAAATGTTTGCTGCTTTAATTTTTTTATCACATTTATTTAAGAATAAGAACGGCCAAATGTATGAAAAATAATTGACTACTTTTTTTTAATCTTTCTTCAATAAAGAGATAAAAAATATTTTTATTGAAATCAGCAAGTTTGATATTGTATTGATTTAAGTAATAAATAACACAGAATGAAATTTAAATATGTAGCCTCAAGTTCTTTTAAAGCGAATAACGTAGTGCGATCTCAGGTTCGTTTCTTAGTACTTGCCGATTTTTCAGCGCACTATGCTTTAGCGTCATAATGAAAAAATGCTATTATAATATGCCTAAAAAATAATTTCAAATATCCTTTGAATTTATGTCACAGATATTATTTTATTTTTTGTGATAAATAAAAAATCTTATTTTTATTCATCAATATTGGTGTGAGATTATAGAGAACCTGCTCTGATGCCACAAGTCCTACAGTAGTAATCTAAACTTTAAAAGAGGGTTTAGTTTGTTTTAAATACAGACCCTACTTTGACGCTAAACGTAGAAAAACGGTCGATTTCGGACTCTTTTAGCGTCAAAATAGGGTCAAAATTACATTGAAATCACTCCTTACTCAGAACCAACTGTACAGATTTCAGGGCCTACTAAAGGTAGGAGTTACGGCTTCAAAGCAGGGCCTAAATTTCGACTCGGCATCATCATAAAAGTAGCGGTAAACAAAAAAAAGAAAAAATTAGTTTCTGCAAACATCAAAGACATGCCGAGTGTCGATTATTTTATATAAGGTCATAATATGTACGTTCCTGTAATTGTGTCCCTTTGCCTTAGCACACTCGGCTATCTAAAAGTTGAAATTTGTTCCTATTTTCTCTTTGTGAACAATCATATGCGTTTTATTATACTTGCGCTGAGATTATGAAATAATGAATGTTAATTATATTTGATATGTAGTACTTTGGGCTTAGTTATTGTTTGTGCATTTAATAAATAATTAAAATTAATCAGATAAATCATTTATGTTTAAATATGATTTTCTAGAGTATTATAAATATATGAAAAATA
>NC_046658.1:51448896-51470575 GCF_010883055.1 Belonocnema kinseyi | reverse complement strand
AGGGAGCTCTTCTTAATATTTTGACACCAAAATCATGTCGATACACCTTACCGACTGCGAGTAAAGCCACCCACGCTTTAACTTGACAGACTGTATAAAAATCAATGTTGATTATTAAACGTGATCATTCGTTTAAAAAAGGAGGAAGAAACTTTTTTTAAAAAGCATTTGAAAAGCTTATTCAATCATTCGGCAAGTGACCTCTAATAGAGACATTCTCGGACTTTTATGGAGAACAGACCATCTGAGAAGTTTTAAAATGAAATTAAGAATTTGTCGAATTCGTTATCTCAAATTCAGTTTGTGGCATGATCTAGGGAAGTTCTAGCAACAATCTCAAACTCACACCAATTATTTTTTGAAGTCTTATTTTTAATTCAATCCAATAAAATTGCAAAAGTCTTGATACGTTCTTGAACAAATGTCCATAACTGCTGCACCGTTAATATTTTAAAAGTTTTATTGGTCTAAATTAAAGATAATACTTCGAAGACTGTTTGGTATAAAATTTCAATTTTTGCTGCAACTTTCATAGGTCATGCCAGAAGTTAAAGGCAAGATACAAAATGCGAGAAATTCTTGAATTTTTTCAAACTTTTCGCGTGATCTAATATCTTCAGAACGTCAAAAATATATCAAAAATATATAATTTAAATTAGGTCCACATGTTACTTGTGTAATAAGATCACTGCCATAATAACATTTTTTGTAGCAGCTTACGCTATACTAAGAAAAGTTTTTATACTGCTTAATTTTTAGGAATAAAAAAAATTTAAGTCAATCTATAAAAAAAATTGTAATTCTATAAATGAAGGAGTATAAAAACGTTCTTAAGCACCTTTTAAATAATATATTAATTAAATATCACATGACATTAATATTGTTTTACAAATTATCTATTTACAAAACATCTGCTGCATACTGGACCTTATGTAAATTTAATATGCCTGCAATTGCTGCATCATATTCCATAGATATCTACATTTTATTGTACTGATAATTAAAGAAGCACATAAAAGGCTAAATAAATTGACTTAAAATCTCCTAAAACAGTGCAGTCATTTATTAGCTCACTAAACTGTTTTAAACATTTTTAAGAAATTAATGTTTAAGTGAAAAAACTGCAAGTCCGCTCTAAGGATTTACCTGCCTGGCCTACCTAAACAATTACACCCTACAAATTTATTGCTTGAGAGTTGAGGTCTTATTGTTCTGTCACTACCGCTAGGGTCAGTTTTTATTTTGGGGTCAACAAAAAAATTCAACTGAGCGTGGCTTATTGCACTCAACATAAAGGCTTAATCTTTGAAGCTGCGGGCAAACCTAAAGTAAAATGATCACCTTTTCTCATTTTTTGAACCACTTTTATGGTCGACCATTTTAGTAGCTCATTTTCAAATTTATTCTATTTTGGTACAACTCTTCTTGTTGTACAATTGTTACTTTATATTTCTGAAACATAAAAAGTTGACTAATCTATCTTGAAATCTTGAAAAAACAAAGAACTCCAAATTTAATAAACTGGCTTATAACTTCTCATGAAAATTTGAACTTGAAAAAGAACTTGTATTTTTACATGTTCAACTCCATAAGAGGAAGTCTGGAAGACCAATGTTTTCCATTGTACGACTTAAGATTCAGGTAGCCTCAGGTTGAACCCAATGAGCAGCATTATCTTATTACTCTGCCATTCAATTCTCTTGACGTAATATGCCATTTACAAGTGACGGCGCTTTTTTGTAAGATCTTATACCAGCGATTTTCAAGTTATTATTGTTTTTAATAATATTCTCTTTAAATAATTTTTGAAACTTTAATTTTTTTCTCAAATTTTCGAAAACTGTAACAATAAAAAACAATAAAAATTTGGTATTTATATTGGAATTGTTGAGAATATATGTATATTTACTATTATATTCCCAAACTCGTCAAAATGTCAGAGATATTGTCCCCCTAATGGTATTTTTGATTGAGCAATAGGCGAGAAAATAGCCAGGAAACGGGCAGTATCCATTTCATCGCGGTGTACCTGCTCGTCTTACCTTCTCCACTCGACTTCTCCTCACGTCCCTCACTGAACGAGATTGCTGTGCCGGACTTTGCCAGCGGGGAGCCCCCTTGTCCTAATGAGGCATAAAATGCCATACATAAAAATGTTATACTTTTGCAATCAGTAAATTAAAAATATTATATTCGGAATCTATGTTTTTTTGCGATTCCAACGATATGTAACTTGCAATTATAATATTGAAATGAGAGTAAGTTATGGCAGATATTAGTTTGTTTTGACCCTGACTAGATAGCATTATGGAATTTTCCGTAGAATAGTTAAAAATGCATAATATTATTAGGTAGAAAATTCGCCTTTTTAAAGTTTAATAGAATATACGGATTTTTACCCATCTGCCTAGAAGAATATTATACTTGAAACCAAGTACTTGAATTTTTAAACCAGAAAGACGAATACTTAACAAAACAGTACACAATATAAGTTATTTATTATACACATACACATACAGACATACACAATAATTTAATAATATTAAAAATGATGGTCGATTCTTGGGCAATTAAACAGAACTAGGGGTTGAAAAAAATTGTTTTAAAAAATAAGGGCCACACTAGTGTATTAAACACAAGAGCAATTGATTAAAAGGAAATTAAACTTCACTTTCTAGGGAAGAATTAAAATGAATATACTTATTATAGTAGATTATAATATGGAAAATATAAGAGCATTACTTCCACCGGATGAGTATTAAATTGTCAACAGGCGAATTTTCTACCAAATGAACTGATGCATTTTGAACTATTCTACGGAAAATTCCATAATGCCATCTAGTCAGGGTAAAAACAAACTAATATCTGCCATAACTTAGTCTAAGATTAATATTTTAATTGCAAGTTACATATCGTTGGAATCGCAAATAAACATAGATTCTGAATATAATATTTTTAATTTGCTAATTTCAAAACTATAACATTTTTATGTATCGCATTTTATCCGTCATTAGTACAAAAGGGCCCCCCTGTTGGCAAAGCTCGGTATAGCAATCTCGCTCAGTCAGGGACGTGAGGAGAAGTCGAGTGGAGAGGGTAAGACGGGCAGGTACACCGCGATGAAATGGAAATCGCCACAGGAAACAGGCAAATTGAAACGCAAAGGGATTATATTTATGGGGGGCCTTCCATAGCCCCTTGTCATAGGTTTTGGAACGTGCGAAATTTTATTTGCAGTTCATGGTGAGGGAGGCCTGTGCAGACTTGAAGGACACATTGCCACCTCAGGTAGCCCACCTGTCTTTGCAAGTGTCCAAATTTCTAACCCATGGTGGCGACGAAATTGTACTCTTCTCTTCTAATTCGGTCGCCACTAACACTTCTGCCTGCACTAATAGGTTCTCGCGATTACTCTTTTTCAGAAGGTCAAAAAAGTCTCCTTACTACAAATATCTTGGGCAGGTTTTTTAAATCTGGCTCAATTTGTGTTTAAACAATTTTTTTTAACAATAGTTTTAAACAGTGAGGATCAGGTACAGAAAAAGCTATCCCCGCTATTCATGTTGTTTACGGTAAAATTAACGATATCAAAAAACGTTAATCGTTTATAACTCAAATATTGCGGTGTGTAGGGGAGCGTATATTTATAAAAAAATACATTATTTATAAGGCCATGAATAATCAATTGTGGTTATTTCGGATCATTATTTATTGTAATTTTTGTAAATAATTTAGCAAGAGAGGTGACAAAGAATAAATTTTGTTATTAATAAGCTTTGCAGGGTGCAAATTTCATTTTCATAATTCTCAGATCTTTTTTAACAATTTTTTTTAATTCCTGACCATTAGCATTCAAATACCAAAATTCTAATCCGGTAATTGAATTTTTATCCAAGCAGATGAATTTTCAATTAAAAAACACCAAATCTAGAAATGACATTTTATATTATCTGATAATATTTATTTTTGAACTTGTAGTTAAGTAAATTAAAAAAATATATATTTTTTCAGAATAATTTTCTTCAGGAATATTAGGTTCATTACCATTAAAACAAGAACTTATAAAAGTGTACACGCTACAAATGTATTTGAAAGGCATTTGAAGCATTTTGACGGCACCCTATTTTCCATCTTAATAAACTATATAGAATGATGTTTATATAAATTTATTCCTAAATAAAGTTCAAGAATGCAATTGAATTTTGACAAAAGAGAAATAGTATAATAGAAAATATATTTATAAAAAGAAAATTTTATTGTTTATATATTGAATAAAAAATATCTTAAAAATGCTTGGAAATATCTTAAAGTATTATAAATAATTCATAATTTTTAAAATTCCTATAAGCTACTGAAATAAATAAAAACAGTTCTAGGAATCTTTTAATATTTCCTTAACATTTCAAATCTTTTGATATCTTTTTAAATTCCTCAAAAACTTTCAAAAGCTCTGAAAAGTGTCTGTGAATTATTTCCATCACCATGAAATATTTAGAATTCTTCCAAATCTCATTGAATTACTGGAATACATTAACAATTTCGTTATAATGTTTTAAAATTACCCAAAATATTTAAAATGCTTTGAAACCTTTTGAAATTGGGTAAAGGTCTTAATAATGTAAATTGATCCTGAGGATCAATCAAATAGAGACTTTAAAAATTAAAAAAGAGATCCCATTTGTTTAGGTAGAAATAAGTTTTGGAAGAACTGAGGTGAATTTTGCAAATTCAAAATAATTCAGGGTTTCAAAATAATTCAAGAAGAATTCAAGGAATCAAGAGAATTAATGGAATTCAGTGAATTCAGTAAATGTCAGGAATTTAGATAATTCAAGGAATTCAGAGATTTAAATCAATTCGGAGAATTCGTGGAATTCAACGTATTTAGCGAATTTGGGGAATTTAGAGGATTCAAGGTATTTTATAAATTCAAGGAATACGGAAAATTCCAGTTATTTCGTGAATTCAAGGAATTCAGCAATTTCAAGAAATTAAAAAAAAAATCAAGGAATTCATAGTATTCATGATTCAGGGAATTCAAGATATTCGTATTATTCAATGAGTTTAGGGAATTCAAGTTATTACTCAAATTCAAGTAAGATACAGATATCAACGAATTCACAGATATCAAGAAATATAGAAAATTCGAGAAATTCATTGAATTCTAGGAATAAGTGAATTCAAGAAATTCAGATGTTTCAAGGAATTCCGAGAGTTCAAAGAATTTAGAAAAATTATTAAATTCAAAAAATTCGAGGTATTCAGCAAATTCAAAGCATTCAGAGTATTTAAGAAATTCATAGAATTCAAGAAATTCAGTAAATTGCAGAAATTTGGAGAGCTCAAGAAATTCAGATCATTTAAAGGATTCTAAGTATTTAAGGAATTCAGAGAAACATTGAATTATGAGAATTCAAGGTATTCAGCTACTTCAAGACATTCCGCGAATTCAAGGGGTTCAGAGAATTTAAAGGATCCAGAGAATTAAAGGAATTCACAGAAACATTGAATTAAGAGAATTCGAGAAATTCAGCAATTTCAAGCCCAAATTCTTAAATAAATGTTGAGAAGCCATATTAGACATTATAAAACTTCGTGGGATTGAATGTCCTGAGCAACATGTTTTTAATAAAAAAATGCTGGGCATGGAAATTGATAGCCCAATACAATCTCAGTAAGTTGTATAATGTATAGTGTGTTTTTATATTAATTAAAAAATTTGTGCAGAAAACTTTATAAGAATGTTTCTTTACATATTTCTTAAAAATATTTTATTCCAAATCACTTAAAAGACATTAATTCTACAAGATTTGTATAGCTTTACCAGGCAAATTTTTTGCATTGCAGATGTTTTTCGTTGATTTACTTTATTTTTAAAACAACCTTGTTTTACTCTTTAAATCATCAAAACACTGATTTTGTAATATTCTCAAAGCGCAGCAAACTTTAGACGTTAAAAATTCTCATTTTGCTTAACAAGCGATCGTTATACCATCGACAACAAACATATTAACAACGATAACAACGATTGAAAGTTCTCAGGTGTCCGAAAAATCACCTGACGTAAATTTTCAAACCAATATTCTGCAATTCGATATCCACAAGATATCTGCACGATAACTTTTTCCCTAAGCAATGCAGAGGAACGTTTTATGGAATCTAAGGTGAATGCAATTCAAAATACACAAAATCTAAGATGTGCCCTTCCGTTATTTTGCCAAAGATATCTTCAATGCAATTGATTAATTCAGGCTAATTATTGTTGGTTGAAAAAGATTGTTTTAAATTTAAATGAACATTTTTTATTTAATTAGGCATAAAAAATAAAACGAAAATGGTAGTGGGCAAGCTTATGAAACTTTTTTAGACTTTTATTTGTACTATTTGTCAAATGATGCTATAATTTTACAATTTGTCGTTTATAAAATGGAAATTTTTATTTAGGAATTTTGAGAAAACTCGTAATTTATTAGATTTATATTATTAAACGATTTCTACTGCATAATAAATAGAAAAGAATATGAATTTTTTAAAAATATTATCATTCGAAATCGGTTGAACATTTTGAAAATGATCGTTATTTTTAAACAGCAACTAACTTGAATAATATTTTTATGTAAATTTTACCTTTTTAAAAATAAATTTATTTGGCAAAAAATGTAGAACACGGTGACCTTTAAAAGATGCACGCGTTTTTTATTTTTGAAAATTTGTTTTTTGTAGAATTTATTTACACTTTTGATATAGGTTCTTGCACAAGTATATTTCAAAATTCACGTTAAAATTCATTTTTCTTATGATTTGCAATTAAAAAACTACTATTTTCATGTTAAAAATGAAGAAAAGATGTCTTTTTAAATGGCTTAAAAATGCTTTAAAAAATATAAATTTAATCAGGGACATGAAGCACGACGACAATTTTTAAATCTTACAGACTTTTCTCTTACTATAGTAAAAAATTAATAAACACAAACTATACGGGAAATCGATGTTTGACTTATAGGCTAAGAAATCATAGTATTTAAAACTTAAAAGTTGCAAAAAAACCATAACTTGTTGGCGGTAATACAATGAAAATAGTTGTAAACAGTCAGAAATTGTTTAATCAATTAATTTTGTTACCATAAATTAAGGATTAGTTTAGTTCAAGTGAAAAGTGGAGCAAAAGTTTAAAATTTCCGAAAAACTGCAAATTAATAGAATTATTTGCAGATAGTATTATGATAAACAACGAAAAATTGCTTAAACAATTTTGTTTGTTAATTTTCCTTAATTATTACCTCAATTTATTTAAAAAGTGAGCAAAAGTGGATATTGGTTTTAAGAAACCGCAACTGTGCAGAATTATTATAGGAGAAGATAGGTATAAACAATAATAGTCTGTTTAAACTATTAAGTTTGTTAAATTGTAGTATATTTCTCCTTATTTCAATTTAAAAAAGAACAAAGTGTTGAAAATGACAATATGAGAAAATGAGATAATACTCTTAACAATAATAATAAATTGTTTACACAATTGATTTTCATAACTGGAATCAATGATTAACTTATTTTACTGGATCGAAAGATCAAGGTGATATCTCAAAGGCATGGATATAGGTACGATAATAGAAGGCCTCCTTAAGGAATATATGCACACCAATTTTAAATTTTATCGTGGAGATAGGTGAGGTGACAACGTAGAGTGTACTTCACGGAGGTGACAATGTTCAGCCTATACATATATATATATATATGTTCGGTTCGGTTTTGATTTCTCTAGAATCAAACGGAAGGGCCTATGACAAAGCCACCGAACGCGTCCTCGGATTGCGGATAGAGGGTCCCTGTACCAAGGGTTTCTGCTGAATATGGTTACAAGAATAAATAGGCAGTCGCGGACAATTTTCCAGGGAGGGGGGGGGGAGGGTCCTGAAGGAACTGACCCCCAAGCGGAGGTGTGAAAACCGTGCCGAAAGCTGAATGACACCTGGGTGAGGCATCTAGAACGGTGACTCTGGAATACCGAGCGACCTCTCAGAGTACGCAGCGTTACCCTTGCATGCGGGGCTCTACAAGGATGGACGAACCCCTTTCTCTAACTTTTCGTGGGAACAACAATGACAACACTAAGCATAGTTGTAGTAAGAGCTTTTCAAAACAACAGAACGCGCAGGGCTCCCGACAATGGGTCGGCTAACAATGCCTACCACTCTAGAGCCTTTCAGAGAGGTGTTTTTCAGGGCAACATTATTAGCCCACTCCTTGTTTGCCTTACATTATTGCCACTATCTGTAGCACTTCGCCATTCTGACGGGTACTTATGCGGCAAACCTGCAGGTCGAAAGTACAAGGTCACTCATGTATTTTACATGGACGATCTTAAGATCTATGTTAAAAACAAAGAGCAACTACATCTAGCTCTAGGGATTGTCGAACAATATACTAAGGAAATTAGAATGGAATTCGGGTTAGACAAATAAGCCAAGGTTTATTTGAAGCGAGGAAAACCTAATGGCATTCCTGAATATCCTGAGCTCGTTGATAAAAGCGTTAAACGACACCTTTACGCTGAAGAGACTTATGCATACCTGGGCGTGCCACGGAGCTGCATTCGTGATGTGAGATCTATAAAGAATACTCTCCGAAGCAGATACAAACGTCTTATCCGGCAGATTTGGCCTTCCGAACTGACGGCGAGGAACAAAGTATCTGCAACGAACATGCTTTCTATTCCGGTAGTACTCTATTTGTTTGGAGTAGTTCCATGGACGAAGAACGAGCTCAGATTCCTTGATATCGGGACATGAAAGGTTATGCACATGAACAAAAACATGCATCTTAAGTCTTCCGTTCCGCGGCTGTGTATCTCACGCCGTAAAGGTGGTCGCGGAATATTGAGTCTTGAATGTCTTCACAACAGGATTATTCTGGGTACAGCACATAGATTTGCAAATGAAAGAGACCCTCATCTTAAAATGATCAGGAATCACGAAGAAGTGGGCGAAGGAGCGTTTCTGTACAAAGCAGCGGAGGAGGCTGCTGAAACACTCGGACTTAACTTCAGTATTAGGGGTGAGCAAAATGCATCAAATCTTATCTATCTCGAGCTCTCGCTCCTGAAAGCCCGGAATAAGAAAGCACAAGAGAAAAACTTTCGTGAACAGCTCCTCGATAAGAGGATGCACGGTATCTTCCACAGAAATGTGAAGGATCAGTCAATGTCTTCTGAGCTAACGTTTGCTTTGCTTAAATCGCCCGGATTGAAGTCTGGTACGGCGGGTTTTATTTTTGCATGGCAAGACGGTGTTATTTCCACCTTAACATACCGTCGCCATATTTTGAGCCAAGACATTCCTGATGATAGCTGCAGGGCGTGCCATGCACGCACCGAGCATTTTCCTAACATACTATTTAGTTGTCGAACTCATGCGGGAACGACCTACACTCAAAGGCACAATGCGGCACTAAGAGTACTTTATTACCATCCCTGTCACTCTAACGGCATTGACCTTAATATTGCTCCTCTAAATGATCCTAGGAAAATCGAGTCAATTGTCGGGAATGGGAAGTGCCGCATATACTGGAACTGTATATTCTCGACAATTGTTTCTGTTGCTCACTCGAGGCCTGACATGGTTCTTCTTCACTTCGAGAAGCGAACCATGTTCGTTATCGAATTTTCGGCACCAGCTGACAAAAGCATCATAGCCAAGGAGAATGAAAAGAAAGAGAGGTATCGCGAAACCTTATAAGGGAGTTGCGACGATTGTACCCGGAATATTCTGTTAAACTAATCGTCCTTATCATCGGCGCTCTTGGAAGTGCCAAGCTTTTACTCGCTAATGGCCTAAAAAGCATCCCTGCGTGTCAACAATATGCTAAAACACTTGCGGAAAAAATTCAGAAGGCGGTAGTCCTTTGGTCGCTCCGTGTTTTTAGGGTGCACGAGGCTTTTGCCGGATCGTCGTGTTGATTCCGTTACGGACTGTAACCACCTATCTTACGGTCGTGAGACGTCGTTGTGGCTGAAATTTTACGGCGATTTCGCTGTGAGCGGGTGCAATTTTCCAGATTCTGCTGAAAAATAAAAAAATTTTCCAGATTCAGGTAAAAAATAAAGGAGACCTTCAATTGTTTAGATCAAACATTGACCGCTGGCTCAATTCAGTTGCAGCGGCAGTTACAGTCCAGTCTTCTGGAACCCAAAACAAATTTTAGTTTATTGCAGCCTTTATAAATTTTCCACCTGTAGAATCCCAAGGCTTAAGAAGATGTTCAACTTGCATATGTCATTCTTCATCTTTTTATCTTTCTTTATTTAATATAAATATATTAATTATTATAGCACAATTGGTGATTTTACTTTAGAAGGATCTTTCGTTTAATACGGGCTGTTATCAGACAATAATTTTTTTTTGCATTTCGTATATTTGAAGAATACTACAAACTTTTGACGAACTTTTCCTGGTAAAAATATGCGATCTCAGTGTAGTGGTTTTGCATTATAGGGTTTGATTTAGGGAAAATTGGTGAAGGGAACATAGAAAGCTCTCAATTAGCGCATAATTATTGCAGGGCTAGTTTTCTGTGATTTGCATCGTTCAAATTGAGGGCAGTTTTTTGGTGATAGGGGTTGATTTAAAAAAATTCATTTTGGGTAGTTTAGGTAGTTTTCAGAGCCCTAAATGAGCCCCTAATTATGGTATGAAAATATATTTGGTAAAGTCGATGTTTCCATTGCTTCCGCACGTGTTACTACTAGTGTGAAGTCAATTTGGCATTGTCAGTAATTTTTTGAGAAAATTGCAGAACATTAAAATTTTTTTTTCGGCATTAAATTAACCCTAAATGAGGCCTTAATTAGATTATAAAAATAAATTTGACAAAGTTAAAAATAGCCTCATCTCCACAAATGGCACTGCTAGCTCGAAGTCAAGCTGTCAGTGACAGGCATTAAAAATTAAAGAAAAAAAAGTTTAAAATGTGGCTCTTTCATAAAACAAGAGCCATTAATGAGCCCTTAATTGTGGTGTCAAAAAGACTTTATTAAAGTCAATGCTTCTCCCGATTTCACATGTGGCACTGCTGGCATGAGCTGAAGCCAGCAGTGCCAGTCATTTTTTGAAAAAATTGCAGAGCATTAAATTTGGGTTTTGGGCATTAAATTAGTCCTAAATGAGCTCTTAATTATTGATTAAGAAAAATTTTGATTTGACAAATTTGCACTGTCAGGTTGACGTACCTGTTGTGGAGTGCTAAGCTGCGCTGTCAGGCTCCTGAACACCTATCAAAGCAACTATTCGCTTTGCGCTATTAGACTAAATAATTGTTTATAAGGACATTAAATGCAATAATATTTATCTACTTTTCAACTTTCTTTCATTTAACAGTGCGTACTAGTCACTTAGACTAAAGTTATAACTTCCTAATTCAACCTCCAAGTATTAGGTTAGTCATGGCCGTCGACATTTAAACTAAAGCCGGGATGTACAGAAAAAGTCATGACCGTCTACATATAAAATAAGGTATTTTCAATTCAATCACTATCTAGCTTCACTTCGTTGCACGCTTAGGGCATAAAAATTGACCAAATGCATGCGAATATGTTAATTTTTTCTCTATTTTTCTAATATATTCGTAAAAAGTAATTTTTTCTGTATAAGCACATTTGAATAAATAAAATAAAATTGATTTAATTCCAATAGGGGTTTTCATGAAAATAACATTTTATTTACTGAGAAACTTTTAAAAAGTGGTCCAGTTCCATACTCTACAGTGCAAAAAAGCAGGGAGTGGTGGGACAACTAACGCCTCGTTGGAGATATTAATTAGGAACTAATTAACTGTGGACAGTAAGGGATCACCATTTTGTTTTCAGATTCATAGGGCTGGAATCTTTTCACGGGAAAACGTTTCATGTCAAAGTTTCATGTTTCATGAAACATAGGGATGAGAAAAGAAATTATTTTGTGCATGCGAAGATCGGTTTGGCCTCTAGGGTCAGGTTAGGATTTTATCTTATCAGTTAAATTTTCCCGCCGCTATATTTGAAACATTACAATATTTCAGGAAACCCCCAATGTTTCATCAAACTTTTTATCAGGCTAAAGTTTCATGAAATTTTACATGCCTACTCATCGTGAAAAACAAATTTCTGTTTTCATGATACAATTGTATTTACCTTATTTTCCATTCAGGAAACTAGCAACTGCAAGATTAGATAACTGCAAACTTCCGCAGAAAATCTAGTGGAAATTTGTTTGAACGTCCAGGCATCAATTTCGATGCAAACGGTCATGACTTAGTTTTTACATCCCGGCTTTTGCGGTTTGAATGACATGTAGGTTTTGACTAACCTAAGATTCGGATATTATTTCACGCCAAGTACAATTTTTATTCCAGGACACTAATAGTCACTGGTAAATGGGTGGAAATTGAAAGTTCGGTAATTATTATCATAACTTACCTGCTTATCAACATCTATTTCACCTAAATAACGCCCGAAAAAATCTTCTTGACAGGTGACTGACAGCTTGTGGACGAGACTTCACGTTGTTCTGGATGAGAAAAAACAGTGTCTTACTTGAACATAGATTTCGATCTATATTAGAGGATCGGCGATTTTCTGTGTACCGAAATGTGCAACTACGTTTATAGAAATAAATTTAAGACTTGAAATTCTCAGAAATTCTCATTGTGAGACCAATGACATTGGAGCACCAGCGTTTTTTTGTGAGTTCTTAAAGTTTAGTAAACGTGCGCTTTGAGAATAGTTGCTACACGGAGAGAAATTTTAAGAGAATAATTCACGGAAGCGCGTGATTTTATAGCTACATTTTCTACATGATTTAAAGTCTTGGAATCTATGATCTAAAAGTATAGAATTCGAGACATGAGAACAAAGGGGCGTGGCCTAATGCCTGCAACTTTGAAACCTATGCTTTGAAAGCAAGGGTTTTCAGACCTTAGTTCTCGCGCCAATTCGTAATAAAATCAAGTAATAGTGCCGTGAATTAATCATCTGAAATTTCCCTCCGTGTACGTACTGTTATTAAAATTAAAAAGCTGCTATGACTTTTTACTTTGGCAACTTAAACATATTTTTCTATGAATCCGAAAATCATGATAATTTTCTAATGCACAGTTTTTTGCATTAAAAATGCGAACAAAAAATTAAAATTGAAAAATATAATTTTGGTTTGAGTTAGATTTTTTTTTTAAATTATTAAAATAAAATATCTTGGATTTCGGTAGCAAATGTATTACAATTAAAAGCCTCAGTAAGATGTATAATATATTCTTATAGTTTGCATTAGGGAAGCAAATTCTAATTCCCTTAGACCTGTGCAGTTCAAACAATGAAGAGATGTCACATATATAATACTAACGTCATAAAAAATTTCTAATTACTATTAGCCGAATCTTCAAAAATATTATTTATGCTAATTTTCATGAAACTCCAGCTCAAGCAAGAACTATATTTTTTGAATTTTAGGCAAGACTGAAAGCGTGTCTTCTTTATTTTTAAGCGTATATGTAAATATATATTTGCTTTTGCCAGTGTTGGGCACAGTAAATTAACTGCAATTCCCTCATTACTAAGACAGAACTCGTTCCCCAAGTCCTGGCTATACGATGACATGAACAATTCACCAAGTACTGCGCCAGCACTGGTCCGCTAAGATTTGGCTGAACAGTGGCAAGACCACTGGCACAGTACTGGATAGATTTAAGTAACGGCTCAATGCCGGCATTTCCCATTGAGTACCGAGCGCAAAGTGTGATATCTAACAGGTACGTGCCCTAGGCGCGCTAAAACTTGCAATTGTCCATTTTTTAGTATTGTGATAAGTAATAATGACAAGGTTGATTTATTATTTCGAAATACTTATAATTTTTTATCATGTAACATATGCTTCCGCCATTCGTATATGAAAAAGAAACATTTCAGAAACTTCTAGGACTTTAATCAGTGTAAGTGTAATAAGTATCTATTTTCACTAAGTAATTCTACCTGTAATTAATTCAATTTTTTGAAGAACCTCCTTAACACTGCATATAACTTTAAGTTTCAATGATGCCACATTTAAGTAAAATCTGTTGTTATATTAATCTTACATGATGGGAATTTAATATTTCAATTAAAACTGAAGACTAAATAACTTCCTATACGTCGAAAAAACTTCAAGTGGAAATTAAATTTTATAAAAGTCGTCTGAGTTATACTAAAAACCTTTATATTTAAATTATAGAAAATTTCGCAAGCAAGCATTGATATCTTCATTCTGCCCAAATTGATTGTAAGCAGAGATAGCTGCGTCACATGCTTAGGAAGCAAACGTTTACTATTTGGAGTAACAATATTGCCAGTAATTGAAAATAATCTTTCGCTTTGTACTAATGAGGCTTATACAGCCAAGTATCGAGACGTTGCTTTGGATACGAGTGGAAAATTTTCTTTGCTTCTTCTTTAACACGTGTGTTCTCAGTCCTAATATAATATTCAGAGACTGCATAAATGCACATACTAGTACTTCTTCCGTTCTATTTCTTTAAAAGTTTTAGGGCTGAACATTTGGCGGTGCGGTTTTTTTCCGCCATTTTTATTGAAACTTTCAAATTTTTGACCAATAACGAATAATAATAATGAATAATATCCGCAAAAAACTATGTGCAAGGATTTACCAAAAAACAATAAAATTTTCGATATTTGTTTTGACATGAAATTTTGATTTTCCCACCAGCTGGGCAACCAAAAGAATACAAAGAAAAATATTAACTAATTTTTGATGATACGAAATGTGGACTTTCCTATTAGCCGGGCAACCTAGAGAGTATGAAAAAATATTAATTGTACTAACAGCACAAACAATGTACATAAGTTAGCAAAAGGAAAATTGAAAAATTTGAATTTCGGAGGAATGGCACTACATTCGTATTTTCTCCTAGTCGGGCAACCAAGAGGGACCAAACGTTAATATGAAATTTGCAAACAGTACAAGCGACGTACAAACATATGCAAAAAGAAAAACCGAAAAATTATAATTTCTGGGGATGCGCCAAATTTTTTATTTCCCCCTATCCGGGCAACCAAGACGGTACAAACGAAAATATTAATTGTACAATCAGTACATACGACGTAAAACCGTATATAAAAAGGAAATGTGAAAAATGTGAACATCGGGAGGGGAGCAACTTCACGGAGGTGTTTTCATAGTCTTGAAAAGCTTATTCTTTCTTCTCACTAAGTTGTTAAAAAATGAACTGTTGAAAATTCCATTTCATATATAACCCAATTGTCTACAGATTCATTTTGCTTTCATTTGATTTATTCATATAACTTTGAATAATAATTAAATAAATTTGAAAAGAAAAGTTTAAAGCGGGAATTTGAATGTTTTATTTTAAATAATGCTTATTTTTAAACCCTTGAAATACAACGTATTGAAATTAGAAGATTTTCATTTTCAAACGTGTTGATTATTAGACGATTGAATAAAGGGGTTTTGAATAGAAAACTTTTTAAGTTTTAATCTGGAAGTGTTGAAAAATTTTTAATTCAGAAGAGTTTAATTTTGCCTGTTTTTGGTTGTCGTTGAGTTTTGAATACTTGAAATTATGATATCTGGAGCTTTAACAGTTTAAACACAAAATTAAACTAAGGGTATGAATGGTAAGCCCCAATACTAAGAAGTTCGACTTTGTAAGCGGCTAATTAGAAATCAATAATATTTGATCAATTTTTAATATTTAAATTACATTAGGCAGGAAATTTATGCTATTATTATAATTTATGATGATAAGTTATTGTAGACTTGTTCTTAAATTGTTTTTAAGATGCCGAACAGCTGCAATTAAAAAGAAAATGCCATCTGTAAATAACTTTTAGTTAAAATCAATCATAATCGGTTCTACTTTTTTTATATTATTGCACACAAATATTATAGAATAAATGGATACAAATTTCAATTTAATGATATACAACTTTTTGACAAAAAACTGTAAAAACATATTGTAGAACTTTTAACATGAATAATATATAAGGATATATTATCACTAGTTACAATTTATCGCATAAGAACTTTTTAATTATCAATTAAAAATTAAAGACTGAATATAGAACTGTATATAGGTCGCCAAATGGTAATCAGCACATTGACAAAGTATTGTCTTCACGTCTCTTTGCATCTTCAATCTGCATTCTATATGCATCGGTTTAGATTTTGGAATCGTAATTATGAATTAGAAACTTAAAATTCTTCTTGTTAGTCGCATATTGGATTTTCGACATTCAATCGACGAGCCATTCGAATCGAGAAAACCGAAGGTCAGCTCGAATCGAAAAATTCGAAGCGACGATATCACGCGTCGAAGTTCGGCTTTTGATGTTCGAGCGACGGGTCTATCGAATTGAAAGATTCGAATCGAGGACAGCACGCGTCGAAGGTTTGGTTTGGAAATTCGAGTGACGGCCCGATCGAATTGAAAAATTCGAACCGACGAAAGTGGGCGTCGAATTTCGGTTTTCAACATTCGAGCGACGGGCCTATCGAATTGAAAGATTCGAACCGACGATAGCACGCGTTGAAGTTCGGTTTTGGAAATTCGAGCGACGGGCTGATCAAATTGAAAATTTCGAACCGACGACAGTGAGCGTTGAATTTCGGTTTTCAACATTCGAGCGACGGGCCTACCGAATTGAAAGATTCGAATCGACGATAGCACGCGTCGAAGATCGGTTTTGGAAATTATAGCGACGGGCCGATCGAATTGAAAATTTCGTACCGACGACAGTGGGCGTTGAATTTCGGTTTAGCTTTTCATGCTTCATTAAATGTTCTGTAGAAATATAGGTTGAATCGAGATTTATATCAGATTAATATTATATCACTTTTCTTAAATTACACCCACATTAACAGTTAAGGTTTGAAACAACGTCATCGACAATAAAAGTTCTTGCTCAATTGTTCAAGGGTTTTCAAGAAACTTCGAGGAAAGAATAAATAGTTAAATACATTGACGTCCGTTAAGTTTATTTATAATTATAAATTTTACCCAGTAAAAGTCTAAAATTCTTCTTTCTTTCATTGCATGGAGATCACTAGTCATTTCGCTCACCAACGGGGGGGTGATATCTTTGTCATCACCCACAGAACTTGTCCATCCACCATACTGGTAGCGTTTTCTTACCACCTAGGTACACGATACACGGAAAATATTTCTCTTTAAGAAAGTCATGAGCTAGTAGCTAGGCTTTCAATACGAGAAGAAGTCATCCGATATTGACGTATTTTCTTAAAAAATCTGCGAACTTTCAGAAAGAATTGAGAAACTCGATGTTAAAATTCGAAAAAGATTTATCACTTTTATCTCGAATAATTACAAAAAGTGATTGGGAAAAGATTTTCAGAGAAGTCAAGAGCTTGCCCAAAAGGTCTGGAAACTGGGAAGTAGGTTCAAGTACACGCATCCCACACACATACAAAATCGCCTGAATTCGCGATGCTTGAGTGCGCGCGCATGTGTGGTTCGAGTTCAACTGATGAGTGGCGAGAAATTTTATAAAACCTATTTTATGTGTCCTCGACGACTGTGATTGAGAAACTTGTGAATTAATAGTTATCCTGGGTTCAAAAGTTAAGAATTGATAAATGAACGTAAATTAAGTCGCGAGAATAAAATATTTCTTTTCCTATTTATGTCTCAAATTTTCAGTAGCTGTTAAGTGGAAATCTTAACTCTTCGTAAAAAGCTTCGACATTTATCAGTACTTGTTTCATAGAAATAAAAATCAAATGTTTTGTTTTTTTATCTCGTATGCCTGTTTTAAGAATACCTTTTTTCTGAGCAAACCCTCCCCTAGAAACGGGGTTTTTAGATAGATTTTGTAATCTGTCCATGAAATTGTGTAGGTGAAGATTCTCGTAGGAATTATACATTAAAAAAGTCAATGGTACATGTATATTAATGAGATGAAAACAAAAAAATCTTAAATTGCAACCCTACTGTAATTTTTATTCTCTGAAAGATACTTGTAACTTGAAATGAAATGCATTATGATTAAGTTTTAAGAATAATTGCACGTTAATTGAGTTTTGTTATTTCTGGTCTAAATTTAGCGTTGAAAAGAGTCCTTCATAATAACAAAAGGTACAAAAGATAAAAGTAAGAAATAGAAAGATGAAGTGGGTAGTAAAGCGCGAAAATGTTGACTAAGCAAGAGAGAAAAGCGATAATAAAAGGTACACCTTGTAACGAGCTGCACTTAGCATCTTGACTCAATATTTCCTACTCTTATTCTCCTGTCTCTGCTTCTTCACCAAGTAAAGTGCCCAGAAGTACCCATCCTCGTGTAATCAAGTTGAGAAGAATTCTGGATTAGAGAATAAAGGCCTTGACTCAAGAATAGCAAAGCAACGTACTATAAACATACAATCTTAAACAAATTTTATTCAAAAATGGAGCTTGAAATCTTTTCAAAAAAGCGTTGGAAAACTTATGAAATTTCACGTCAAAGGATCTTTTACAGAGATATTTCTGACAGTATACGCAACTTTCAAGCTGTTAATTAAATGTGTATCTGTTTCAAATTCAACTAATTGGTTGAAAATTCATCGTTGTTGGTCGAGAATTCAACTGTATAGTTATATGTTCAACGATTTTATTGAAATTTCATTTTTTTTTTTACAACTCAAATATATTGTTAAAAAACATATATTTCGTTCAAAAATTCAACTTTTTTGTCAAAGGCTTTTCATTTTGGACTGAAAAGAAGTATTTTTTTTACAGAAAATTTGAGGTATCTAGCTGTTTCGAAAAATTGGGGGACTTCAAGAAGGGAATGCACAAGTTGCTCGAAAATTCGGAACGACTAGCCAAACTTACAAAAAATATTGGACTTGTCATCTCACATTTCGGGTGGAAGAGACACTTTGTAGAAAATTTATATTTTTGGTGACTAACATCTTTATTGGAAGTTCTATTGTTTCTTATGAAATTTGACTTATTGGCTTGAAGATACGACTTTCTAGTTAAAAATGCAACTGTTTTGGTTAAAGTTTTTTTTTCTGTTTGAAAATTCATATTTTTAGGTTGACAATTTAACTATTTAGTTAAAGATTCGTCTCTTTTTCTTGAAAGTTTAACTATTTTGTTGCGAAATGCAACTGTTTTATGTGAAATAAACTTAGTTTTTTTTATTAAAAATTAAACTACTTGGTTGAATAATCATCGTTAATGATCGAAAAATCATCTTTTATGATCGAAAAATCATCTTTTAAGGTTTGGAATTCTACTATTTTCTAAAAAATCTCACTTCTTACATGGAAAACTCAAAAACCTCGTTGAAAATTCACATCATTTGGGCGGAAATTCATCGAATGAGTTAAAAGAACAACTATTTTGTTGAAAATTCAATAGGACATGTGGATGTAAACGAAGAGGTAGACTACGTTCCAAATAGAATGGCTTAATTTTAGCCATAAACAGTTTCCTTTTTGACTAAACAGTGAAAATCTTTAAACCTAGAAATCGAATTTTTTTGAAGAAAGTTGAATTATAAATTAACTTTTCAACATGTAAGTTGGATCTACGACATTAAAAGCTTATTCTTCAAGAAAAAAACATAATAGTTGACATTGTAACCAGAAAAAGATTTTTATTTCAAATTGAAAACAGTTTAATTTGATTAAAAAGATTAATTCAAATCAGAAAACGTAGTATTTTATTGTACAACCAAAAAAGTGGAATTTAAAACAAAATAGCTATAACCTTAACTGAAACAGATTGTCTTTTAACTCAAAAGTATTACTTTTGATATAAGTAGTTCTAGTAGAGATGTATTTTAAAAGCGAAAGGACGATTCTTCAACAAAAGCGTTGAATTTTCAACCAAGCCAGATTTTTCAGTTATAAGACAAAGGCAATGTTATCCATTGACCCTTTAAAGAAAACTATTGTATATCTGATGAATCGTCTCGTAAACAATGCTATTGATGAGTAGAAGTGTAAAATTATTTTACGTTAAGGTTATTCTTAGGTGGTCCAAATTTGCTGTTCTAAATTTGTCTTCAATTAATTTGATTTAAGTGTCTACTTAAACCGAAATTTCGGTACAAAAATGAGTGTGCCTACACAAATACCCATACTTGTGAGGGAAAATCTGGTTGTATTTACCGAAATTTCGGTACACGTAGCCATGGCGTAATATTATACATCTGTCAAGTAGACCAATCAATCCAACTTCAATGAGGCACAATCTTTTACAAAATAAATGATCAGAACTATTATTGAGATATCGACCTGACATGAATTATTTTTGTTCCAGCTGGTAATTAAGTCTCCTTCAGGTATCTTTAAAATTAATTGAAATTTTCATTAATTTTTCAATAGTAAGTTTAATTGAATAGTCTATATTATTGAAGGCATTGATGAAAAATATGTATAAAGCTTAAATCATTAGGAGCTCCAGTGCCCATGACATCATCCACAACTAAGCCTGAAACTATAAAATACACGGGAAATCTACTGGACATCCTGATATTTTTTCATAATATTAAACATTAGAATAGAAAAATGTACTACTAAAAACCGTTTTAGGTGCAATTAGGAATTAATTTTTTGTTATTTAAGTTGATTTTGTATTTCGAATTTAATTGTCTTCTGTACAATCTAGTGCAAGATCTACTGGTAAATTAAATTTTTATAATATAATAACATGGTAATAATATATCAGTATTTTTATTTATCATCTATGATTCTAAAAGTAAGTTACACTGAAACTTGGTTTTAGGAGTTCGGCATTTATTTTCTTCCGAGAAGAAAGGCCGTGGTGAGAAACGCAGCTGGTCATGCATAACTATGCGTTTGGACTATCTTTATATAGATTTACACCAATACCACTGAAATCAATGACCGATACCTGCCATAAATCCAAGTTGCACTGTGATAGAAAGCTCAAGTAGTCTTATCAGTTCTGAACTTTAAAGAACATTATGATTTCAGTTAGAGAATTTTTTACCTGAAATTCTTTCTCTCTCCATTTTTACTTTTCCTTATTTCACTGTACAGGAAAATAGTCCGTAGATGCCGAGGCTAATTACTTTTCACAGTATGTGCTCCCTGGACAAGTACTCTGTGGGCGTTTATAGAAACAAAAATTTAATATTGATAAAGCTCTAGGGGTTTTTTTCGTTTGTATTAATGCCTAGGGTATGATTGATATTAGGTGTTATAAATCCTACAAAATGATATATTACAAACAAAATCTATCGTTTTATCCTTTATCACCTTGCTTTGTTCGTTTTGCATCTACTTTGCGAGGATCATTCACAAACTCTTCAAACCATTGATAACTCTCTTCCCTATTTTGAATTTAATGGAAAAAAATATGTAAATGATAGTTAGTTGTGTATGTCTGCTTGACCCCATACTAAATTGCATTGTCACTTAACCCATTAACGACCAAAGTTATCAATTTTATAACATGAGTTTGACCGCAAAATTTATGGGTATAACAAAAAAATAAATAGATCAAAAGTACTGTTCCTTATGTTTTGGTGTGAGCTAAATTCAAATCTGTCGTCAGAATGCCAACATTTTGAATTCAAAATTAAATATGGCGGTTTTTAGTATACAAAAATAGTGAAAAATGTTTGATTTCTTATTTTTATAATTTTTGTTCAGGCAAAAGAACGCGT
>NC_046658.1:51440453-51448796 GCF_010883055.1 Belonocnema kinseyi | reverse complement strand
TTTTCTTCCAAAATGGCAGACAAAATGAAAAAATGCCCCAAAAACTGTTTTTTTCCATCATCGTTGTTTTTCTCAAAAACTTCAAAGTTTAAAAAAAAGTTCCATGGTATAAAAATGTCTTGAAATTTTAGGAAATAATTGATGAAACTTCATGAGAATTCTTTTCATGTGAATTCTTTTCGCATGAAGTTTGATCAATTATTTCCCAAAATCTATAGGCTCTGGTTAAAATTTTCCAAGAATAAAAATGTCTTAGAATTAGGCAAAGAATATTCTTGAATTTTCTCAGATTTTTTTGCAAATTTCAAATTAAAAAAAAAATCAACAATTTTTCTAAAAAATCTAAAAAAATGGTATAGTGTTCTATGGTTAATTTCAAGACATTTCTATACCATGAAACTTTTTTTTTACTTTAAAGTTTTTAAGAAAAACAAAGATGATGGAGAAAACCAGTTTTTGGAACATTTTTGCATTATGTCCGTCATTTTGGAATGGCGTCAAAATATTAGAATTTTGACTACGGATTCGAATTTAGCTCACCCAAAAACATAAACAACAGTACTATTGATCTATTTATTGTTGTGTTATACCCATAAATATTACGGTCAAACTCATGTTATAAAATTGATAGCTTTGGTCGTTGACAGGTTAAAGCAAAATAAAATTGTTCCACTTGCATGAAAATGCTTTATCGTTGACGATTCAGTTATTGATTTTTCCCTCAATATTAAAACTATTGATTTAAAAAATATAATACACAATTTAAAAATAAATTTCTTCAAGCGACCATTTTACAAGATCCTAACTTGAGAATGCTTTAATTTTTTAACGATGTCTATATTTGTTTAATTTTGAAAGCTTTAAACTTGAATTCATTTACTTTAAAATTTTGTAAATGAAAAGAATCTAATTTTTTAAGATTTCAGAATAATTAAGTTCTAAAGTTTCTCAATATTTTTAATTCTTTAATCTTAAGCGGTAAAAATGACAAAGATTTTTGTACAGAAATTACGTTTTTGGGTAAAATATCTATCCAGTCACTTTGAATGTCACTTGATACCATATGATAGGATATTTATCAAAAATATATTTACAATATTTAAATTTTCTGTAATATCAATGTTAAATTAAGGGTTCAAACTTTACTAAAAAGGAGTTTTAAATTCAAATATTAACCAGGTCATAGCAATTACGTTATTGAATCTATCAAAGATTTAAATTTTCTTAAATTTTTGGCTTATTTCTTAAAATAAAAAATCATCTGGTTTTTTAAATTCTTTGACATCGCGGAATATCAATTCAAAAGACTGGAAATTTGCACAATAGACCGGAGTAAAAATGATCAAATTATTCGAATCGTTTGAGCTGAGCGAAAAATATTTGTGGGTTAGCATCCAGAAAATGTGAAAAAAAATAACTTTTAAAATTGGTTGAGATATTATGTTTCTTTCTTTGATTTAAAAAGTCAAATTTTCGAAAATTCCAAAAAATGTCCTTATTCCTTCGACAGTTATGGCACATTTTATTGATTTACAGTTTTTTTTTCCGTGAATAATAATACAAATTAGAAATTGAAAATTTTTCTTGCTTAATTTAGAATTTGTCGAAAATGGCCAAAAACATGATTTTTTGGATTGATTCCTATGCACACATTTTTGAAAAAGTTGAATATGTCGAACCTAAAATTTCTTAAGCTTCAATGAAAGAAACATACTGTAATATTGTATTTTTGGAAAACAACATTTTTTAGGGATGTTTTTAACGTTTAATAATGTTCAATTTTACGATTTTTTGCGACTTTGACAAAACTTGCTCAAAGCAAGCTTTCAGAAGCAAAAAATTGTAGTGCTATTAGGGAAAAACGACATTTTCGTAGGAATAAGCTGATGAAATCATTTTATATACATACCCATCTCCATATGAGGGAGGATGTTTTAATGCAGGGGGGCAATCTGTCAATAGTATCTCGTTTTTTAACGATTAGCTACCTTTCCATGAATTAACAGCCCCCCATAGGAGGGAGTACATAAAATTATTTCCATAAACTTATTCCTACGGAAATATCGTTTTTCCAAAATAGCACTACATTATGGGTAAAGAAATTTTAGGTTCGACATATTCAACTTGTTCAAAAATGGGTACATAGGACTCAATACAAAAATCATGGTTTTTGGACATTTTTGAAAAATTCTAAATTGAGCAAAAAAATTTTTTTCTTTTTATAATTTTTTATTATTATTTACTAGCGAAACTGTATATGAAAAAAATTTTGCTTTAATTTTCGAAGCAATAGGGAAATTTTTTGGAATTCTCAAAAATTTTAATTTTCAAATAAAAAAGGGAACAGAAGATATTAACCGATTTCAACATGTTTCATCTTTTTACTTTTTTTCGGATGCTATCCTACAAATATTTTTCGCTCAGCTCGAACGATTTGACTAATTTTATCATTTTCACCCCACCCTATTGCACAATATTTAGTTAAGAGGATGTCTAACTAAACAATTTTAATATAAATGCCACTGTAATAAATTAAAAACAATGAAATATTGCGACAACAATTTCTTAATATCAAGCCTTAAAATTACATGATTTAAAAATAAGCATGGAAAATTAAGTTATTTTTTAATGATAAATGTTCCAAAATGAATAGATTTGAAACTCAACCAAGCAGAAAAAAGTGCGAATATGAAATCTTAAAATTGTGCCATTGGTAAAATTAAAATAGTATATATCTGGGCCTAGAAACTTTTTATGTCTAAATATAAATACAAATATGCCGCGAGCTCAGCTTCATAGTAGTCATAGAGAAGAGTGAGTGACCGAGTAAAATATTAACTATGGGTGTGATCAATCATTGTTTGACTAAAGTATATAAAATATATGGTAAATTAAGCAATCCCATACTTTAAGTATATTGAACTGGTATAGGTCAAGTACAGCTTGGCACAATCTGGTCTTGTAGTGTAGGCGTTGTTCGTGCCTCTACGTACTTCCTTCATTTCTTCGGAAGTTATTGACAGGCACTCCTCGTCAGATGTTTTGGAGTTTGTCGCAAAGCTTCTTGAAATTGATGATATTCTTAGTGTCTTGCTTCAATTCCATTGGTGCAATATTGTAAACCTCTCTTCAAAAAGCTAGGCATGGATGTATTTTTTACAGAAACAGGGGGATCGATGAAGAAGCGTGATGGTGATAGGTCAGCGAAAAACTTTGGATTCTCTCTGACTCACCTGTCCCTCGTTTGTATCCTGATCCCTACGTAAGATTCCACCTGTGTTTTGTTAAAAATGTTTTGCTTAGTTATCAGTCGCTTGAATTGTTCAGTTGAGGATGGTAGATCCTCAGTTCGTGGGAGAACCTCCAGACCCACTCCGTAAACGGCCTACGAGAGTTTATCTAGTCGTCTTTTGATATATCGTCGGTTTTAGCCTTTGCTTTAAATCAGCTAAAGCTTTTCCTGCATCATAATCTGAACAATTGATTGTTCACAAGTCAGACTCCCTCTAGATATTCTTACGAAGGAAGGCTACTTTTATCCAGATCCTGGGGCTTCCGAGGAATCTGAATGTTGATTTTCCTCCTTGTTCAGGAAGTGATATCATATATTAGAAGGGGGACTATATTGAGCAACTGTTCTTAACGTCGCCTCCTCCTCTTGGCTGGCAGATTGCTCATACAGCGGTTGGGTTAGCGCCCTACATTCATATCCGGTTTTAACGGTGTAGATAGCTTTATTTCGAAAAAAACTCCAGCAAAACGTTACGAAGCTGTAGGTGTTTTAGACACCACAGAGGGACATCCTTGAACCGGAGTAAACAGGGAAAAGTCCAGCAAGTCTTCCTTGAGTTGATTGGTTAAATCTATTTTCCTTCGTTAGCTGGTTGGCTGTCGTGCTTTCGTCCAAATAATTTTCGGCACCTTGAAATCTAGGGCGTTCGGAACTATTTGCCGATCTATTGGGCGGTAAATCACACGTATGACCATGTATCACAAAAGTGAAATAGATGGCCCCGGCTCCCTCGGCATGTTTTAGGAACGTGGGTTTGGCTTTGACATTATCAACCAGCGACAGTTTTGCACCTGCGGGAGCACCGATCACAGGGACAATTATTTTAACTGAATATTTTAGATAGAGTCGCTGTAGCTCCCTTTTAAGTTCTTGATAGCACTCCTCGTTTTCCTTCTCCTTGGCAGTGACGTTGTAGTTGACCGGAGTCAAGAATTCAATTTCGAATATAGTTCGTATACAATTTGACGTATAATTATAATGTTAAAATAAATTATACGTAATAAAAGTCACTCTAAAGTTCAAGGTGTGAATAAAAAAATTCAAGGATGACTTGTTTGATTGCTATGATGCCAGCATTATCCCTGTTCATGGAGGTTATACGGTGCACATGCACACTTTCTGAGGTCAGAGACACCCAGAGCTTCAGCAATGTTTCAGATTAGTTTTTGCGAAATCAAGCTGTCTACCTCTAGAAAAAAAAGAATGTGTGTGCGGAAAACTTCCCAAACCGCTACTTGAACAAGCTATATACGAAGATGGGGAAGCGGCATTGAGACTAACCCCTGCCTGATAGCAAGCTCCTCCTGCGAGATGATCACGATTTCAGGAGAAGAAGGAGCATTAACATCCAGGTTTCTCCCACACCACAAGACCTGGCTGAAATAGATGCGACTACTCGTCAGGACATCTTGGAAAAACTTGAATTTGTGAATATAAGTGTTATTAGACATTTTGACACTGGAGAGACCTATACGTACCTGAGCGTACTTCAAAGCCGAATTTAGGATGTAGCATTAGTAAAGTATTCTCTCTGAAACAGCTAAAAGCGTCTTCTTCGACAGATTGGTTCTTTAAATCTGTTTATGTTGAACCAGGTATCTGCGACTAATATGTATGCCGTTTCGGTTCTACTTCACTCCTCTGGGGTGATTTAATAAACGAAAAACGATTTCAGGGGGCTTCATATCGCCACGCGCAAGATTATACATATGCACTAGAGCTTGCATATCAATTTGCCCATTCATTCTGAGTGCAATTCATCGTTCAAATGGTAGAGATCATCTTCTAAAAAGGTTTAGGAACTACGAAATAAGTGGCAAAGGAGGTTTCCTTTGTACAGCCACGGAGCAGGCGGCCGAGAGCCTTGGTCTGAATTTTCACATTAGAACTCATGAAGTTGCATTACTCTATCTAGAGGCTTTACTTCTAAAAACCGAAATAAAAAAGGAGAGGTTGACATCGAAAAACGAAATATATTTGTGATCGAATTATCGCCTGCGGCAGATTACGACTTCCCTGCCAAGAAGAAGGAAAAGGAGGAGAGACATCAAGAACTTAGAAGGGAGCTGCAGTGAATGCAACCAAAATATTCGGTTAAAATAATTTCCCCTGTGATCAGTGCTCTCGGAGCTGCAAAACAATATTTGGTTTGTGACTTTAAACGATAGCCAAATGCCGAAAACATTCTAAGGCTCATGCGTGATGGAGATAGAACCAAATACAAAAATCCGTTATCCTTGGGTTGCTCCCAGTGGGATCCTGCGGTCGTTGTGGTTGAACTATGAAAACTGCAATCAACAATTTACGAGTTTACAATTTTTAAACGATTTGAATTTTCTTTAAGGAATTAAAATTTTGAAGAATTTGAGTATAAAAAGGTGAAACTACAGTTGATTAATTGTTTTGAGCTAAAAAGATGAATCTAATCAATGTCAATGGTAAATTATATTTTTTATGTAATAACAATTAAAAATTAAGTAAAGTGTGCTAGTTATTGGAAGCTTAAGACGAATTTCAGATTTAAAATGCTTAAAAAACGATATTAACATATTTAAATCTTAAGAAATGGGTTTCATCGAATAAAGCGTACCCTAAGAAAGATCAATTACTTATTACTTGTAACATATCCTATGAGAATGAATATTATAAGAAGTTGGCAGTTATAAATACGAGAATGCATGGGTTATCGGCAATTCAGAAATCTGGCTGCTAGCAGTTAACGGCACTTCTATGTGTAAGTGATCGGCA
Organism: Belonocnema kinseyi; assembly: GCF_010883055.1. Classification (NCBI taxonomy): domain Eukaryota; kingdom Metazoa; phylum Arthropoda; class Insecta; order Hymenoptera; family Cynipidae; genus Belonocnema; species Belonocnema kinseyi. Next base: position 51,442,756 of record NC_046658.1, on the reverse strand, counting down.
GTAGCGTTTAGGAAAAAACATTTTTGCTGAGAACGAAGAACACAACAGTTTACTATATGTAAAATACTGTCCACCTGCCGACAACCCATGCACCCAAGTGCGACTTGCCGGAGCTGAATACACGGCCCAGCTTTGGTCTAATTTTGGCAGCCAAAGGTCGGCTAAAGATATTGGGCCAATATCGGCACTTTAATCGGTCCAGTGTTGAGCCAGTGCTGGTAGCCTATATTGGCTATTTATATTTGCCGATCCTCCACCGATGCTTGGCCCAGTATCGGCACTTTATTGCGCCAAGTCTCACCTTTAGCACGGGGAACCATGTTTCACGAGGATCAGCCAAAGTCTGGCCCAAGGATGGCACATTACTGGGCCAAGTGTAACTTTTACGGCGGAAAACCATGTTTTATTTAAATCGGCCCATTGTTGAGCCAGTGCTTGCTGCCTATATTGGCTATTTATATTTGCCGATCCTCCACCGATTCTTGGCCCAGTATCGGCACTGTATTGTGCCAAGTCTCACTTTTAGTACGGGGAACCATGTTTCACGAGGATCAGCCAAAGTCTGGCCTAGTGACGGCACATTACTGGGCGAAGTGTCACTTTTACCACGGCAACAATGTTTTATTTAAGTCGACCCAATGTTGAGCCAGTGCCGGCAGCCTATATTGGCTATTTATATTTGCCGATTCTCCACCGATGCTTGACCCACAATCGGCACTTTGTTTCACCAAGTCTTAGTTTATACAAATTACATTTCCTGTCATTGAAAAAAGTTGTACAGCAGGCTACAATGGAAAAAAATGAAATATTACGCGAAGAAAAATTGTAATCGATTTAAATTATTTATTTAAAAATTAGTGTATTGATATTCCTGTTAACATTTCGTGTATTTTATATTTACACAACGTCATATAATAATAAATAATTAGAAAAAGAGAGCACAAAATTGGGCTCTTTAACTTTTCTGAACTGCACCTTATGAGGATAGCTTTTTCACAGAGTTTCAACTTGTCAGTTTAGCGGAGTGGTTAGCACGCCCGACTGCTAGGCGATAGATTTAGGTATATAGATGCAGGTTCGATACCCCGTAGCGTTAGAAATTTTGTTTGTAATATAATGTTCAAAATGTAATATATGTATTCAGTCTAAACAGGACCATTAATATTTATATTCAAAGTACTCGCAATTAATTAATATTTATCTTTTTAATATCTTTTTTGTTATATCCTTAGACCGTAGCCAGTGTTGGGCCGACAATGGCAGCCAAGTCCTGGCTGCCAAGTCAAGGCCATAGTTATCAATCCGGAAATGGCACGACGATGGCGGCCAGGTTTGGTCCAATACTGGTACCCAGTGTTGGGCCGACAATGGCAGCCAAACCTTGGCTACCAAGTGCAGGCCATAGTTATCATTCCGTCATTGGCGCGAAGATGGCAGCCGAGATTCGGCAATATTTTTGCCGACTATGGGTCTTACATTATTATTTCATTTTCAACGATTTTAATTGGAAATAGTACCATTTTTTAATTTTATGATGAAAATATATTTTTAACGTTTTTAAATAGCTCTATTTTTGAAATTTCCATCTAGAATCATTCAATTTTGACATTATTCAATTCAATGTAAAATGGTTCAATTGTGAATGCTTTGTTTTCGAAACGATAAAATTTTAACCCTTTGTGATTTAATTGTCCTGTTTAAATCATTCTAATTTTAAATTATACTGCTTCAAACGCACGAGAATGCTCAATATTGAGAATACTCAATACCAGCTAATTTAGTGATATATAAATGATTGATATGTTAATAAATTCTAGACCGAAGCCCTTTACGTACAAGAATCAATTAGTTGGCATGAGCAGTAGAGTAGCCCCCTGTAAAATGTTAATATGTAGTATTCATATTTAAACACTGAAACATTAATTAATTATTTTTTTTTTACATTCAAACGTTCAAGCCTTAACCATATTTACTTTATATGTAAGATATTTACTTTGTCAAATATATCTGACTGTGTAATGTCCCATGTGTGCATAACTATCTGTGTGAGCCTTGCTGTAGAGCATAATTTGGTAGAATCGCTACGGTCCGAAGTCTAATACATGTAATTAAATGCATCCAATCAATCATAGTAAAAGGATTCCATACGCAGAAAAGATTTCAATCCATTTAAGAGGATTGTAACTCTATGACGTATAATCTTACGAGGGTAGTTCAATAAGTCCTTAGAATGACCAACATATGGCGCGCGAATTGCTCCAAATCATCTGTTTTCAGTCAGCACCACTCCCGACTAGATATAT
>NC_046658.1:51432522-51440353 GCF_010883055.1 Belonocnema kinseyi | reverse complement strand
CGCACTTTTCTGAAGGATTAAAAAAACTTGAAAAGCGATTGACCAAGTGTATAGAGCTCCAAGGAGATTATGTTGAAAAATAAAAAAAATTTACCCAAAAAAGATTGTTTTTATACTTCATTCTAAGGACTTATTGAACTACCCTCGTATTTGTAATAATCTTGGCTGACGTATTGTTGACATATTATTGTAAGTCAATACTTCAAATTTCAAGAACAAAGATGAATTCTACACGAAAGTTATGATGGTTGATATTTAAGACAAAAATATTATTATTTTTCAATAAAAGCAGTTGAACCCATTTAGAAAAGAAGAATTTTCAACAAAATAGGTGATTTTTAAAGCAAAGGGATGAATTTTCAACTAAAATGATCAATTTTCAACAAAACGTTTAATAGTGTAATTTTCAATTGAAAAAATTAGTTTCCAAGAAACAACGATAAATTTTCAACGTACAGTGTTATGGTTCATATTTTAACCAAAAAAGATTTTAACTTTGATTCAGAAATAATTCTGCCTTGTATAACAAGAGATGCGCTAAATACATTTTTCATGGAATATGAGCTATAACTATATTTACGACGATAAAAACTCCGTCTTTCATAAGATATATATGAGCTATGAAAAAATAATGATAATCAAGGTTTTAATCAATAATTTTAATTGGTCCGCATTTATCAAATTTCTTTAATCCGCTTGACATTGGCTGAGCGAAACTTAAACTTGTTTGCGCCTGGCACTTTTTTTTGCATAGTGTTCCCTCAAACTCTATTGATTAGAAAAATTTGTAACTTGTACACTGTAACAAATTTCCTCCGTATTGTTCTTAAAAAGATACTATTTCTAAGAGGAATTCGGTTAGATTCTTTACTTAATAATAAAAAATTACCCAAAATAGCCAGGGTCATAATATAACTTAACATTATTGCGAGACCTTTATCTACCATTAATAAGATAATCTATTGTTCCTAATTTCTCTTGATAAATTTGGTATAATAATTTATATAAATAATGAGCCTCAATAACCAGAACTGATTTTGATAATTTTTTGCTATTAATCTTTGACCTATGATTAAACTTTTCAATTTTGTGATATTTTCTCGCAGGAGAAGTCATTATTTATTCACGGCCTTATTAACAATGTATGTTATGGCACTGGTTGGTCTGGATAAGTTTTTAATTATAAATGAAGAGTCCAAACGATTTTCTTCTAAAACTAGAAACTCTTTAACAACCATTTACGGCGAGAAGTTTCTATTTGCTCGAAAGATTTCTATTTACTTTTAAGACATCTATCCTCGATATAGACTGTGTGTAAGTTGCAAATTTTTCTGAGATAACTCTGTGCAAATATGGCAATTTTGTTACAAAATCATTTGTTTATACTGTTGTATATTGAAAAATCGTTCATCGTACCAAAAAAGTGAAAGACAAAAAAGTTTCAGTTTCACTCAGCTATGCTACAAATGATTGTATACATTTTTTGTGTGAGCAAATAATTAAATTTTTTAACCCAAAATTTACCCAGATTTCGAAAACGAACCCAAGATATTCGTAATCAGGGAACTTTTTTTTTGATCCCTTGAGAAAGAGTAATCTAAGCGACTATTAGTGCATACAGACGTGTTAGTTAATTCCATTGTGTAATAACCATTTACTATATATAACGTTATTCGTCATAACAAAACGTTTTTTGAATTTATGTATGAATTGTTAAAAAATTAATAAGATGAATTCAACACATACTATAAATATTTTCACAAAACTGAAACATCTATACAGCGAGCCGATAATATCGCCCAGATATAATATACCCAGTGTAGGCTGAAAGGGTTAAAAACGACGTGTGCTGTCCAAACCGTTTTTTCGTGTCGCGGATTATGCGAGAGCGTATTATGAATTCTACTCGTGTCAGTGTTTCCCTTTTCTTTAATAATGACACAGACTGTATTTTTCTACAACTTATTTGTTTGAGCTGAAATTATTTCTTTCAATTCTGTCTGAATAAACCGTTTTTGCTTGATTAGCATTTGTTAAAGAATTAATTGTTTCATGCGCACAGTACTAATCGCAACGTGCCGGCTTCAAAGACCCCAAGACTCTGGAAGGATAGCGTGGTGGCGGAACGCACGCTCTCACTAAAATTACGACACATCGTGATCTTCAAAAGTTACCATTAATATTTTATGAATGAAATATGATATTATAAGGAATATTTATATAGTAAAAAATGAAATGAAAAGGTGCATTATAAATGAAAATTACATGAGATTTTTTTAAGGCTTTATTATGGTCAAGATTTCCAAAAAATATGTTCTTTATTATACTGTTAAATTACATACTTTTTCTATACTACCTTGGAATCTCATTAAAAATCATTTTCTTTTTTCAGACGTATTCTGACCTAAAAAGGTTTCTGAAGATGTTAGAAAATGTTGAATTCCAAGATTGAGAAAACTTTTTATTTTCGTATATTGGGCGGTAAGTTTCTATGGCTCAGAAATTTATTATTTTCTTTCTTAAATTGTTTCATTATATTTTTTTTGTTGACTGTGATTTGTGACAGATGTAGAACTGCCGTACTTTTGTTACTATTGTATTTTATAAATATATACTAAGGATACTATACCGCATTGCAATCAATCAATATAGAAAAAAATTTTAATTTTTTAAACAGATTTTTTCTAATTCCAAATTATGGCTAGCTATACAAAAAAAAAAATTTTAATAAAATCTAGACAATGAATTTGGTCTCTTGCATTTTATGGTTTCGCCACCCATGAAAATAAAAGATTAACAATAAGCTTAAGCTTTTGCGACAACAATTTTGAAAACTCTTAACATTTTTCGAGATAGCTTGAGAGAAATTTACCTACCAAAAATTCAGTTTGTCCTATAATTTCAATTATACAATATCAATGCTCTGATCCCTTGGGCTTTTCACTAATATTGTTGTGAATGCTGTCATCTTTGGGGATGAGATCGTTACTCTTGGGACACGTGAACTCATTTACTAGTGTAGTGGTTGCTCCGAGAGTGAAATGGATTTCCGTTATTACACAAGCATGTATTGTACTGCATCCAGCTTCCAACCAACATAATGGACAACATTTTAAAAATGGAAAAATGTTCGGCCTTCTGAATCAGATTGTGCTGCATTTTCACTTAGCATAAACGAGCATCCATCAGCAGACTCGTGAAGCATAGGAGCTACAGACAGGAAAAATATATTCAGGAAATTATGAATGCATACTGATGCCCGTGAGAAAACTTGAGTGTATTAGTTGAATGGATGAAGTAAAATTGGTATTCGTTTTCGAAATCACGCTTTTTTGATACAATTAAGAAAAAACTTAGGGGTACATTTAAGTATAGGATTGTTTAACTTTAAATATAGATATTTCGAAGTATATCACATGTAAAATAGTGGCGTGACGATATGTCTGGAAATTGTCTTAATGATTGTCGTTGAAAACCTGATTGACTGCTCGTTACTTGAAGTTCTTTTATATCTTAAATTTCATATTTTTAAATGAAATAATATCAAGCAATAATCTATTTTATAAGAAATATCATAGAACTCAAATAAAAGTTAAATTAAAACTTGCAGAATATTTGATCGTTTATTGAAAAGATTATATGCGTTTTACACAAGTTTTTTCACTAAAAAATAGTATTTTTTAGAAAGAATTTGATTTTAGAATCGTAAAGTTTCGAAGGCCTTTTTTTAAATTTGAGGTTGTGTTTCTTTTTTCATCGAAAATGATCATTTTTAAATAAAAAATTGTATATTATTTGTCTATTTGTGTATTTCTGCATATATTATTTGTTTAATATATTTGCATATTTCTAATTTTCATCAATTTTTGCGCAATCTTTTGTGAGTAAAAAGAGGAAACGTCGCGCTTGCGCACTTAGTAATGCTTGATCACTTCTTACAGACCTGGCACTTATCGTGCTGTTGCGTTGCATTTTTTTTTCAACACATCTACTTCAGCGCTGAGAATAAACTTCTCAGTTTTTAAGTTTTATTAAAAATCATCACAAGAGGATTTAAGGTAGGAAACTCGTAAGATTATTATATCTTACATATTTTGTGCAAAACTTAATATATTAGAAAGAAGATTTACAATTTTGAAACAATTCTAGGTCATTTTAACATTTCTCATCGGAAATTTATTATCTGAAATAAAAAATTACGATTACAAGAAGATTGACTATCATAACCAATTTTTAAATACATTATGTTAATGTTTTTCTTCTAAAATTGGACTACATTGAAACTTGGAATTAAGAAAGGTTGCGGACATAACTTGCATTGGCCTTGATTCTAAATGCAGACCGTCCAAATGTAATTGCGGAGGACCGCGTGAATCATTTTTGTTAGATTTATATGGATGACCTAACCCGATGCAACTAATCCGTGGAGAGGGCGGCCCTCGAGTATTTTATCGCGCATGACTGAGCAGCCCCTTCTGTGCTCCCCGCATCGTGAAATGGCGCACAGTTGGAGGAAATGCACTTTTTTCGTTCAAAAATGTCCAGAGCCTTCAATTTTGGTTCGATTTTTAATGTTTTTGAAATAAAGTTCATTAAATTCTGAAGAGCTTGATGCTCTGAACTTTTGTACCTTCTACTTGTTTATTAATAATTTTTTCACTCAAAGTATGGAAAAACTGAAATTTTTGACATAACAATTTGTTATGCTTTAATAACTGATTAGGTAAATTTTATATTGTCTTAAATGGATGTTTAGGGACTCATAGAATACAAATAATTTGCTCATTAGTCCATTTATTTGTTATAAACAAATTTTATGAACAAATTATCAAATAGTCTTATTATCGGTAAAAAAGCTTCTGTTTACTAATAGTGCTTCATATTAATGTAGGAATGATATATAATTACAAGAATAATTTAAAAGTTTATGATAACTATTGTTTAAACAATTCTTATGGGAAAATATTAAAATTTCAGATTTTTTCAAATAATAATTTCCTTCAATCGCCAGAACGTCTGCTGGTATTTCTTAAAATAATAAATATTTAATAATATTTCATAAAATATAACAATTTAAATTTTTATAAACAAAATTAGATGAACATATTCAAAATTTTTGCCCTTTCGCATATACTTTTTTTTGTTTTTGGACTGGAAATATTATGAAATATTGGATGAATACTAAATATTATAAAGATACATTTTTCAGGAATATCAGTAGCAATTCTAGCGTTTAGAGAAAATTAAAATTGAATAAAACCTTAAATTTGAATATTTTATCACAAGAATTATTTATAACAATTGCTATTGTTAACTTTTATAATATGTTTGTGACTAGAAGTCATTCATTCAATAGCTTAAAATATTTCCAGTGCAAAAACAAGAAAATTTCTATGCAAAAGGGCATAAAAATTTAAATTGTTATATTTTATCAAATATTATTAAATATTTATTATTTTAAGAAATACATGAAGTCATTCTGGCGATTGAAGGAAATTATAATTTTAAAAAATCTGAAATTTTAATATTTTGCCATAAGAATTGTTTACAACAATGGTTATTATGGAAGCTTCTAATGTGTCCCCTAAGGGTTTACATTTTTCTTACACCTACTCTATTCCTTTAAAAACACCCACCACACACTTACTTGGTGGTGGAAGGGGGACCTACAGTTTAAGGTGCGTTCCGAACCACCAAGAGCAACAGCCTCAAGTACTTAGAGAAAACCTTTTTCTCTAGAGGTACCGGTCCCACGACTCTCCGGAGATGAACAACTCCCTTGCTAGGCTAGTGTTCACCGCATGGGCCACCGAGAATCTTCCAGAGTGCGAGGCGGGAATCGAACCCGCAAGCCGAAGGAGTGGGTCCAAAGCCTACGCTTCAGCCCCCACGACCATCGTCCCACTTAACAATGATTATTATAAACTTTTTAATAATTCTTGTAATTATACATCATTCCTATATTAATATGTAACACTTTTAGTAAAAAGAAATTTTTTGCCGCTACTAAGACTATTTGCTATTTTTTTTCATAAAATTTGTTTATAACAAATGAATGAACTAATGAGCAAATTATTTGTATTCTATGAGTCGGTTATTAAAGCGTAAAAAATTGTTATGTAAAAACTTTCAGTTTTTCCATACTTTAAGTGAAAAACTTATTAATAAACAAGTAGAAGAGTTCAGAGCGTCAAGCTCTTCAGAATTTAGTGAACCTTAATTTTTTTAAATTAAAAATCGGACCAAAATTGAAGGCTCTGGACATTTTTGAACGAAAAAAGTGCATTTCCTCCCACTGTGTGGCGGCGGAATCAAGTTTTGGAATAGCGTAAATCCCAACTGCTTAAATCGAAGCCCCAGTTTAAATTGAAAATATATATTTTTTAAAGTACACTGAGAAAACTATATCACATGAATTACAATATATATCGTAATTCCTGCGATCAGTGGCGGATTTAAGGAAATTAGGCTAGGCGGCAAACGTATTTAGGGGCCCCTGAATTGGTTGACAAAATGTTACTGAAAGAGATTTTCGGTTGCACTAAATTAAAAATTGATCGATGCGGACAAATATTAATTTTCTGATAGTTACAAATTAATTATTATTACATTTATGATTTATAAATGTTTTTTTACAGTTTCTTGGTGATTTTTTTTAATTAACCCAAATATTTCGGTCTTTAATTGATTAATTATTTATTGAATAATTATTTTTGACAATCTCATTTTAGAATTCTGACTTATACATTTTACTCCAAAATCGCACTTGTACAAGGTAGGTATTACATTGTTTTAAAACCCCGTCTTGGCTTTTGCTGTGCAAATATTTTGATCGTCGAATTTAAATTTATTTCGTTTACAACGTCTCTTTCGATGAACAAAATACTGAAATTATTGAGTGTTTCCTCAGATAAAGAGGCACGACGATAGTCTTTGATTCTTTTCAAAGAACTCATCCCTCGTTCGGCGCTTGCACTTGTGACTGGTAGTGTTAAAAGCAATCTGAACAAGCTACAACATTCGGTTAAACTGTGCACTAAATTATTTTTCACAATAAATTTCAAAAATTGCAAAGGACTATCATTTGTGAAATCGCGTTTATCTCAGAAATACAAATCTACGAAACTTGTCAATTCATACGTATATAAAACATGAAAACCTTATCTCGACTATGAGGTTAAATTTTTACATACGAGGTTTTTTTACAAATACTAAATAATTTTAGCTTTACATTTTTCGGGCTTAAACATCTAAGCACAACCTTTGCGTGAAGTTACCACAAAGATGGAACTTTAACCTAAATATGATTAGTCAGGGCTCCAACAATCAGGGTTGCCAGGTCTAGCAACAATCACGCCACCATGCGGACCGACAATAATCAACAATTCATTTTGATTCCCGAAAAAACCGCCATATTTGTCGCCAATCGAATTTCACGCGCGACATTATTATACATTAAATGATATATCACTTATCAAAAGGTAAAGAAAATTGAATTTTAACAACTCTTTGGAATAATTATTTTTTCGCACGAAAAAATATTTAAAGAAATTAAAAAATTTCACAGCAGCTTCTTAATAGTTCACATAGAAGGAACCTCATCGGGAGGGCCCTTAAGAGCATTTTCGAACGGGGGCCCAGGCGGCATCTGCTCATTTGCCGCCCGTTAAATCCGCCACTGCCTGCAATATATAGCGTAATTATCGCATTATAATAACGCAAAATCGTGATATCATACAGTCTGTCAAGTTAAAGCGTGGGTGGCTTTACTCGCAGTCGGTAAGGTGTATCGACATGATTTTGGTGTCAAAATATTAAGAAGAGCTCCCTC
>NC_046658.1:51416263-51432422 GCF_010883055.1 Belonocnema kinseyi | reverse complement strand
AGGGAGCTCTTCTTAATATTTTGACACCAAAATCATGTCGATACACCTTACCGACTGCGAGTAAAGCCACCCACGCTTTAACTTGACAGACTGTACATTGCAATATTTTACATTATATACCGCATAATTGTGCAATCTATAACGTAAGGATTTCAGTTTATTACGCTATCACATTGTCTTTCTTCTTTTGTGATCTCGCGTGGGTTCGAGTAGTCAGTAAGCGATCACAGAAAAAATTAAAGATAAAGTTTACATCTATTCTATGCGAAAGATTCACTGGAACAGCGTCGTTTAACTTCATTAAATTTAAAGAGAAATGGGGATTCTCATCTTTCAGTTACATTTTGCGCCTTTGCTAAATGGTATTAAAAAAGTTCTAATTCGTCTACAATAAATTGATTTATTTCGGAGAAAATATATCAGTGAGAACAAATTTGTTTGTGTTTTCTGTTGTTAATTCTACATAACCTCAGTGAAGCTTTCGCCGAAATATGTTTAATCATTAACCGTTGCAGGTCTTACCTGCAGAAAATTTGTACTTTTTTCTGTGACTCTTTTAAATCTGGTGTCACGATTTATAGCTCGAACTCACTCATGCTCCGCCTTTTTCCCGTTGCTGCTAAAGACGCCATAGCAGACGACAGCAACATAATTTAACTTAATTTTTTTCTGTGATATTAGTGCATTATATTGTCGTACAAACCCCGGGATCTGATTGTACGTTATTACATTGCGCTTTCTTGCAATATAGAGGTTTTGCGATATCATTGGGCGATATCTTTTTCTCCGTGTAAAGATATGAATTTCTATCAAATATTTAAAATATTGTGCTTACTTTTCTTCACTATTATTCTATATAATCGATTATATGAAATCTAAACATCTCAAATCAATATCTATATCTAATTCTTATTTAAACAATTGTACGAAAAAGATCATAATTATCGCGTGCACGGCGCGTGCGTTTATTTGATTTATTTTTACCAAATTTACGTGTTCCAATATTTTAAAATTTTCACAAATAAAACGTTGAAACATAATTTCAAAATATTCATATACATATAATAACATATATGTTTTCAAATAGGGCTATTATATGTTGTAATAAATCGCTTTTCTGCATTTTTGGCTGAATTTGGAGTGAAATCAAGAAAAATATCCCTCAGAGGAAAAGAGATATCACCAATTTTTCTACTAAGCATCGCTTTTCAACCATACATGTTTGATATGCTTCTTCGGGAAATTAACCATAGTGTCTTCCAGTTTTCACTATTACATGTTTTTACTCTATCTTTTTTTACCTGAAAAGTAAAATGAAAAACTATATGAGTGATTGCGAAAAAGCAAAGTTTTCAAACTGCCTAAAATATTTTATTAAAAACGAAGTTGTAACTATGAGATCAAGAAATTTATTTCTCATGGATATGGATTTAACTCGTAAATAAAAGTTGCGTGATAAGACATGTGGTTTTTCTCTGACAGAAGAGAGAAATGATTAATTTGAATACTTTTCGAACTGATTAAATTATTTTCTGATTCTATTACGTTTTTTAACTGATAATTTTAGTAGTCAGTCTCAATGTCACTCAAGTTTCAAATAAAAAATGAAGGAAAACACATCGTTGATTGTCAAGAAATCGGGATGACTTAAACTAAGATCTCTACATTTTAAAGTTACGTTACTGCAACTGATCTTTACTCTCGAAAGAGGTAAGTTCATCAAAAGTTAGTTTAGAACTCTCAAGCGAAGATAGATCTCTTAGAGCAGCGTAATATTCTCTAAAAGAGATTTTTAATCTTCAAAATATCATTCGTTAAGCTTTTAATACCATTTTCTACATGGATAATTTATCTCTTCATTCGCGAAAGTGATGTGAAAGTGGAATGTCATACAGGAGATGGCAGTTTAACGGCTGAAGATGTTTGCTAAAAGCGTTACGAACAAGTTTCCGTTTAAGATTGCCTTACCTAAGACAATACAGGAATCATACTACATTCAAAATTTTAATCAGGCAGCAGAGCGTGAAAAAATTTTAAGTTTAATGCTAAATTTGAAAAATTAGTTACATAAAATGTTATATAATTTGAGTTAACTGATTATTTGAATTACTGGCTTTAAAAAAATTATCATAGGCTTTACTAAAAATAAATTTATATAATTTGTGTTAGTATTTTTTGAAAAGCTGAAGTCATTTTTGCAAATATGTAAAGAAACCTATTCTCTCAAACTAATAATAGTTCTGATCACACTGAAAGAACGCATGTAAAGTGACACTTCTCAAAATAAAATGTCACCTATAGAAGCTCATTAAATTCCAAATTCAATAAACTTTAATACAGATATTTTCTTCCTTTTAAAGTTAATATACCACGTGATTTTTCAAAAAAAGAAAGAATATTTCGAATTTTGTATTTTAAACTGTTAAAATTTATTTGACGCGTTCCTTAAAAACTTATCTTTAATTTCAGCTAACAAACATTGGAAAATCATCACGGGTTCTCGAGATATAACCACAAATTGCAAACATGCGGCTAACAGCTGTAATCGCCCACTGAAACTTTCAATTTCTTCTTTGGAAATTTTAAGTCTTATTTTAAAAACCCGTTGAGACACTTCGAGTTTATTTTTCTTAAACTAGAGACAAGACTCTAAGAATGGTCTGGTAAAAACGTTAGATTGTTGCTTGACCGTTCCTAGGCGATGTCAAAAATTCAAGTCGAGGTGTAAAATTCTTGAAAAACTTGCATCTTTAAAATACTTTTATCCAAAAATATCTCTTGTGATTCGACGCGGAATTTGATAAGCTCTCTAACTGTTATTTTAAAAGTTTCTCACTCTTCTTTGGACGGGTAATCAAGCTTCAAAGTATAAATGTATCCTAGGACTTATCGCTCTTGCGATATAGTGAAACGAAAAGGAAATAATAGTACTTTAGATTTCAAATTAAAGAAAATTTTTATTGAAAAAAATCGTGGCAAGTTTCTTTTTAATATTGAATCATTTTAAATATTTAAAATATATCACCTATATTTTTTAATATCGTGAGGGATTATTCACTCTTTCAAAATCAACCGGAAAATTTTTAAAAAGCTAGAAATTAGAATAATGGCGGCGATTTTTCTAAAAATGAAAAATTTTCATTTTTTTCAAACGTACGAGAGATACGCACAAAAAGTTTTCCCAGTAAATTGTTCTTCTTCAAAGTAACTACGATAATGTGCAAATACCCTTAGCATGTATTTATTATATCATTCTGGAACGTTTTTTAATTTTTTTTTAATAACAAAACTTGCTAGAAAAATATCGAAAAGTAGTCAGTTAACATTTGGTAGGACTTTTAAAGGAAAACAAATTTTTGCTGTGAACTTTTTTCGTACATTAAGTATTTTTTGAAGAGAAATGAGAACTTTTTCATTAAAACTTTGGCTGAAGCTTTTTTTTCAATAATTTCCCGTAATTTTTTAAGTTTTTGATAATGTTTGCTTTATTTTCAGAGGCAGCTTAATGCTCTTTGAAATTTAAATACGTTAATATTTTTGTTATATTAAAAAAAATTTCTTTCATTCAATTTCTTAAACATTTAAAACCTAAGAAAATTACTTAAAGTTCGTTTAAAAAAGTGAATTTTTTAATACAATTTGTTCTCAAATTCAATTTAACAGGTATATAGGTAAAACTTTGTTAATCAAGTGTAATCAGTGACCTGATTAGCGTAAGCCGGGGCTGACTGGTACACGCATGGCAAACTGGACCACTAATAATTTCGTACTATATAATTTCATGTCTTTTTTCTGAATGAAAATTCAAGCTATTTTTTCTTCTTTGTAAAATTGACATCAAAGTTTTAAACAAAGGCTGTTTCGTTCAGTTATTTTAGAAAATTTTGAAAACACTAGAATTTATATAAGTGAAGAGTGGTCGGAACCTCGGATTCAGCTTTTTTCTAGGGTTACTTTCTGCCTAATTTTATTCAAATACTTTCCTTATTTATACCGGTGGTAGTAAAAAATAAGAATGTGACAGGGCAGGAACAACTACGTATTTTTAGTTTTAACAGGCGCAAAAAGTACATATAGTTTCGACATAATGGAAGGAATTACATAAAATATTTTCAAACATGTAAAAGTTTCCCGCCTGGTTTACTTATCATATCAATTTAATGTACATTAAAATAAAAACAGAAACTTATAATTTATGATATTTTGCATTCAGTATTATATAAACGCCTTTTTACTAAAAGTATAAGCCTTATCCCCCCCCTCCCCCCCCGTGCAATGAAACCGGATACGATTTGCATTGAAAAAAGTAGTTACCTATAGCTAAATTAAATTTTCTAACTTGAATATGCAGAAAAAGTTTCGGAATTAGTATATTTAAAGCTTTGATGTCTAATTATATTTCCGCCGTGTAATTTATTTAAAAGAATCTAGAAACATGTCCTGGCTTAGCCCCATATTGCGATATACAATTTGATTGACTCGAAAGTCTTTGGCAGACATTATATCAAGGATGTTGGAATATAACTTCGTGCTTTCTTGGTCAGCAACTGCATCGGAAGTAAAATCAAATTTAAGACGAAAAGCGAATTTTATCATAGGACTCAAGTTCAGCGGACAATTAGGTTTCTGAGACCTGATTATTCGTGGCCAACTTTAAAGTCCTCAAGGTGTTGACCAATTTTCCGGGTTACCAGTGCCTTGTCGTTACCAAAATCCCCCTGCAGGTGAAATCCTTGCGATGCTGTTCTCCAAAGTTGGTCAAGTCGATTGTAGATGTAGGGTACTACTTAAGACGTGGTGAAGAGAGACCGAGATAGAGATAAGGAAGAAGAAAAAAGGGGTGAGTAGTAGATGAGGTTGAAAAGGAGAAGTCGCATGGTCGATATTATCTCTTCCAGGGTAGCTTAATCCTATTCTGATCAAACCATCGAGAAATTTTCCCTTCTATTCGTCTTCAGAAGTTCGCACCCTCTTCCTACCAACCAGTCGCAGATAACTAGCTTGGCCCTGTTCCAAAATTTACCAGGATCAGCATTCCAATAGAGTTTCGCACTTGCTGCACGCCTCCTGGAAAATATCTTTCTCCATTGGTAGGGCGAAACTTTCTTATCGTGGGTTGGAATCTGATCATTCTCGAATTCAAGGTTTCTATATAGGTTGACTTTTTGAAATCGTGTAAGTGTGCATTACGCGTGAAACTGATCATTCGATTACAGAAAAGAGGAAAAAATCAGTTTCTTTCATGGTTATCGGTAAGATATTTTATATCTAGAATTGACAACTATTATTTTGATCATGTGCTGAAAATACACCATCTGAAACATAAAAAAAATGTATATTGATAGATTTTACTAGACACTTTTTCATATTGATTTTTTAAAGATACATTATGGAACATATCGTTCAAACCTGAGTTGAAAAAATCCGTTGATACATTTTTATAGAACTAGAAAAAAAATACGCGTGGTGTGAGCACGATTATTATTTTTTTGATCTCATACCATTCTTAAACTAGAATATACAATTAATATCAACATATGTTTATTGTATTTTATAATATCTATTATCTAAAATGATCTAAAATAAGTGCAAGGCAATATTCTTGATAATTGATCAAAATTGATATCTTAACTTCACAATTCATGTAACATGTTCTTTATCAACAATAAAGCTGTTGAATTTTTATTTACAAATATTCTTTGAAATAAAACTAACTAAATATATTGAATATCGATCACGGCTAGCCTCAATTAAGTTTAACCCAAAAGTACCTCGGTTATTTTACCCTAAGAAAGAAAAGACGACGCTAACTATAAATAGCAGTACATAGTTTGAAATCGTTCCCTTCCTAAAAACTATAAATTTGAAATCGTTCCCTTCCTAAAATCTATAAAACTGTACCCATACCCGTGTGGAAATTGCTAAATGTTTGCCCAATTTCAAGCTTGGTCCCAACTTGGAAAACTAGCTTATCAATACAATAGGGTTACTATCTTAAATCTAGTTGAAATCTACTCTGTTCCACAGCTGTTGACTGCAGCGCCATCAACCTAGCTGTGCATCTGTTATCAATCGGGCTCCATATTGAACCCTTTAAACATATGTAGATGACAAGTAGGTTGGTTTGGATTTATGATGGCGAGTGTTCTTGTGATTTCCTCTATATTAATTATTAAAGTATGATTCAAATGTAAAAAAATTCCGAAAGTAAAGAGCACTTTTCGCGTTTGGAGGCATTAAGCAATTTTCAACATTTGAAAATTCCAGAACGAAAACTAAAGTAAGTAAATAAATAATAAGTAATTTATGTTTATTTATATAATAGAACATACGCAGATCCTTTTACAGGATTTTGAATTATTTAATAAAGAAAACGAACAAAATATATATTTATTAGTCGCTGGGACGAAGGCATCTTTAATTTTTGGCTACAGGGATTAATTTTTCTTTTTTTCTGTTCTTACAGGAAAATTCGTTCATCATAAAGATTGTGTGTAATCGCCATTTCTCGAACCAGCCAGGACACTGGGGAGTATTTTTAGGTTAACCCGTCACACAACAACTTGCAATATTTTGTAAAAAAACAAGATCGCACGGCCCTTTAAAGGCTTAATTATGACCTGGTGCCCTGGAAAATGTAATTACTCCAAAAATGTGTATTAAAAATTCGAGGTACATTCTACCTCGATTTTGATATGATAATTGTATACAATTATTATTATTTAGTCCGTTTCTAAAAAAAATTTCACTCTTCTCAAAATTTTATTAATGAAAATTAGAATTAGCTGTATGAATCAATTTAAACACGTGCATTTTTGTGAAACTAGTGATTATTTGATATTTTCATAGAAATAGTTTGGAGTTTTGCTCAAAGAAGACTTATAACTTACATCCGAGTATAGGCTGGAAATTCTGAATTTATTTTCATGTCTGGGATTTTTTTAAATAGTTAAAATAGAGATAACGTTGGATAAATAAAAAAGCTGTTTTGTTAGAATCTTTTTCCGAATGGTTAAAAAATCTGAATAATTCTTATTGTAATTGCGTTATACTTCGTCTTTTGTTTTTCAGGTCAGAGTAAAATCGAATTTATTACAAAGATCTCTATTATTTGACTCTCTTCAAGATGATGGGTTCCAACTGTTCGATATCCAGATGCTATAAACATCACATTGGATATTTTGTTTCTTGAAAACAAAATAATTTAAAATTAACTTATGCTTACTATAAGGTAAAAATTATCTTTGCATTCATTTCTATTCTTATACTCCTAATTACACTTGCTAATTTTTAATTTTACAGGCGCTGTTTGTAAAAGAAAATAATTTTACTGAGGATGAAGTCTTTTCTCATCTTGGAATGTTCTTCACTAATTCTAACGAGTGGGAAGGTAACCGAAAGATGTGGAACTTTATCAATGTTTTTACTCATTTTTTTATTTTTAATAACAAATTTAGATTTTAATGTGGCTGAGAATAGTAAAATATATAAAGCCAAATTAGGCTAAGGCGGTCGATAAGTTTGGCTTTGGTTGGGTTCGGCGTTTCATTAGTGGTTTAGTCCTGTTGAAATCCCCAATTTGGGGCCAAGTTTTTTCTAGTTCGGGCCAAGCTAGTGCCATGACCAAATTTCTACACGAGCACCAGATGCTTGTCTTGTTTATTCCACTAAATTTTCTCAAAAACGTAGAAAAAAATGAACTAAGGTAGCATTTAGCTTAATCAAATTTAACAGAAAATTTATGTTAATGTCTGTTTTTAATTTCTTGACTAATAAGAATTTGCACTTACTAGATATATAGCTTCTGTATTTTTTCAAACATTAAAAAAAAATCAAGATGATTTAGTTTTGATACTTTTATAACATTTTTTTCAAATTTTTGTTTAAATAACAAGATATACATCTGATACACATATTTTGCATCTTTTTCAAGAAAAATAAAATTTTGAAACGTCAGAAAATATATTTCTTTGATAAACATACCATGTGCCAGAGACAGTTTAAAGACATATATAGAACATAAAACGTTTTTAGAACAATATTGTGTCTGACTTAGAACAGTTTTTAAAACGCTCAACTAACGTCTTTTGACTTGTAAGTCTAAGAAACGTCTTTAAGACGTTCCAATTACGTTCTTAAATTTTATGCCTACTGCGTAATCATCTCATGAAATTAAATTTAGTAGTGAACTAAAGACAAACGTTTTCAAAAATAAAAAGTTAAATTTGTTTAAACTAAATGAATTTTGGTCGATTTTAATGGACATTTTCTGTCTTCCTGGAGACATTTCTTTAATTATACAAGATAAACCTCTGTTAAGTGTATAATTTCATAGTACGATTTTTTCTTTCAAGGTCTAAAACAACAACGTCTCGCCGTACGATTGCAGATAAAAATCGCGAGTATAACATGAAATCGTTAAATAATTTTTCTTCCTGCTGAAATTCTTTTTTATTAAATATACCGACTTTCGGTTATAAGACAATAACCAAACGAGGCTACTAAAAACTCGCTAAAATAAAATTTCCGACACTGTAAAATTCAAAATAAGAGCATATTATAGTCAGTAACATTGTAAACTGTCATTATCAAATCTGTATCGATAATTGAAAAATGTTGCTTAAATTATACTGATTCTTAATTTAAAATACCCATTTTCTATGTAAACCGCCAATGTAAGCTAAATTTGTTTAAAAGTATTCTAGAATACCTTTTTCTTTTATATTAAGGTTATTTTAATTCAATATTGACTTCCAGCAAAAACAAAACTCACATAAAACATTTACGGTAAAAGGAGTAAGTTTGACAGCGGAGTAGGCGTGCTAAAGTGCAAGGCATAACAAACCTATTAGTTATTAACTTTTTTTGTTGCATAAAGATTATATTTCTCATTACTTATGAAGAAAAGATGCCTGTTGTTAGTTATTGATGCAATAAATTAATTTGTAATGAAAGGTGACATGCTTTTAGAAATGACCAATTCGTAATTGTATCATCTGGCCTTTTGATTAAATTTTTTCGTGCACCAAGCATATTTCGTTACATTTTTGTTTGAGAAATGAAGAAAGCTATTTTTTAAACATTTGTCGTTATTATTTTTTTAATTATACATTTTGCAAATTTTTAATTATAAATTATGACAGGGTTATTAACAATATTTGAAATTAATAATTTTTTTAATATGAATATATTCTTCATGTAAGATTCAAATTTTTATTATCAGTTCTCATTAAAAATATTATAAATGATAAAAAATAAAAATAATATATATATTTTTTTTTAATAATTTAAAATTTTTTGTTTTAACAGACACAAAAGTACAATCTTCTCGAATTTAGATTATAGTGGCTTTTTACACGTATTACACTTACCCATAATAAAGGAGAATTATAAATCGTTGACACTACCGAAGAGAATTGAAAATATTTCTTTAGACAAGTTTTTATTTACTGAATAATGTGACGATTGAAATTGGAAAGTCTGGATATAATTTTTGCGAAAATTAAAACAAGAATCTTTTCCAATGTTTGAAATAACAATAATAAAACTATAATTTTTTTCGTATCAGAATGGCCCTTTGCAATCTTATAATGCATTTAATAAATTATGAGATAAGTTAAAAGTTTTATTTAGTACTGCGCCAAAGTATTAAAAAGCATATCTGTTTGTCAACTTGCACAATGTTATCTATGATTATTCTTATTCAAATTGATTATTTGTAAATTAAATTTTTCACAATTTTAGTATAACTTGACATCATACATATGAGAGTGGACCATCTTGAAATTATTATTGACACTTTGGCCTTTTTGTTCTATTACGATTCAATTAGATTCTAATAATGATGTTCACGTTACGCTCGGTGCATGCATTACTTGGCAGCAACTGTAATGCGAGATTAATTAATAATTCATAAGATGAAATTTGCATTTTACTCAGTGCATCTTGATTCGTGTGATGCCTTGCGTTAAGTTACGCGAAGCTCGCAATAACCACATGTTTACTCTGTCCATGGTTATCTGTCACGTCGAATTTCGCATACCATAATTTAATTAAAGTCCTTCGGCACTTTCCGTTTATTAGCAAGTGCTCACGATATTAATTCCCCTACACACATTTAATTTTGTGGATGAAAATTAAAAGTTTTAATTTTTCGATTCTCACTTGAATGAAAAAAAGTATTTTAGATCAACAAAAACATATTTTTCCAATGATGCCAAGCGTATGATCCATAGTTTGGTATTATTATATTTTTCTGTTTAAATTAATTACAATTAGTTTAAAAATAATAATTTTTCAGATTATGCAGCATGCTTTTATTTGATTATTTTTTGCATTTAATGACAAACTTTTGTTGTAAACTATTTAAAATGATTTGTAAAATAAAATTAAAACTAAATCTTTTTCTCGAGGCTTAAATGATAAAAAAAACTTACTGGAATGAAATTCTTTCTTATTTATTTATTTCCCGCCTTTAGTTTGCATATAATTTTGACCGAAGGTGAACGCGATATAATATAATTTTCAAGAATTTAAGGAATTAAAAAAATAATTTAATGTGATGGAAAAGAATTTCCCAACAACCATAAGGATTTCATAGGATTTCATAGCATTAAGAAGGTTTAAGATTGTTTTCAATGATTTTAACGCTTTCGGGGGCAAATTTTTCTGCCATCATGAATTTTGCAATTTGGGCATCAGAATTGTAATTAGCGGCCCTAAATAATTATACAGTATCACAAGAAACAATTAATTATACATGCGTTACAATTTAAATATATATTTTTTTTCAAAGAAAATTTCCATTTTTGACATATTTCAAAATGTTTTCGACAAAAACTAGCGTCCTGGAAATTTTTAAAAAAATATATGTTATGACATAACATGTCAAATGTTTAAAAGAAATTTTTAATCTCTACGACTTTCGGTTTGATTAGAGCCGAATTAATTCGAAAAAACGCGTTTTCGGGATTTCAATTGTTTATAACTATCTATTAATACACAATTTCACACAATTTTTAAAAATAATTACGAAGCATGGATCCCTAAGAGTCTGAGAATAAAGGCAAACATGCTGGAAACTGTAAACTGTAATTAGCATTTTAAAAAAATGCAAGAAAACAGGTGGTACATATACCATATATAGCACTGCCTCTGAAAGGATTACCGGGCTTCAAAAAATATCAAAGGGTTTTTATGGCATTTCAATAAATTATAAAAAAGTAGGAAGACTTAAAAGAATTTCCTATATAATTTATAAGATTCTAGGATATTTTTCAAGATTTAAAGATATTTTAGTGGATTTTTCAGAATCTGTAAGTATTCTATAGGACTTCAAACATTGTAAGGGATTTTGATGAAAAGCGTCTGAGGCTCTGAAAAATTTCAACAGGTTTTAAAGGATTTGAAATATTTAAGTATATTTGAAAAGTTTTATAGGAGTTCTTAATAAATATTTAATATGATATACTGATTTGAAATTATTTGAAATATTAAGTGTTCTTTCTAAAAAGATTCGATAGGACCGATTTGACAGGTTTTTTGTATTCGATTTTACAGGACCTATAAGGTTTTAGAATGTTGTAGAGGATTCCATGGGATTAAAGTACATTTCCGAGTATCAATATGATTTCAAGGATTTAAAAATGCTTTCTAGGTATTTTAAGTAGTTTTGCAGGGTTTCAGGAAATATGATTAGATTTAATGAAATTTTATAAGTATCATTTACATGTTTATTTATCCCAAAATATGCTTATTCTACTAATATAAGCTTGTGTTCCCGGATGCCACCGAATTTTTGAATAAGATCTTTTTCGGGCTTCTAAATCGATTATTCTGCTTAAGTAAGGAAACTTGAATGTTATTAAATTTTCACTTTTTAAAGTATATTCAATATTGTACAATTACCATTCAAATTAGATATGGAAATGAAACATTTTAGACATAATATTATTGAAAACGTAATGTGTTACTTGAAAAAATATAAACTCGACGCATTTAAAAGGCGATTATCATATTTTAACTATAAGTATAAAAGAAAAAAAGCTCGATTTTATCATTCTGACATTAATTCTAAATGAATGTGTGTCTTCAGAAATTAGAACTTAAGCTTCATTTTAAAAGATATAAAGCTATAAATTTGAAAAGCAGATAGTCAGGGACACGTTACAAAAACATACTTACTTTTTTTACTGAATAAAGTAAAACATAAAACGATTACCTTCTCATTATGATGAAAATGTTATAATTATACCCTGTAATTATAAAACATGTTCCTCTAAATACAAACGCATAATATTCAAAGTACATTATGTAAAATTTTGGACTTTCTTCCTCATATAAATAATCTTTTTACTGGTTATTATTCTCTCATAATTTTGCATTCAAAGGAAAAATACAAAAGATACCTTTACTAAGCAGAATATATTTTGAGTGAAGGTGAACTTGAGAAGTTCTCAGTTTTAGGGAAGACAGTAAATTTACAAAGTCATTTAATTCTGTCGGTGTGCTTATTTAAAGAAAAAACAGGTAGAAAGCACATTTCTTTCAAGAGCAGACCGAAACGCAAAATCTACGGGCTTTTAAACGAAAAGT
This sequence comes from Belonocnema kinseyi, assembly GCF_010883055.1. Lineage (NCBI taxonomy): Eukaryota > Metazoa > Arthropoda > Insecta > Hymenoptera > Cynipidae > Belonocnema > Belonocnema kinseyi. The sequence goes on along the minus strand of NC_046658.1, from coordinate 51,419,828 downwards.
AATCGAATCAATTACGAGAACGTTGTTGAAGTAGTGGACTTTACTCTTTAAGATGGACAAATATTCGATTAGGAGAAAGGGAATAAGAAATGATGGAAAAAGGTTAATCCTGAGAGCTTCGAGATGAAATTGAATTATTTATGCTTGCCGGCTCTTATAGAATTACAAGTAAATTTCGTTAAAGTCACAAGAAAAATTTGTTATCAGTTGCTTTGAGTTTTAATGGTTGTGTTTCAGATTCAAGGTTTTTTACGGTCAAACTTTGCGAGCCAAAAAATTGAGGCGGTGACTGATTCATCTAGTGGTGAAATTTAATATTAGTCTTTTAATCATAAGTAACCAAACTTGAATAAATTGAGAGACCGTATTTGAAGGGCGCAGGGGAATAACAACCTCAGTCCACTCCAGCTGATTTTGAGAAAAATCAAATTCAACGCTCGGACTCGTGTCGTTTCCCCCCAGTATGGTGAAACCTTTAAGTGTATTTTCAAGGACTGCCCGAGTCGAAGTTTCGTCGTCAGTTTCAACTTCTTTAAACGTAAGCGTTATTCAATGTAAGGTGAAAATATTGGAAACCATTGTTTTGACTTCTTTCACTTTCTTTCACGCCGGAGAGTTACTCAATTGTAATAAATTTAATTTTTCACACACCCTTTACTCACCCGAGAAAAGGACTAAAGTGGATTATAGATAAATTAGAAAGCTCAATATACTTTTTTGAAGCGCAGACTTCTCATTTTGACATCAGGTATGTAAGCAGTCAATGAATTAATTCATTTCATGAATCATTTTTTGCACCCTTTTGAAACATTTGGTTTTTTATCTGTCTGTTTTTAGCTGTTTTCTTATTATATTTTTATATATTTATGTTTTTATGTTTTAAATTTTCAAATACAATACTTAAAATTTAAAAAAGTATATATATGATCATGTGTATATACACTCATGTAAAGTATATAGAATCATGTATGCCATCGGGTGTGTGTGTGTGTGTCAAAACAATTTACCACATACCCCACTCTCTCAATACGGTAGGGGAAGGGCTAACTTTAGCATTTGGAATGGAAACCAACGTTTTTTCAATAAAAAAACATTAATATTTTATTCGAAAAAATGTTTTTGATTCACGCCAGATGGCGCTGCATTTGCAAAAAATTATATTGTTGACTGATCTAGGCATGCGGTGCCAAACGAAAGAAAACCGAAGTTTCTTATTAAAATGATATATAGTAAATAATACGTTCGTTCCGCAACACTTCTCCGACCCAGCTTGCTGATCAATCTCTCTAGCAATCACCGCCAGTGAAGAACCTCACGAAGTCGTTATATAAGGTTCCCCACTTGGGTCCATTAGTGGCTAAGGTCTTTTGTTTCAGGCGTCATTCACTCTACTGACACTCTTTTTATTAACTATTTGCAGCCATACTTTCCTGTCCTGGCATACTTCTCTAGTTTCCTTTATGTCAATGCATTTTTTTAATGCAAGCTCTCGTGTTTCTGTAACTTCTTATGTCTCTTCTAACTAAGGTCTCATTCACACATTCTAACCTTTTTTTCCACGGTCTACCTCTGGGCACGCTGCCATTTACTTTACCTTAATACACTTGTTTCGTTAGTCATTCATTTGGCATTCTCTCAACATGTCCGAATCATCTTAACCGATTTCTTTCCCATGTGTCTACTAGCGTCTCTTCTGCACCACATTCTTTTAGAATTATCTCGTTACTTACTTTGTCCATCAGGGTTTTCCCACATATTATGCGCATAAATCTCATGTCAATTGCGTTAATTTTACTCCTATCTTTTTCTTGAGAAGTCCATGTCTCTCTACCGTATAGTACAGGCGGTACAAATATAGAATTATGTATTGCCATTTTAGCTTTATTTGATACATCTTTACTTCTGATAAGGGGACCTGCTCTACCAATAACTTTCTTACCTTCATTTATTCTTCTATCTAATTCCTCATCTATCTTCCCGTCCCTAGTAAATACGCTACCAAGGTATACGAACTTATCAACGTGTTCAATTCTCTCATCATTTAATAAAATATTGCATAGTGTTTTCTCACTCTTTACTTCGAACACCATAGTTTTTGTTTTACTTGCGTTAATTTTGAGGCCCATACTCTTCATGCTTGCATCTAGTTTATTCAACATTCTTTGTAAGTCTTCGATAGAGTCTGCCATAACAACCTTATCATCTGCGAACGCTAACCCACGTACCTTTACTGTTTCGAGATCCACACCCTCTTCGTCGAAGAGAGCTATTCTTAAACACTTGCCCATAAATAATATAAATAACCTTGAAGACATAACGCAACCTTGTCTAACTCCTTGAATAATATCGAAACAGTCACTCAGTTTCCCATTCACTCTTACACTCGCTTTGCTACCTGTATATATTGTTTTTATAGCTTGCAGGATCCATCCACTGACTCCATACTCTTTCAGGACTCCTCAAAGTTTACTTCTATCTACCTTGTCAAAAGCTTTTCCTAGGTCAACAAATGCACAGAAAACTTTTTTCCTACTCTCAAACTTTTTTCTGTTATTTGCCTTAAGCTAAATATTTGATCCGTATATGACCTTCCTGGCATAAATCCACTTTGGACTTGCCAAATCCTTGCTTCTGTTATTTTCATTACCCTACAAATAAGTATTTTTAAATATATTTTACTTGCGTTGCTTAATAAGCTAATCCCTCTGTAAGTATTGCACTCGCTTTTATCTCGCTTTCTCTTGTATATTGGTACGATAATCGCTTTTTCCAATCGTCTGGGACGTCTCCCACTCGAAACATAAATTTATCAATTCGCACAGTCTATGTAGTATGTACGCGCCACCGTGTTTAAGCATTTCAGCGTCAATAGCTCCTACCCCGTCAGCCTTACCGCTTTTCAAGTTCTTAATTATATCCGTAACCTCAGTGACACAGACTTTTTCAATTGAGTTTTCCATCACATCGTGTTTAACATCGCAGTTGCGGTGTCCTATAGCTTCATCTCCGAATTGTCTCTTAAAATAGTCTCTGAAAGCCTCTAGTATTCCGTCTGCATCATATACCATTTCTCCCTACTATTTCTCATGTTGTCAGTTTCTGTACTTTTGTTTCCTTTCATTTTTTTATAAAGTAGTTTCCTGCTTCCTTTAAAGTCGTTTTGTATTTTTATCTCTTCTTCTGCTCTAATTGTATCTTTACTTTCTTTAACTAATCGTTTAAGTATCCTGTTTTCGCGTCTATAATCATTTCTACGTCTATTTCTTTCTTCATTGCTAAGACCTACGATGTTCAAAGTTCTCTTGTACGCTTCTCTTTTTGCTTTTTGGGCAGCCTGAATTTCATCATTCCACCACGCATCACCAGACATTCTCCCTACAACTGCGGTACCACTCACTTCGATCGTACATCTAACAAGGATATCCCGTAATATTGTCCAGGCTATTTCCTTTATACTAGGTGCACATGTGGATCATTTTATGCCTAAACCAAGTATTTGTAATAAACAGATCCCTTTCTAAGCATAGACCAACTAATTTATCTCCGTTATGGTTTGTTCTTGGAT
>NC_046658.1:51388221-51416163 GCF_010883055.1 Belonocnema kinseyi | reverse complement strand
CTTCTGATTCCTACTTTCATTCTAGCCCACAGCAGTCTGGGAGACACGAAACCATGGTCTCCGAGATGCTGCTTTGCTCTTTTATTCAAAATCAGACCTACTACTTGTTTACCATGTGATTTACAGTCTACTCCTGACCATATTTCAAATCCGCCTTTCAACACGCCGTTTTTTGTGTCTTTGGTTTCGCATCCCTTTTTCTTTGTTTCAGACACACATAAAATGTCTAGTTTCTTCACGTCCATAGTTTCACGCAATTCTTTTACCTTGAGATAATTTACTCTCCTAGCATTCCAAACACCCAGTCTCTATTCGTCGCCTGAAACATGACCTTTAGATTTTCCGAGTGTATGCCTTTTTTCACTGAAAGTTTTAGTCCCTTCCGAGGCTATTTTGTAGTTTATATTATTCATTGTTTAGATTATACGCCCAACTAACACCTTTATGCAATAAGTTTATTTTTTGAGTCGAAATCATGTCAAAGTTAAGTATCAAATCGTCATATTGTGGAGATTGTAGTTCTAACGTCAGTCCCACCAAAAATTTCAGTTAATAAGGGAGGGTTTGGAGAGGGGGGAGGTAGAACTGGAACCACGAGAATCGTCTTAGGTTTGTGATTTTATTTAAACAAAACGAAAAGAGATGAAAAGACTAAATTAATTTCCTCAAAATTTTAAATTTATTTTAGAATGGCGCCAGGTACAGAATTTGGAATGCGGAAGCCGCACCCACATTCTACCCCTGTTTACCTAACCCTCGATTCCGCGAATTGAAAAAAAAATGTTCCATAAAAGTATAAGTATTTTGTAATGGAGAATTTGTTTGGGTATTTCTTCATATATTTTAATGTGGCAAGATGAAAAGAACACCCTGTTTTCACATGATTGCGTGTGCGTGTGTGCCTATTGAATTCTAAGCCTTTTAGTGTCACTAAAATCTAATAAGTTATAATAAGTAGCTCTCCTGAAAAGAATAATCACGTTGAAAGAGAACGTGAAATGGGACAACATGGTTTCCAAATAAAATGAAGGTTAAATCAGTAAGACCAGCTTTGACAGTTTGCGGCGTTGAAGGAGAAAGAAGTCGAAACGCGCTTTTCAATATTTTCACCTTGCATTGAATAACGCTTACGCTCAAAGAAGTTGAAGCTGACGACGTATCAGCTTTTAATATAATATTGCAGAATGTATATATTAATGTATAATCTATAATCGCGTGTACCGTGCAATTTAATTTAAATAAATATAATAGTTCGAAACAGTTCAAAATCCCATAATAAGTCTGCATTTACGTCGTATGCTTGTGTAAAGGATAAGTGTGTTCTAACCTTCAACGCGACGCGGCGCAGGTTAAGTTTTTTTTCGTCTGCTAATCTGACTGCATCAATTTTTACTAATTCGCTTACTAAATCAGTGTGCCGGTCTCTCTCGACGTCACTATAGACCTTTGCAAATATTTCAATCTTCTGCAAAAGGAATCTCCGTGTATTCTTTAATGATTGTGAAAAACGCTGAAATGAAGATGAGATCACAATATCGTTTCACCTTCATTTCGGCTGGGAAACTTGTAAAAACAGTAATAAATACAACTTTTGCAGTCGAAATGAAGGCAAAAATACATAAGCTGACATTGAGAGTTTAGATTCATTTCATCTTCATTCGCCTTCATTGATGAAAGTGAAAGAAGTTGAAAGTGACGACGAAACTTTGACTCGGGTGCAGTCATTATTCCCATTTTGTTGATTATTGTATATCATATTATTCTCAAAGTGCTACTAGATGGTACCTCTAGATCATTTTCAGGGAAAAGTGGACTGAAATCGTTTTTCCCCACCACCCTTCAATTATTTTCATAGATTTTTCTTATAAGGTTTGAAAAAGATAAATTCTTCTTTTTAAAATTTTAAGCATTTATTTAATTTAAACGTGTTCAATGTACAGCAGATTTAAATTCAGTATATGTTCCATTTCATATGAAATCGGGCAGTTTGATCCTGGTGATGTCCAAAAATGGTTTAGGGCCCAGTGAGCACAAAATTGGGCGACGTCTTTACGACATCTTTACGACATCCTCACGACATGTTTACGACATCCTGTGTCCGTTTCGTAACGGTGTCTTTACGATATCGTAAAGACATCGTCAGATTATACGACGCTTTTACGATATCGTAAAGACACCTTAACGACATGGACATAAAATATCGTAAAGTTGTCGTAAAGATGTCGTAACGATGTCGTGTAGGCGTCGCCAAATTTTGTGCCTACTGGGAACTTCTGCAAACCAACCAATATTTTCCATCTCATTTTCATCTTGGGATGTTCTTCAAGAAAAAATTTAAGCTTCTTAACTAGTTTATTTAAGAAAATATCGAAATTTCCGGATCCGAATATCGCTTTCCGGAACCCTGGTAAAATAGTAAAATTCGGCAAATTTATCACAAGTTATGCACAATTGAAAGTTAGCGGTTGGGTTGAACAGTCGAAAATTCGGGCGCTTGGATCTTTGAAACTCGTTATGCTAAATGAGCCCCCTTTACATAATTGAAAGAAGCCCACAAACGCTATAATTTGGTGGAGTTTTAATAAAATAGGCGACAATATTTTTTTTAGGTGGGTACACTTGAAAAATTTTAGCCTATATTCAAAAATTCTAAGATTGCTGTTTTCTATACCTCGTTCATAATCGTTAAATCTTATACACATACACATATGTATTTATTTTCAGTCAGATTTATGCATGTTGAAAAGAATACTCGAAAATTCCATTAGTAATTTTAATGCAATGGATTTTATTATTTCAGAGCTTTAGTTTCAACATTTAAAAGTTTGATAACTTTCCATTTAATAATACTTGGAATTTACATACGCTCAATTTCAGGTAAAGATATAAAAATATTGAATAACTAATTCTTTTCCATTTGAAATTATAAATTTTGACAACATGCAAATTTTAAATTGCACAGATGTTTGCAATTACGATTTAAAATTCTCTCAATTATAATATCTATTACTTAAAATGGGTTTTTAAAAATAATTAATTCAACAATTGATGACTATATATAGGTTTTTATTAAAATTTCGCAATTACTTACGATTTTAATTTGCAATTGTGCATTTTATAATATTTAATTTTTTCTGATATTTTAGTTTTTTAATTCTAAACGTTCAAAAATATATTCACTATGCTGATAAAATGGGAAATTTAAATGTTTAAACCTCCTAAAGTTTTACTATAAATTGTAGTCATCTGTAACCAGTTTACACCAAAATTATTAGCTGAACTTTTTATCAACTACTTTATTATCTGAAAATGACATTTTATTATCTGAAAAGAAAATTATATGGTTAACAATTATCCTCAGAATATACCATGTTTTATTTCAGTACTCAATCTAACCAAATGCTAATTTTTTGGTTTACTTTTTGCGACGTTTTCGAAATTGATGTGAAAATGACAAATTCCCTTTCTCGTAGTTATAGCAGGAAATCATAAACTTTCTGGTCCCTGGCAGGTATGATAAAATGAAATTTGCACGAGAGAGGTACAGGGGCAATCAAGAGAGAACCAGTAGCCCCCACAATTTCCATAATCGATACAACCGGAGACGCGGCCCTGCGAGTTCTTTCCCTGTCTTGGGGGACCTTCAACCAAACCAGCACTTCTTTCTGTCTCACGATTCTGTTCAGCTCGATCTTCCACTGGTTATTTCCCGAGAGAAAAATCATCCCAGAAGAGAAATTCCAACGGCTACTAACGGAGGGTCGTGACTTCCTGGGTTTCTTATCGATTATTTGGAAAAAGATCGAAATGCGATCTCGCGTGACATTGCATTGAGCACGTACAGAGAATCGGGTACGATTTTCATCCCCTATCATCCTACAAACGTTTTAAAATTTCACTAATATTTGAATATCAAATAGCAGTTGCACTTTCTTCATGGGAAAGCAATAAAGGACCGTTAAAAATACGTCACACTGCGACAAGGGTTAGAGATTAACATGCTTTGTGACGATTTGTGAAGTAGGGCTGGAAGAGCTTAACGCAGAATATGATATGATACTTACAAAATATAAATCTGAATTCTACAAAAAACATCTGCAATGTAAAAGATTTGATAAAAAGTGCCTTATATTAATTTTTAAGTAAAATGAAAAAAGTTACATTACCAGAAATTTTATAGTAAAATAAATTTGCTTCTAATATTAAATACTTCCAAGTTCTCTAATGTATAATATGGCTGGCTACAATTTATTAAAAACTATACTTCATGTACCAGTTTCTTTATACATTTTATTCTGAAGATTTCTGCCCGAATTATTTTGACACATTTCATTTGAAAAATGTATATAGCCGTACTTGACAGACTTTCTGCATCGTAGGTGTTTTTGGTGGGATTTCAATTTATTTTCATAATTGAAAAAAATGAGTTAGGTGCGCTCAATTGATTTGATTTAAATTAATAATTTAATAAATTTAAAAATCAAATAAACAATCAAATAAATTGATTAAATTTCTTTATACTTTAATTAAATGAAATCCTACCGTACTATTCAATTGAAATTTCGATTAGATTTTTCAATTCCGTCTAAAAATGAAAAGAATAACTAGCCTAACTAAGAGTAACGGATACTTCATTTCGTATCAAATTTTAGATTAATACATTTCTTTCTTTACGAAAAAATGCATTATTGTTGAATGCTTGTAAAAAAAAAGTTTTTCACCTGTGCTCACATCTGCAGCATAATATATCTAAACCATTTGCAGCACAGTTTAAACATAAGTCTCGTGGGAATATACTGCCGGTACATGTTGCAGAATTTTCCGATATCAGGAAAATTTGAAAAAATGTTACCATTTTTAGCATGTCTGAACCTTAAGTTTCACATTTAATACGTACAATTTTGAGAATCATTTAAGATATCAGGTATTATTTTAATATGAATCGATCATATGTTATTACAAAGACTTCTAATTAAAATATGATATAAATCATTTGGATATATTAGGCTGCAGAAGTGTGCACACGTGAGAAAATCGATTTTTCTAGCAAAATAAGATTACTTGAAGTTTTAGATGATTGAAAATGTCATATTTTGGGTCAATACTTTTCGGAACGTGTTTCTATAGATTTTCACATCCTTGTGACTGACTTACATCAAATTTACATCAAATTTTAATAAGTAATCCGCTATAAAATATATTATTCATACTTATTGCAAGAATTTTCAATATCTTGAAATTTCAAAAATTTGACCATCTTCTTTATCCCGGAATTTCTATTTTTCACACTGTATACGTAAAATTTTGCACCTGAATCTATCGAACCAATTGGTACCAAATTTTATCCAAAATGTAGCAACTGTTAAATATTATTTGATAGCAATTAATTCGAAAGATAAAGATATAGAGGTGATTATAGGTCGAATATCAATTGTTTTTTTGTTTGTATTAATCTTACAGTTTATGAGCTATTCACATGAATTCACGCCTGAAATTATTCCTTGATAATTGCGCTGACAATCCACAAAGGTTCCAAAATACATGATGATTCCATATTATTTTGTATTAACCCGAGTGAAAATATAGGCCCTACTTTGACGCATCAAGTGGAAGTATTGTTCTACTTTGCGGCTGTTTATTCTACTAGCTCCTACGTAGCCACTTCTAAAGATATTTTCATTCTATTTTGCTTCTGTATAAGCTTCAGCCCCTACATTTAGGGTATTGCCTTCTTAGGTTTTACTTATGTCTCCTTTAAAGCTCCATATTCTCCGTAGAATTTTTAAATTTTCTTTTAACGCTCTTAAATTTTAACGCACAAAATATGTGGCTTCGTTGCCTCAACGCCTGCGCCCTCGTGACAGATACTTCGTTTTTTTTGTCTAAAATTCCATCATCATATTTCGTGAAAGCAACAGTTAAATTGGGTTTAAATAATAAATATTAAAGTGATAACTTTGAAATGGGTTCGAGACAAAACAAGTTTGCCCTAATCTGGTGGCTGCAAGCAAAAGGAAAAATGCAAATCAGCCCTAAGATTTTAAAGATAGTTATAAAGAACCCAGATCCAAACCCCCCCTCTCCCTCTCAACGAAAACGGTATCAAAGACACGAGAAGAAACGTCAACAAAAAAAGGTAAGAAAGATACAAATCTTTTGTATTTAGTTTTTTCTACACAACAAAAAATAACTCCAAATTAGTCACCACAGGTTCTGAAGAAATAGATTTTTCTTTCACGCAATTTTTTTTTTGAATTGAAGAATCACGAAATTGAATGATTTCAGTTTAAAAATTTAGAAAATCGGGCAATGTCAAAACCTTAACAAATTGAATGTTTTAAGATTAGATCATTGGAAATTATTTATACTTAAAAGCGTTCAAAATTAAATAGTTAAAAATTGAGAACTTTTGAATTTGAACAATTATAAATTCAAAGCGATCAAGATTTGTGGCAATTTTATATTGAAAACTAAATTCAATCATTCAAAGTTAAAGCTTCTGAAATTCTAGAATATAAAATTGTTATTACAGAACAAAATTATAATTTGACTTTCAAGCTAATTAGGCGAATTGTTATAAAATAAAATAAGGAATTTAATTATACTAAACAAACATTCAAACTAAATAATAATTTTAAATGGGAAATATTAATAATGAAAAAAATCTACTCCAGAACCTTGAAACATAAAGAATTCGAACTCTATTTTAAACTGGCAAAATTTATATTCACCAAAAATTGTGATATTAAAACTTTTTTTTTTAATCAAAGCTTTCAAAATTTCAAGTATTTGTGTTTAATTCAAATCGAAAACTAATAATTTTATTAACTGCTAATTAAACTTTCCCAAATTCAAAAAATTTTCTTCAAATTTAAAAAACATGAAAAAAAGTATAATTTTCTTTCAATAACAACGTATTTCCTTCTCGAGAAATTCTGCGATTTCAAGTGTAGGTCCCTGCTGATTTCAAATGGATTGGGTCAGCGATGATTGTTTTTCGTACATTATTCTCCAAAAAACTGACGTTCATTACATATGACTTGTAACCACTCTTATTAAGATCGCCGATGGTTATAAATATATACCAAAGGTTTGGATGTAACATTTACTTAAAATAATAAATTGTTTCTTCAAAATGTCATATTTTTAAACTGATTTATTTCTATATGCCGAGGAGTCGATCACTACAATATTCCTGATACATTCACTAAATGTTCCCATACACGTATTCTTTCAATATTCTTGGTATTCTGGATATTCTTTCTAATCCCAGATATTTTTGATATTTCAAAATATTCCGAAATATCCCGAAATATTCACAAATATTCTGACATATTCCTCAATTTTCCTTTGCGCTCTACACTTTTTTAAAGATTCCAAATTATTTAAAATAATTCTAAAAACTGTCAAGAAACTCCCAAAAAGTTGATGTATTATTGGGTAATTACAAAATAAGTTCAAGTGTTTAAAAGGATTTTAATTAATTTCAAAATAATTTAACGGGATTAACAATTCTTTTGAATTAAAAAGATTATAGTTTATAAATGAATTTCAACATATTTCAAGTAATTTTAAAGAATTTTCAAAGATTTTAGAATAATTCCAAAAAGTACAAGAATTTTTAAGAAATTTGAAGGACTTTAAAACACTTTTTATGAGCTCAAGAGATTTTTAGTAATTTTGAGGGATTTTCTGGCATTTCGATCGATTTAATATAGTTAAAAATATTCAATAATTTTTCAAAAAATGAAAAGAGTTTAAGGATCTTGATGTGATTTCAAAATATTTTTATGTATTTCAAGAGATTTGCAGGAGTTTCAAGGGATTTAACGGAAGTTATTTGATTTAAAGTTTTTTAAAGTTTATAATCGAATTCCAAATTTTTTGAATTATTTAAAAGTGTTCAAGAAATTTTTAATGGATTTAACGGATTCAGAGTTATTTTAAAGAATTTTTAAGGAACTTCGGTAGAATTTAAACGATCTAATTTGTGGAAATCCTTTAAAATCTATTAAATTTCTGAAAATATATATTGAATTTTTTTAAGCTTTTAAAATATTTTGAAATATTTTTGGATTAAGTTTAAAGCTTGATTAAGCACATAAAATATTCAATAATATTTTTTAATATTCCTATAATCTAAAATCTTAGTGCATATATTATTATAAGCGTAGCAATATTTTTTACAGATTGGCTCACAACAATTTGCAGATGGCATCGCGTAGCTGTAGGTTATATTTCAGATTTCTTTTTGCATACTTCAAGCTAGGATAGCCGAAAGGCTTTAGGCGTTTCGAATGCGGAATATATAGGGTTCGGACCCCCGCGGCGAATAAAAACTTTCATAGCGTGCGATTATAAATAGTGTCGTGATTGTGTGATAGTAAATAATTGTATCCTTAAACATGTGAACAAATATTATAGTATAATAGTAATAATATAATAATAAAAAAGATAAATTTTTTTGTGGCGAAAAATCGGCTATGATTTTATAGAACTGTTCTCTATAGGTTCGGGACTAGTTCAACGCAATGTGAAACAAAGACAATTTTAACTTTGATTAAACTATCCAGCGTATCCTCTACTATAGGATTAGTTCTATAAATTTTAATGGATATTTTTTCCGCGTGCAAAATAACTTGAAACATTGCGCAAATTTCACTATGTCTTCTTCTTCCTTCATTTTGTTCATTTTTCGTCAAATAATTTTATGCTGTAAAAGGAAGGTAGAGTGTGGAGCGATCAATTAGAAACAAAAACTAAGCCCATAAGAACGCCAAAGTAGAGGCAAAAATCGTATGGCAATATCCTCTACTTTAAAACCTTAGCCCCTACAAATATTAGCGTAGGGGCTATATTTCGACTAGGGAAGTTACAAACAGACTTTTCTGAGAAAAAGTTGAATATTTTTAACTTGAAATTTCTTTAGCTCGGAACAAACAAACCATTTTATTATTATTCTTTTTCGGAATAAAATTTTTCATTGTCTTAAAGCGTTTAAAAACAATTTAAAAGACGTTTAAAAAAATAAAACATTCCTAAATTACGAGAAAAAAAGTTTCCGAAAAAGAAACATGATTTTATTCCAAAAGTGTGCATATAACTAAGAAATAAATGTTTTTACATATTTTTAAAAATTATAACGCAGGTATTAAATTTTTTGCAATTGTCAGATTTTCATTATTTTTTACTAGTAAACATTGTACAAGCGAAAAAAATCGCTATAATTTTAAAGCAGTATTTTTTCTCTCACCGTTTACGGATCCTAACCCACAGATGTTCCCCCTCGGCTCAAACAATTCAATTAGTTATAGGATTTTTCATTGATAAGCATTTTGGTCATTTCTTTCTCTCCAATCATTTCCAGGAAAGGCAAAGTAAACTTCCAGCGATTTCTTGTGAGGTATGACTATTTTTACTCATATTTTCAAAGACAATAATCGTTTCGCCTTTCTCTTTTTGAATTTTTTAATAAGAATTTGACATGCTGTGTACCAGTTTGAAAATATAATAAGCGAATTAAAAGAATTATTGTAGAAAAATGTGAAACAAGTAAGATAAGATTATTATATCCCTTAAAAATCGGTGCATAAAATTTCATTAAATAATTAACAATGATAATAATATAAAAGGCGATAATGTTCTGTGTATAATAATTTAATAAATTAGTTTTGAGCCACTGAGAACATAAAAATAAGAAAAAAGAGAAAAAATCCTATTTTGACAAATTATTGGTGTTGTCTGACGACTATATTTAAAATCATTTTATAAACCAACAGTTTAATCGTTGGCCATACGCCATTATATCGAGTGGTTGATCATCGCTTTTTGACATTATTTTCATTAAATTTTATTTCATATAAATATTATCCGTGTACACGTAGGAAAATGGATATTAATAAGATTTAAAATGTGGATTTTCAACTATTGGAGAATAATCTAAATTTTAGGCAGGAATATTTAAATAATGAAATTCAATATGAATAAACTGTGAATATAAAAATATTTAGATACTAAATTTTACTCTAAGGTTATCAAATTTTAATATCAAGATATCACAACTTGATATCTAGTTCATTGTCCTGTAATTAACATTTCAGATATTGACGTAGAATTTCTGTTTTTCTCCGTGTACTAGAGAATTTTTGTTTGACGTTTATGTGGTGGTTTTAAGTAAAAACTTTAGAATTCCGGCCAATCATTGTACCGAATGGTCTACGCCGCAAAACATACGTGAAAAATCTAGATGCATTGATATATCAAATATTCCAAATATTTTAAGAGAATTTCAATTACAGTTCCATTAAATTTTTTTTTAAGCTTGAAAAAGCACTATTTGTTTCGAAAATTACTCTATTATTATAGTTTCATTTGGCTCACAAAATTTTGTCATGAAAGTTTCGAAGTTAAGTCATTTCAACTCTTAAGAAGACATATTTGCGTCAAGTCACATTGTGGCATCTCGCATTCGTAAAAATTTTAAGTCTACACGAAATTAGAAAAAATGAGGCAAGTCACTTTCGCGGCGACTTGCATTGTGGCATCTCTCGAAATTTCCTTTTTTTCGAGTGAGAGAGGCCTTAATGTGACTTTCGGTAAATATGGTATACCACCAATTTGAGTTGCCACAACTGTGACATTCCGCCCTTTTACCAATTTTTCTCAGACTTCACATTCTTTCGAATGAGAAACGCCCCGTGTGGAAAAAATTCATGCCGCTATACTGTCCCAGCCTAGACCGCCACGAGTCTATACTGGCACTGTCTCGAGAAACTATGCTGGGGCAGTGCGCAAATGTAACGCTCCAATCGTCTAGCCGCTATCTACACCTGCGTTACTGCCGCGTTCTAGTGAATCTAGTAAAATCTAGTAGATCTAGATGCGACCTAGATTGCATATTTGATACTAATTTTCAGAATTAAATAATTCCTGACATAAAAGCACTATGAGCTACATTAAGAATATTAACAAATTCCAGATTTCTGTAAGAAAAATAGAATATAGCTCGTATGTGCTTTTTTGTTAGAATGTTTCCAAGTATTATTGATAAAAAAGAAAATGTTGATTGTAAATGTTTTGGAACCAGGAGCCAACCTCAAAGTTGAATTCTCATTTTACTCCATAAATACTAGAATTACATATTTTTTAAATCATCAGGGCCTATTCCTGCATTGATTCAAATTTTTATTTGGAGTAAAAACTTGTTTAATTTCAATATCTTTCATGTTAGACGTTTCTTTTCAAATGCTGGGGTCAGAAAAAAAACAACTCATACAAAAACTATTGGAATTAGCTAATGTTCTATTCCGAATAAAGATTCAATTGAAAAGAGGACTAAGCCCTGATTATCTAGAAAATATGTAATTCTAGTATTTAAGGAGTAAGAAGATAAAATCCAGTTTTGAGGTTGGGTCTTGATTCCAACGCCCTGACGTAGAAAAATAAGCTGTAAAACTACAAACCTCGTTGTCACGAAACGAAACGTATTTACAGTGAATGGCGGCATGACGAACATCTGATTCTTGAAATCCGGTTCCGATTATTGTTGTCAACTTTTTTTGTAGCAGTTTTGAAATTGCATTGCATGACGAAAGTTGAGGGCTGTTTGTAGCACTGAATAATATTTGAGGTTAGGAAATACTATATGTCATATTAATGTACACGAGTACTGGATATATGTCATACGAAAAGGAAAATCACTTTCCTAGAAAACCTAATGATAAAATGTCTTTATTCAGCAATGATTTTTTATATTAGCTTTGTCTTTCATACAATAGTTTACCAATAAACAAGTTATTGTGCGTCAGATCAATCCATACTTAGTGATGAATTAAATTAACAAATCTGCACTATGAAACAGCACTGACAACACAGGCGACTTTATTTTTTCTATTCTCTTTGATTTCAGCACTGCAATAAATATAATTTGTTATCTTTTATTAATTAGTCTTTAAATGACGCATTCTATTTCAAAGTCCAAATGGAAGTACTTTCTAGAGCCAAGCTAGATTTTAGACAGAATTTATATATTAATGTGATGTCAAATTCTGGCTAGCGACATTAGTGTGTCTACATAGAACTGCGTGATTAATTTTTCTATCTAGTAGGTATAGATAGCGCCAAAAGAGCGCCAATATAATTCGGTGTGAACAGACAGCCACGAATAATCCAATACTGGCGCTAGAATAATTCCAGTCTGCCAGGAATTATTTCCACACAGGGCGGGAACGTGACTTGATGCAAATCAAACTTACCGCACTTTTTCAAGGTCAGTTACACCAGCCCCCCACCCCACTCTTAATTTTCGCGTTTTCTATACCCACTGAATTGCGCTCCAAACGCGCTTAAATTCGCGAAAGATAAAAAATTTTGTTCCACAAAACTGTAGGAGCCATATTAGGTTTTATGTGGAGGGGGGCGAGAGGAACGCTAGCCATGTCCGCAACTGTATATTGCACATCACTGTTAAACATTTAACACTGCGTTACAGTGCCCCTCTCCCCGGAACATGATATCTTTGTTAATTAGCTAGCGCGAAATTTGTTAACTGTGGGGCATTTGAGCATTTGGGCATTTTGACATGAAAAGGTCAATTCTTTAAATTATAGGAAGGTTGTGTTTTCTTTTATAAAATCGCTTTATTAATAATTTTAATTTCTGATTGAAATTAAAATAATATGAGTAATTTGTCTCATAGTTTTTGATAAAATACCTATGTAAAAACATACGGCGTTCTATTTAAATGGAATGAATAATATAAGAACAATCAGAACATCTTCTACATTGAAAAATTCATATTTAAAATGTTTTTAATCTTCACAGCATTACAAATCATTACTTTTGTTCTGATAGAATGGAGTGATGGTTCATTTGTGCACGTGCCACTTTGAATTATCGACAGACAGAAGAAGATTAGGAATATTGAAGAATAAGAAAAGAGGCAAGTTAACAGAATGTTAAAAGAATTAAAACGAAAAGCAGACGAGAAAGACATCTTTTCGCAATTACGGATACCTTGGTTCCCAGTGAAAGCATTACTCTCTGTCACTCAAGTGCTGGGTTCTGACACCATTAAGGAAACCTAAGATTAATATTTAAGTATTGAAATTCAATTGATTATTATCGATGCTTACTTTTTATGCTTTTACTATTTTATAAGAATAGATAGTTTACTGTCGAAGATATTTAAAAGATAAACTTATAATTTTTGAGCTTGCTGAAAAAAAGTTCTGTCCAATCAAAAGAATCGTAACAATAGCAAGTTATAATAATAATAATTATTATTTAATTCACAGGATTATTAAACATATATATTTGGAAATTTCCAGAATTTCCCTGAGTACATTTATTTTACACATTTTTAGGGTACAATACTCATGCTAAGTTAAGTTTTCAATTCAAAAAGACACATTTTAAACAAAAAATGAAAAGGAAATGTAAGGTTAAAACAATTGATTTTCAATTAAGAGAAAAGAAATTTTCAACAAAATAGTCACATTTTTGGAGAAAGTGATGAATTAAAAATTTTTTTAAATTCAACAAATAGTGTAATTGCTGATATTTGACACAATTTGTTTTAAATTTTCATTACAAAACAGTGAAATGAAACGAAAAAATTAGATTTTTTAGTAACTTTTTTGACCATAATCCACACTAGACTAATTTTCATGTAAAAATAAGGAGTTTTTAACCAAAGAGATGTAGTTTTCACCAAGAAATACAAGATTTAATAGAACAAAATGATTTTTTTATAAATCAAGATAAATTTCTAAAGCAAAATGGCGCAGTTACATTATCAACCAAAGAAATCGATTCATAACTAAAATGAAGTATCGTGAACAAAATTTTTTTAACTAAATACATGAATTAATTAATTTCATGTTGATTGTTGTTTGCCTACTAGTCTAAAATCCATATTCCTTGAATATTGATCTTTGCTTCTAAATTGTGAAAAAAATTATATTAAGCTATCCTAGGATCCGAACGCAGGCCTTCTAGATTGCTGGTTTGATAGTTAAAATGGTAGTGAAATCAAATTTCAAAAACAAGAAAACACGAATTTTCTAGAAGATACTTACATTTTATACTAAAGTAATTGATATTTGACCAAAAGAGCTAATTATTAGACTAAAAATAAAAGTAGACATTTTGATTCAAATGAGTTAACTTTCAACTATGGAACAGGAGTTACCCGAGTAAAACTGCTTCGACTTAAGTCCGACTTGATTATGTCTTGAGTTCGTCTCCAAGACATCGATGTCTGGCCGCGTCTCAAAACTGAGTCGAGACATAGACCTTCGTCTTACTTTTATGGCCACGACAGGTAAAACGGCGTTTACTTGTCTCAATTGGAGCCTCGTCTTGGCTAACAAGACGTTTACTTGACTCAAGACGAGCCTTGTCTTGGCTGAGTTTATTGAAACTTTTTTGGCTCATAAATGAGATTAAAATTAATGAATGAAAAAGTTGTAATTATTCAATTAGTTATTTTTAATTTAAAAATCTAGAATCGGTGGGTCTGAACGAGTATAACCCTTGAAAATTTTCTTCAAAAAAATATAAATGGTAACTTTCTAGAAGCATCTCCTAAGCCGTTAGAAATACGTAAAAACAAATAACATTTTTGGTATCATCGTCAAGCAAGAATAATACAAATGAAAATCCGCAAATAAGTTGATTGAATATATATATCTCACGGTTGTGAGGCGTGGTTGTGGCTAAAATTTTAGCGCGATTTCACTGGAAGCGGGTTCAATTTTTCAGATTAGTACCCGCTCCCGGCGAAATCCTGCGGTTGTCCTAATGACAAATTTTTAATTATATATATATATATATATATATATTGTATAAAAATATACAAGAATGTTTAACCATTAACAAAGATTAGCTTTTTAGACTGCTAGAAATAACCTTTTTGTTAGGGCTCAAGAGCTAAATTTATGCATTCAAGACATAAAAACTTGTTTCCAAGACTCAAATTGAAGTTTGGCTCCGTCTCAAAAACTGAGACATGCTCAGGTCGAACTTTTCGAATTCAGCCTGTCTTGATTGGGGGCAATTCCAGTCGAACTCAAGTCGAAGCATTTTTATTCGGCTAGCATCCAAAAAAAAATTATTTTTCTAACATAAGATAAAATTTCAATGAAAAAAGGACAAATTTTCTATCCCTAAAGATGAATGTCAAAAAAAGAGTTGGTTTTTTCTACAAAATTGTTGAGTTTTCAACTAAATAATTCTATTTTCTATCAAAAAGTAGAATTTATACCAAAAAATTTGATGGTTGAAATGTTAGAAAAATCATTTTCCAACGACAACAAAAACACTGATTTTCTAAAAAATAGCTGAATTTTTAGCCCAAGAAATTAATTTCAAACTAAATAGATGAAGTTTCAACTAATAAAATTAATTTCATACCACGAAGGCTAGTTCTAATAAAATGATTGAAATTTTACCAGATATATTTTTTACTATAAAGATAAAGTTTCTATAAAAAAAGATTAATTGTCGACAAAAAATGGAATACTCAAACTTTTAGATGAAAAATTAATTTCCAATAGAAAAAAAAACATAATTTCTAGCTAAAGAAATTTAATTTTGAAGCAAAACGATCTATTTTAAACGAAGAATAATATTTGACCAAAAAGTTGAATTATAGTCACCAAGAAGAATAATATTATATAAAAAAAAGAGAAATTTTTAACAAAATGTAGGAATTTTCAATCAAACGATTTAATTTACAACTAAAGAAGATGAATTTTCAATCAAATATGGAATATTTCGATTTTCAGCTAAAAAATTAATTTTCAAAATAAAGAATAATTGCAATGAGGTAGATAAATTTTTAACAGACAAAAAGTTTTCTTGACTCAAGTCATAAATTATTCACAAATATAAATTAACGTTTAACTCAGTAGACCCACTTTTACCTAAGTAGTAGAATTTAAAAAAAAACAGATAAATTTGAAAAAATGTTATATTTGCTATTTCAATCAAAAAAGCGAATTTTTATCAAGAAAGTGTAGTGCTTAATCAAAACAGATTAACTTTCTACCAAATAGGTGTGACTTTTAGACCAAAAAGATGCATTTTCTAATAAAATAGAGGAATTGTTAAATAAAAATGAATTTTTTTCCAAAAGAATAACTTTTTAAGGTAAGTGTTGAATTTTCAAGAAAATAATCATACTGACAACTTTAGTTTTTCAAAAATTCTATGACTCCGTAAGGTGTTCCCTGACATTCACTGATTTTCCTAACTTTCTAGAATTCCCAGACCTGTAAGAACCCTGAATTAAGAGTTATGCAAACAAAAATCTTTTTAATTATATAAAATTTCAAAATCGTTTTGAATCAAATCTGCCTATTTATGATCATCGGATCAACTATAAAGGACATAAGTGATACCTAGCATTATTATTAATATCAATATGAGCTTAAATGCTTCTGCACACAAAGGGGATATTGAAGATTTTTCGCTGACCTTAGTTATATAGGAAGAGCCATTCTTGCTCCTGTATCAGGATGACAACAATTTTTAAAAGAAATTTTTATGCGATGTTGTAAAGGCAAACTTACCTTGACTTTCACGTACACATTGCAGGATACACAGGATAGTAACGTCCAATAAGGTAAATTTCATGTCCAAGAATCTCGAAGTCATCGTTTTCCAATTACGTTTTCCAGGCTGGCCTCGTAAACCTTCTTATGGAGGTACAAAAGTTTCAAAAAATACGTCAAGCAGAGATGCCTGAAGAAAATATCCGTTGTTCGATTTTCTGGTGTTCGGCAACAAGCGGTAGTTGCCAAACTCGTAAAAAAATGTTGAGTTATGGTAAAGGCTCAGGAATTTCTTTTAACGATCTGATCAGATTTCGCTTGATCTCGATTTTTATATTAGTAGTAAACTATCTTTTATTCAATTAGAAATCTTTTTAGTTATACCTTGCTCTTATCAATATTTAGAATAAACGTTTAAAAAATTTCTTCATTGAAGGCTTTAAATTGGAAATCAAATATTAAAATCAAAGTATATTTCAGGCTTTTTCGGAAGGGGGGTGTTCGGCTAATTCTAAGAATCCTTATTTGGATTGGGCGTGGATGAACCTCAGGCTATTTTTTTACGTATGCTTCCTCTTACTAACTATTTGTTTTAAATACGCTAATGTATACTTGTTTTAGTTTCTATTTTTGAATATATTATCCGGCCTATGATAAGAAAATTTGCAATTTCATTACAATTAGTTATTTGAAATGGCGCTTAAGTAATCATTTGCCTTTCTTTTTCGATGTAAAGATAGTATTGGCGATAAGGAATAAACAAAAATACACATTTTCTGAAGTTTAAAGATTCCTTTGGTAGTTTAAAATGCATGTATTCAAAATTTAATTAAATTAATGGGAAAAACTTATGAAAATGTATAATTCCACATAAACAAACTTTCTTCAAAACCAGATATCAGTTTTTTTACTGTTTATTCCTTGATAAGCAAATTGTTTCTAGGGGCGAAGGAGTTTTTAAATTTAAATTTGTATTTTTTATTAAAATTTAAAACTAAGGAAATTCATTTCAGTAAGTGGCTTAGCAGAACCTATAAAACATTTGTTTTAAAGAAAATGAAGTTCATCCTTTACAAATTTATAATCACGTGAAAATTCTTTGAAATCCTTTGATTACGATTCTTATCGTACATAATCTTTTTAAGCCGCTTTAAAACGATTGAGCTACCGCCGAAATCCAATTAAAAACCTTCCAAATTTCTCAAAATCTGATTAAACTGCTTGAAACCACTTCTTGAAACCACTGCTTGAAACCCCATAAAAATCTTATAATATCCCTAAAAAAATTGAGATACTCTCTGCAATTGCACTACGTGTTTACTTCAAAATCTTGAAAATTTTTCAAATTATTTGCAATCCTGTCAAATTCTTTTCAGGGTAAGCTTAACTCTAACGGAAATAGCCTCATTATTCTACTGAAAATCAAGGAGTTTATATCGTAAAGGCAAGTAAGGGATGCGTAGGAGAAGGGATGCATTTTAGAGGAATCTAGAATTCCGGGATGGCGTATTCAAACAATACGATCATTACGCAACACTGCGCCCACATCCAAGATCGTTCACTTCAGGCCTTTATCATTCCGCTGACACAACTCGTCACACAGTTTTTAACCATTTACCTCAAACTTGCATCCTAAAAACGTTCTATTCCCTTAATATTATCAAATCATCGCAACTGATTTCTTTGATTATTATTACCTGTTTTCCGCATATATTTCGCAGGAACTTTATCCCAAGAACGTACCTATATTCCTATGAGTTTCTTGGTATTTCGAGGTTTCGTTACCGTACAGCATTTTCGGTGCAAGTACACAATTACATATTGCAATCTTAGCTTTATTGGTCATATTTTACCTTGTGGCTATAGTTCCTACATTTCCGATAATCTGTTTACCCTCAATTATATGTTCATCAGTAAACAAACGTCTAAGATACGCTTAACTATTAACTTGATTTTATCCTCTCTTCGCGATCCACACATTCTTTCCGTGACAGCGTCATTCTTAGAAATTTGTACATGAATATAATCAGTAGCTAATGATATAACACATCTTTGCCTTATACCCTGCCTGATATCAAGCCAATCACTCAGTTGGCTACGTATCTTAACACTCGTTTTACTACCTGCATATCTTGTATTGTAGTTGGTATCATCCATGGCTACACCTCTGAATAATTACTGGAAAGGGTCCCTATAACAGTTTTTTTACTTTCCCCCTATTCTATAAAATTTTACCCTCGTTATTCTAAATCCTAGCTGTTTCTGTACTACTATTTCCTTTCCTAATCTTATTGACCAATTTCAAAAATAGATTCTTGTGTTTTTCAAATTCATGGCGGAAAATAGTTAATAAAAAGAGTGTCAGTAAAGTGAACGACGCCTGAAACAAAGACCTTGGCTATTAATGGACCCAAGTGGGGAACCTTACATAACGCCTTCGTGAGGTTCTTCGCTTGGGGTGATTGCTAGAGGGATTGATCAGCAACCTGGGTCGGAGCAGTGTTGCGGAACGAACGTGTTATTTACTTAAATAGCACGAGAATTCTGGATCAATCTGAAAAATCTCTATCACTTCCACAAACTACTCCTTTCCCCTGACGAGTGAGTCACGCCTACCCCGAAAGGGAAATGGCTTAATGGTGTAATAATCTTGCATTTTTTTTCTTCCTCCGCTGAGACTTTACTTTCGCTTTCTTTAACTGGTATTTTTACTTTTCTGTTTTTATTTCTACAATCATTTTGTAGCCTATTGCTTTTGTTGTCTCTATACTCGTCGTTGCTATAATCAACTTTCTGAAATACGAGTGCTTCTTCTTCGTTAAGAGCAACACGGATTTCATAATTACACCAAGCATCACTACTATCGGCGAGAAAACTATAGGCTATATTTTATCTGCCTTTAAAGCTTAACAACTCAGTCAAAAAAAATGCTAGCGCAACAAAAAAAAGTCATTTAAAAGCTGAAAGTGTTCTACGTTAATGAGCTTAAAGACGTTTATGTAAAAAAATTTTTGTGCTTAGCAGACTGAAAAATGTGTAAATAAAGTAAGGATTTTTGGGTACATTTGAGAACAGTCAAGTTTAGAGCATTATTTCTTATACAAGGGGCAATGGGAAAAATTTGAAAAAATTCATGAGTATGAGGAAAACTGTTGTGAACCAGTTGCAGTTGAGAAATTTAAAAAATAATCAGAATTGTTGCTTAAAAGCACAAAAATGTGCTACTATATTATCTTCAGTTCTAATACAGATATTAAAGCGATTCAAACTGCAAACTGTAATTAATACGCTCTGCATTTATTTTCAATCACCCGGAAGGATGTGTTAATCTTCTTTTTTGTGAAAAATCGCGATATTTTTAGACATTTTTTTTGTTGGAAAACAAGTGACAGAAAGCAGGGGGGCCCGTTTTTTTACTGCTGACCGCTGGTCTCTTTCTTTGACCCGTGGCCAGGTGCCATCCAAGCATTCAGAACTAGGAGCCGAAGAATGGCACCAGCAGTCGGCAGTAAAACAAAAAAAGAGCCCCCTCTGCTTTCTATCACTTGTTTTTCCACAAAAAAAATGTCTAAAAATATCGCGATTTTCACAAAAAGAAGATTAACACATCCTTCCGGGTGATTGAAAATAAATGCAGAGCCTATTAATTACAGTTTGCAGTTTGAATCGCTTTAATATCTGTATTAGAACTGAAGATAATATAGTTGCACATTTTTGTGCTTTAAAGCAACAATTCTTATTATTTTTTACATTTCTGAACTGCAACTGGTTCGCAACAGTTTTCCTCATTCTCATGATTTTTTTTAAATTTTTTCCATCGCCCCTTGTATAAGAAATAATGCTCTAAACTTGACTGTTCTTAAATGTACCCAAAAATCCTTACTTTTTTTTACATTTTTCAGTCTGTTAAGCACAACATTTTTTTCACATGAACGTCTTCAAGCTCATTAACGTACAACACTTTCAGCTTTTAAATGACTGTTTTTTTGTTGCGCTAGCATTTTTTTTACTGAGTTGTTAAGCTTCAAAGGCAGATGTCTATAGTTTCCTCGCCGATAGTAGTCACTTTTCCTACAACCGCAGGACGACACACTTCATATACATTCCTGCTTATGCTTTTCTGAAACATTGTACTTGCAGTCTCTATACTTTTAATGCGCATTTGTGTCTTATAAATTCGCCTATCTTAACATTTGTTTATCAAATTCCGAAATTCTATTCGCACTTCCGGTTTTTGCGATTTTTTTTGTGTGCCTGGTTCGACTTTTTAGTTCTCTTCTTACTACATTCTGGTCCGAGGTTCATTTTTGATACTAAGGCACAATGATTCGTTCCACAGTTAGAATCTCGTAGTCCATGCTGCTTTCGTTTATGGATCTCCAAAAGGACCTAGCACTCTGCCAGCTCATTCGCGTTGTACTCTAGCCTATCCATTCAGATATTCGCGTAAAATGATTCTTTCCGTAGTATCGCCAGTAACTATAATATCAATTGACAAGTTCCAGAAGGCATTTTTTGCTTCAATTGGGATGTAGTACGCTATAGCGTACTACGTCCTAATTGTTAGTGTAAAAATTGAAGCAAAAAATGCCTTCTTGAAATAAACAGTCTTTTGATTCCTAGTTGGATTCTAGCTCACACCTAATTCTTGATGACCAGTCCATTCACTATCTACTCTCGATAACAGTTCGAGTCCTTTTTCTGTTTTCCTCGTGTGGCATCCTTCTTTTTTTGTTTCTGGTGCACATAATATATATATATATAGCTTCCTTACGCTTTCCGAGGCTACGCTATTGTCTGTATTATTCATTGTTCAAATATTGCACCCAACTAATTACTTGATGCGAAAAAAGGTATTTCGTGAGTATACATCATTATTTCCCACTAGTTTCTTCTGTCATTCTGAAGAAAATATGGGTACGAAGCTAGAACCCAAATAGTCATGATTGGTTGATATTACATGTACAGGGTGCAACCAAAATTTTTCAGTTTATTATTAAACAAGAGGATCTCTACATCTCATCCAGAAATTTTGGCACGACGCAAGCAAGGCCGAGGGAAACGAGGGAAAAACTAGGCCCCGGCCTGGTAATCTACCCTGGGTCGAGCTCGAATGAAACGCTAAATCTGTCCAAGGGCAGACCAGATATTTTTTTACACTTCCTAAATTTGGGCTATATTTGTTCAAGTGCCCATAAATAGTACGCGTTTTCTCAGGTTTTCAAAAATTTCCATATATTTTCTAGGCATGGGAATCATACAACCAACTACACTTTCACGAAAATTCCCGTATTTTATGAAACTTAACCTGTCCTCTTTTTTAACCCGGATATTTTAATAAACAGAGTTACATGGATGCACAAAGTTTGATCAATAAGAAGCAGTAAAATACACTGAGCCACGTTATTACTAAAGGTGTTTTTAGTTAAATTCTTGATATCTTGCAAAAGAGATTTTTAAATTCACGTAAATTTGCAGGACCAACTTCAACGAAGGATCTTTTTAAATTCATTGAAATAAGAAAAAACATGTGGCTGTTAAATATTACACCCTTTCAAATCACTGGAAATCTTTCAGTGTTTTTAAATCGCTTCAAACCTCTTTTACCGTGAGAATAATTAATATTTGTTTTATATATTGCGTGAAAGACCTAAAATATTAATTAAAAAGGGCGGTGATCGTAAAAATCTCACGAATGCTCACAGAATGAATTTAAATGTTTTAAAAATCATCCTTACGTAATTAATGGACGTTTCGTAAGTTCTTTATCGAAAACGTATTATTTTAACAATCATAACAATCAAAGGTTTACTTTATTCACGAATGCAATAATAAAAATAAAGCAATAAACTTTAGCTTTGAAACTGCAAACACACTTTAAAGTAAGTACATTCAATGACTTTTTCTTTATCGCTCCTCGTAGCGATGCAAGGAGATATCGTTGTATTAATACTTTTATGGCTGTTTGTATCGTACGTCGACGTTAGATCGTTACCGTTTTATTTTCGTATTTATCGAATTTGAGCGTGAAGGAGAAAAGTAAGGAAATTCAAATAAGGATACATTATGAAAAACGAGCTTGTTTTCCTTGAGCAAATTAGCAAATAAACAACATTCCAATAAGAAATTGATAATTTTAGAGACATTATTTTCCGGCATCTCTAAAGTAGATTTTTAATTTTTTTATAAAAAGTAGAAAAATATATACTGATGATATAGAGTTCACAACTTTTTATGAGCATTGGAATACGAGTTTCATTGAAGTGAAATACTGAGAATATAAACTTTAAAGAAACCAGAAGACTGATTACAGGGCGAAAAAAAAACAGGAAGTTAAATTCCATTTAATTGTAAAGTACACAAGTGATAAAACATATTATTGACATTGCAGGAGTTTCAATGGTGCAAAAGAAGCAATGAATCTGAAAATTCTTTCGCCGAAAGTATCGAAATGAAGAGATAATGGTGAACAAATAAAACTAATACATGCTCTCCATTATAAAAATAAAGTGTTGGATACAAGAAATATATAATATTCTTCTGTATTTGGTTAATTGCAATCAGTACTTTAGATTAAATGCTCTTTTCGTCAATTTTAATTAGTATATATATAGGAGAAATAGGACTGCACTTACTTTTCGCACTTTGGAAAACTAATCCTTCCATTTTACAATGATCTATAATTTTTCAATAAAGGAAACCGTCAATAATAATAATATTGATTCTCAAACTAAAATAATCAGATGAATAATATTAATGTAATATCTAGCATTATTTTACTCAAAAAACTCATTGGAATTTAATTAAATTTTCTGCGTTGGAAATATTTTTGAAATATGGCCCTAAGTGAGTAATTGTCAAAAAGAAGGCTGAAGCCCCAGTAATATAATATGAAATGAGAAGCTTTTACTAATATTTGTTTTTATTTAATAAATGCATGTTATCAATTTCTAAAATATAGTACGTTCCTTTTTGCATTACTGCTAATAAAATAAATTTAATAAAGAGCACCCAAAACATCATTACATTCACACACGCATACAAAAAATCTACTAAATTTACGGGATTTTCAGTTAATATAGGAAGAGCATAAATTTTCTGTATAGATTACCGATTTTTCTACAGAGTTTACAAAATTTTCAGTCATTTCATAAATGGATTTTTCTGTAATGTTTACTGAGCTTTATTTTCAGATTAAAATCTTTAAATTGTAGAAGATAATCAAAAAGTCTGTAAATGTTACAGAAAATATCCGTACATTTATCCAATAATTGAAATTTTTTTTAAATCTCCAGAAAATTCGGTACTCATTGTAGAAAATGTAGACTGTTCTTATTTGAACTGAAAATCCTGTAGGTACAAATTTTTTCTGTGTTTGGGCTTCAACCTAACTTTCTACAAGAATATACTAATTTTCCAAAAAGAAAGTTAACATTGTCCTAAAAAACACGTAAAATACCAAGTTCATAAACTTTAGAGGAACCAAAATTTGATGTATGAACATTTTTAAGCCAAAATTAATATTTAAGAAAAACTTGAAGCCTGTCCCTCGATTTTTGTCATTTAAATTGTCTTTACCGTCCGTCCTTTTTGTAGTAAAATATTGTGATTTCATTCCCATGCAATGTATACGAAAGTCTATATCTGCACATGGAAGCGAATCAGGCGTGCCTATTTGCTTCCTATTTTCGAACCTGTATTTATAAATAGAGGTCTCAAGATCTAGAATTTAATAAGCCAATTAGGAAAGAAAACATGTATTGCAAAGTATATTGTAGTTAGTGAGAACATCCTAAGTAGGAAGATTAGTTTAATCTTCCACTTATCGTTATTAATAACGTCCTCATCGAACTTGAAACCTTGAATATACTTCCCATATTTCATGTAAGAATTGAAGTATATCTCTTCTTCAGAAGTGCCTCTTTCAAATTAACAATTTTCAGATGTGACAAAATTAATTTCCTTAATGAAATATTACATTCCTAATTCATATGTGATTGCCACTGCTGGTTCTGAAACTTTCCTCTAAATTAACAACTATCCAAATTTGTTTTGAAAAGTCGTGTCAAACTTTGCCTGAGGTTAGTCTTGAATGTTCCTATGGAATGCAGCCTGAAAATTACCTTGCAAGTATTTGGAATCTTCCCATCAAATATTGACGCAATAATGATGATACAGTCCATACATTTCCCAGAAACAGTGCTGTTAACAATTAGTTACTTCTTCTCGCTCGCGGTTGAAATTGAAATATTTCTAGTAAAATAATGTAGCAACCAAATACAAGTGTTTCTGTTAAACGCGTTTTTCGTATTTTACGAATTCGTTCAAAGGAATGTGCTATCATGTCAGGATTTTTTTAAAAATCGGGACCTCAACGATAATTTGTTCAAAATGGCGGTTTTATTTAATTGTAGAAAGAATAATATGGGATCATCTGTAAATTACGTTACCAATTTGATGGGGGTGGAGAGAATCGCGCTAAAAACTCCGGTTGATAACAGGTGGTGAAGATACAGCAGAAGTAACTTTAAGAACTTTTAGATAACATTCAGTACGTTCCCTGATTATAAATTTAAACAATGTTTGCAAATTTTGTAAAAAATGGCCTCGGTACATTTCTTTATTTATTTATAATTCTCTTTTATTCTTTTATAAACAATTCGATTTTCTCTTTATTTTCAGCGAACTTGCCTTTTTATCATTTTTATGCGAGAAAATGCCTATAGTAAATTATTATAACTCAATAAGAGAATCCAACTATTCACGACGTTGAAGTTTGCCTCAGATGTGGATTTAAAACTTGTGTAATTAATTTTTTTTTACTCAAAGAGTCGTATCGAAAAACCAAAAGACCTCTGGATTCGTCTCAGAAATATCTTAGTTAAAATTTTTTTAAACAAGTTGTTAAACAATTACACGATATGTCATTTTTCTGAAATTTTATATCAACAAACTATGCATAGCATCAAAAAACCAAGTGCACCATTGCATTCCTCTCGAAAATATATAGATGTGATTTCTTTGCTATTTTTGTAAACTATTTTTTAAACAATTAGCGGATTTGTTGTTCAGTGCATGTTTCTGTTTTGTTTAAAGAATTTTTAAAATAATTACATTATTTATTATCTTTCTGCAATTGTCATAAACAAACTATGCGTCGATTAAAAAAACCAAGTCCACAATTCCATTCCTCTCGAAAATATTTAGATGTGATTAAAATTTTTGTTTCAAACCATTTTTTTAACAATTAGCGCATTTGTCGCTTGGTATACTGTTGCTGCGTGCCTGTAGAAATGGATATCAAAATTGTGTAATTAATTTTAAAAAACTTAAAGTCACATCGAAAACGTAAAAACACCTCTGGATTCGTTTCGGAAATATCTCAGTGGGTGTTTTTTTCTTTTTAAACTATTTGTTAAACAATTATACTATTAGTTATTTTTCTACAATTGGCATAAACCGGTTATGCGTTGGATAGAAAAACCATATGCAGTCAAACGTGCAATCATCTTTTTAAAATGTCTTCTTTTTTTCAAAAAATTAATCTTCTCAGTGAATAAATCATTTTTGGTGTTAATTGTTAATATTTTTGTTTAAAATTAATCATTCTAGTTAAAAATTTAATTTTTTGGAGTAAAATTTTTACCACTTCGCTGACAATGCATGTTTTGTTGTTGTTAGATATTGATTTTTTTTTTAATACAATTGCAAATTCATGCGCTTGTTAGTCAATTAGTTTTTTGGCGAAGAATTAATGTTTCTAATTGAAAATTTATCCTTTTCGATTAAAAATGCAATGCTTTTGTTGGGAAATAATCTGTTTCTGTTAAACAATCAATTATATTGTTAAAAAAATGTTTTTTTTTCTGAAGAATTCATGTGTCTTTTATTTAAGATATATTCTGCCTAAAATATAGTTTATTAAATTTAACAGTTTGGTAGAAAATAAATCTTTATTTTTGAAAATGAACTTCTTTTCTGGAAATTCATAAAATTAAAATGGTGCCCCCCCATCACTTTCATTTGTATATCAAAGAAAGCAAAAAGGTGACTAATGGAAAAGTTGATGCGCGGTATCTGTTTTGGTGAATCCAATAATGTTATATCAATTTTTTTATCAATGCGATACGAAATATGTCAATTTTAATCGATTGGTCTCGGGCGCACTGGAACATCTACTATAAGCCACGTTCAACGTTCTCACATGAAAGCAAGCACTGGTGAATTGGAAAGACCGAGGCAAAAATGTCTATAATTCAAAACCAACTGACTCTCCTCAGTTACATCACGTACTTGCAGCAGTAAAACATCCTCAGATATCAACATTTCCTACATCTTCTTGATCCATAAAAAAAGACCGAGGCCAGAAGTTTGAACATATTTTCTCTCATATTGCAAATGAAATAGAAATAAAATTTGGTGTTTTTTCGGGATAATATCTCCGAAAAACTTAAAAATCCCTAACCTTTATTAATGGAAAAATGTATTTCAGTTTTAAAATTAAATTTTTAAAATAATAATTAATATCAATAATATAATATTCATTATTATGAAGGAAACAAAGCCACGTTCTCTCTCAATAGACAATATTTTTCAAAAATCAGTAAACGCTTATGATTATTTTCCTGTATTGAATTTTCTGTAACTTTTTGAGGATTATAGGAAATTTATTATATCAAATCAATATATAAAACAAGACTGTCTGATAATCAGCAATTTAATTAATAATAGGAAAATATTAAAGGAATTAGCGTAAAAAACAGATAAAATACAAAAGAACAAATTCTTTTAAAACGTCCATAATCTCAGACAAAAATACACAAAAATAGCTAGTCTGACAAAATAAACATTATGCGTACCAACAGCCTCTAAATAAGCTTTATACCTTTAAAATTAATTGAAATTTAATTCAATTTCTAAAATCCCCTTATATCTTGTAAACCTTTTTAAATAATTAGAGTTCTTATAAAGCAATTTACAAAGTTTTCAACAAATATTAAGTATTTAAAGAGTTTTTACAACACTAAAATATTTAATAAGACGCGACATGTTAAACCTAACTGAAACATAAAAAATAAATAGAATTGTTTAACCTATTTTCATCAAAATGGACATGTAATTTCCAATAAATTGTTTAGATAAATTGATGAAGGTTCCAACAGAACATTTTGCATTTAACAATGATAAATCACCGCATTCAATACACGAAAAGATTAATTGAGGACTCGGAAAGCCCTCGAATAAAAATGCTTCGACTTGAGTTCGACTTGAATCGCCCCCAATGAAGTCATGCTGAAGTCGAAAAGGTCGACTTGAGCATGTCTCAGTGTTGAGACGAAGCCAGACAAACAGTCATAAAAGCTAATCTTTGTTAATGGTTAAACAA
>NC_046658.1:51378074-51388121 GCF_010883055.1 Belonocnema kinseyi | reverse complement strand
AAATCACACCCATCGATTCTGAATTTTTAAGTCAAATATAACTAATTTATTAATTACAAAATTTTCATTTATTAAATTTAATCTCATTTATGAGCCAAAAAGGTTCAATAATCTCAGCCAAGCTAAGGCTCGTCTTGAGTCAAGTAAACATCGCCATAAAAGTAAGACGAAGGCCTATGTCTCGACTCAGTTTTGAGACGTTACCAGACTTCGATGTCTTGGACACGAACTCAAGACATAACCATGTTGAACTCAAGTCGAAGCATTTTTACTTGAGGAAGAACGCATCAGAAGTTGGTCGCGTTTTAGGTGAAAAAAAACAGAAAATTTATATAAGCTGTGAATAAGAGTATGTTTTTTGTAAATATTATTAACTTTTTAAGTATAAGAGAAGCGGGTAATGCGGCGTGGTCGCTTTTAGAAAAATCTGTATACTATAAACGATGAAGTTAGATTAAGTCTATTAATTTATGAATGCAGTATTAAATAGGAAAAATTGATTACTTAAGGTCATTATATACTTTTGCAAATATTAGTATATTGTGAACCAAGGCAGCGACGTATCTTTATGGCCGCGCAGAACAGTGGATGTAGGTCACTGTATCGAACGCTCAATTCGCGCGGACAATAAAATGTCTTATTGTACTAGGACGATAACCTACCCCACCACCAACAATGACCTACTTTGCTGTTCTAATGCACGGTCAGAAAGCGAGGAAAACATTCTTGTGTTACATAAAAGAATTATTTCAATACTATACACAAGCGGGAAATGTAACGGTGACGGCACTTTTCTTGAAAAAATGTCCAAACTTTGAATTTTATAACTACAAATAAATTATTAATCTGATTTCACTCAAATTGTGCGTGCGGTATTAGAAAATTATTTTTAATTTCCGAAAAGGTGAAATTAATATTGCACGCTGCATTACCCAGCAGGAAGGATAAGATAACGCCTGTGGTCTTTTTGGAAGTCCTAATACTTCAGTAATTTAATTGGTACAGATTTAAGTTTTTATATGATTGAAGTGAATCTTAAGAACTACGTGTAACATGTAGTATCAGTACATTATCAATTATATTTTTCGTTCTATCGATTGATATATGTTATACTTAGTAAAATATAATGATGAATATACTCACTGGTCAAAATTATCATTGTTATCGTTGAGATACTCGTAACAGGTTGCTTAGGAGAATTGTTTTACTAGGTGAAGTGACGAGATTTAAACTGATTTTAAAATGCCTTCATCGTGACACTAGATTTATAGTTTACTATCCAACTTAAAAAAAAGTTAATAGCATCAGAAGTCAGTTCGATGCGATGCCTTCATGTATTTTACATATTATTATAAAAAAACTTATTTTCATATAACAACCACGCAAAGAAAAAAAGATGACGTCAACGACAAATTCAAGAAAACTTTAATCTTTAAAATTAAAAAAAGTCATATCATATAGCAACATTGAAAATATTTTAATATATTTTTTATAGATGAAAATTGAAAAAGAATTCAGCTTCTTATTCATCTAAGGCGTGGTTACCAGATAATAATTGATTCATTAATTATTTATTATCATTTTATACCGGGAATCATTTTTTATGGTAATTTCACGGTTACCAAAATCAAAGGATTAGATTTTTTCTAAATATATATAGTCTTTTTTGAATACATAATTTTAAATTTATTAAATTTCAGAGAGCCTTTCAGAGATTAAAGCAACCCTTATGGGAATACAAACAAATGTTAAACTATATAAGAAATTGAAAGATTTCATAGGATTCAAAAGGAACTATGGCATTGACAAACACTCTTAGGAATTTAAGAAGATTCTTAAGATTTAATAATATTTTTAATAATTTTTTAGGGATTTTATACTATTTTCGAGGATTATATTTGAAAAATTTTCCTTGAATATCAAAAGATTTAAACAAATTACATAGGATTTAAAAGATATTTTGATAGTGAAAAAGAATTTAAAGGATTTTGGAAGATTTTTCAGATTTCAAGTACAAGAATTTCAAAAGATTTTCAAGGGATTTTATAAGAATATCCAGGAATTCATTGTTTTCAAGCGATTGTAAAAGTGCTTAATAAAGTGTCTTAATGGGTTTATCAGGATCTAAAAAGGTTTGCTAAGACTTTTAATATTGACAGGATTCTTATCATTCAATTTCATGTGATTTCATGGGATTTCGGCGGGTTTTATAATATTTTAATGAATTTTAAAGGTTTTATTCTCGAGAATTGAGGGAAAAGTCTTTTATATAACCTCGAAACTGAAATAGAAAAATTGTTTTAAATGTGTGTTTGGTAAATTTTTTGTATCTGTTAATATTGTTTTTAGTGATTTTTGTAAAAAATTTTGTTTCAATTGTTCTTTCGAAATCCATTTTTTTTGTAATAATTTAAGTTTTGTGTTAAAGTAAAGCAAGGACCGCTAAGCCACATAAGTGTTTTACTGTACATACAAAATCGGTCACCTAAGATTATCTATATTTTATTTTCAATATGTTTTAAGAATGTACGATACCTTTTAAAGTGCTTTCAACGATTTTGGGATATTCTAGAAGATTGCCAGGAATTTTCAAGAACTAAAAATATTAGAAGGTATTTTAAAAGATTTTACAGGATTTGAAATATGTATTTTAAGATTTTTTAAAAGGATTTCAAGAAATTTTAAAGAGATTAAAAAAATATTCAAGAACTTTAATGATTTTGAAGAACTCAACAAAATGTTATGCTGTTTTGAAGAATTTTCTAGAATTTCGTAAGATTTGGAATTCTATGTGACCTTAAAAGACTTAGGATCTTCAAAAATATTCCAAGGGATTTTTCAAAGATTTGAATGATTTTAAGGGATTTAAAAATTTTTCAGTCTAATAATGTCACGTAACTTCAATTCAAAAATGATGTAAAAACTAAGCCAAGCTATAAAAAAGTGCGAAAAAAGAGCGGAGACATAGAAGCTTGAATTAATCAACTTCAATATTATTATATGGCAATTTTTTTTAATCTCTGAAATATAAATATTCATAATAATTTTCCTTCATTTTCCGATGATTAAGAAAAAAGTAGAGTATTTGACTCACAATGTCTTTATAAGCCTCAGCTTTTTGTGGATTACATCAGATATCCGGAAAGTGTGTACTTTCTTCCTCAAGATTTCGGTCTTCTTTTGATCATAAAGTTACATTATCTCTTATCTTAATTGGATATTCTAAGGTGGTTGAGACAGGAGATTTAACTGGCGTTATTATCACCATTATGATTCTAGCGCAGAAAAGGTGGAAGAGGAATAGAGAAAGAGTGAACACTAGAGAGAGGAAGTTAGTACTTGCTCGATTATGTAAACCTCATTTAAGGCGATGTTCTTTCACCTTTATGAGTAATAACTTGAGAGAATTTCAATCTTAGATCGTTTTCCCAAGACTTTAAAAATGTTAAACATGCACCTGACTGAAAATCCCACCAGTACTTATCCAGATAATCCTGCGCAATAAGCTTCTTATATTAATCATTTACTTTAGCAAAGTAGCTTATTTAATTCTATATTAATAATTTTACTGCAATTGAAATGGAACCTTTATTCGACACGAGAGTTTAGGCTGCAAAAAGTGTATATATTTTTATTATGCTACCTTGATAGTAATATCAATAGTGAGTTTTTTAAAGTTAGAATGAGTTTAGAAGTTATTCCTATTAAACGTAATTGTAATGTTCTTCGTAAAGAGTACATGCCCCCCCGCATCCTCCCTTTGTGCAGACGATACTTTTAATTGAAATTATCTTTTAATTGAAACCTGACGAGTCTTTCACAATAAATATTTTATGAATATTGATTAACATACCCTCAATTAATGGATGAAAAATTAGTTACAAAAGGGAACTCAATAAATAAAAAAGCCTTGATTGGTTTCCAAGTTAGCTTAATTTCTCTAATAGAAAGATTTTAGAAACGAGGAGCTGACAGAGTACCGTTAGTATAAAGCAAGCTGCTCGTCCAGCAGGCAGCGCAGTGACTCCTGTGTTGCTTGTGCAATCTGTCATGCACGGCTAAATAAATTAAGTCCTAACTCGGTAAAAAATTATGATTATATATTCTCATTAATTTTATTTTGCAACTAAAACCTCAGAATTTACATTTGTCGAATTGAAAAATTAAAAAATGAATGCTAATAATATAAATAAAATAATGGTACTGTGTTGACCCTCAAACAGGACAATTCATCCCAACACCTGTAAACTGCACACTGGTACGAATGGGTATTTTGGCCATTTTAATATTAAATATTCAACATCTTGAACATATAATCAACATCCAGCATATATTAAGCATATTTAGAACACATACTTAATATAATGGATATAAGATACTGCAGCCATTTGTGCATAAATCCCAGAAAAATAAAAAATTTTCCGATGAAAATTCGCATCAGCGCAATGTGACGTTTGAGTGTTGAGATGTAAAAATTTAAATTGAATTTTACAACAATTAGTAGCTACAAAACAAATAAAAGTTTTATCATGCATAAGCTCTTGTTGACAGAAAACTGCTAAAATACTAATCGACATGCTTGTTGGTCCTCGGTCATTGATTATTTTTTCAAATTATTTAGAAAGTGCAAGTATGAAAAAAAATTTTGATTGGAACAATTTGTTGCTAAACTTGTAAATTTATGAAATAGTATTGTTAAAACGAACAAAATTACCCACCCCATCCTGCTAATTTTTCATTTTCAATGCCAAAAAAATTCTTTTGCACAAAGCAAACTTTCTTTATGAATCTATACAAAAAAGTGGGTACGTATATTTTTCAACAATGAACAATCATTACATACAGTAGATTTCATTTAGATATTTTAAAAAAGTTATAAGTTTTCGAATAAGAGTTCGAAGAACTTCTGAAGCAACAAACGTGTTTTATGTTTGGAGTTAATGAAAACCAGTAGGTACCGTCCATTACTGCTAGTATTGCCAATCTTCCATTGGGATTTTAAATAAGAGTTGAGAGATAGGGGTTGGAATGGAGTTTGAAGTGCGTTTTGAAATGGGATTTCAAATGGGATTTGAGGCTTAAATAAAATATGCGTTCGATACTCTACGTAGA
This sequence comes from Belonocnema kinseyi, assembly GCF_010883055.1. NCBI lineage: Eukaryota > Metazoa > Arthropoda > Insecta > Hymenoptera > Cynipidae > Belonocnema > Belonocnema kinseyi. Next base: position 51,383,009 of record NC_046658.1, on the reverse strand, counting down.
TAAATTGCAGATCAGCAACTTTCAAATACATGCAATTCTTAAAATCACTATTTATTGAATTTTTATTTATTTCTCTGCTATAATAATATTTTAACATAGCAAACGAATACTTCCTTTTGCGAAATAATAAGGAAATAGACTTTATGTATATACTGTTATAGACTTATAGAATATATTCATGAAAGTTCTATACCGGGAATTTGTTACAGAGATGATTGTCACATCGAACTGGCAGCAATAAAGCCTGCTCTGTCGCTTCTGCTGCTGATCCTGCTAGGCCACCACTAGCCTTTAGAGAACGTTTGCGGATTCAACATTACCATTGTTATTCGCTTTGTGGTTCAACCGCTATCATGGCCGAGTGACAGTTACGTTTTCCAAATTTTTACTACTCCCATGAAAGCCGTAATTTGCAGAAGGGTCTCTTTTCCACTCTGGTTTGCAATGAAAAAACAAACTTTCAAGCCAATTAAATTTATTTGAAACTTCTCATGCCAACTGTGTTCGTGTGTTATGGCTTGTTTTGTTTAACATGCTTTATTGTATTTTTTCAATCCGGAAAATTGAAGACTTTATTATTATTGAAAGACTGTTTCATATTCATATTTTACTGCATAAAGTATCAGTTCTGATATTCTATTTCAATGTTGGTTATGGCTTGAGGAATCATTATATTGACTTTCCCTCTATGCAAGCTTTTATTGAATAAATGGTCCCAAATGATAGATATTCCTCAAACCAAACAAGAAGAAAGAATAAAACATCGTTTATTTGTTAAAGATATAGTATCATTGTCCAACTCAAGCTTTCTCAGAGAACACATTCATCGAATTTTATAATTCACAGTAACCTGAACCAAAATTAATAATTATAAATGTTTATAAAAATATTTATTAAAAATTATAACAAACTGATTAATCGACAGTTATAATGAAACTTATTTATCAAAAATAAAATGTTAAATATTTTAGACAATCCACTTCAGATTGATGACCCAATACTGGAATGGTCACCCTACTTATCCGTATTCACCTGTGGTAAAGGCACCAATTACCTCATTAAAAATATTTAATAATATTTTATACTTTAAGATTCTTTTTGAAATAAAATTAATTAAATAACTCTTAATCTACTGATATGAATTTTCTCGAAATAATACAATTTTATCTGGATTATACGCACTTTTTAAATTCAAGAAATACCTTTAAATCCTCCTTTATAATATAAGTTTAATGCAATTTTTAGAGATTCAGATTTATTTAGAGAAATTGAGATGATTAAATAAAAATCTCTTGAAATTCAAAATTGATAAATATGCAAGAAATGTATAAGATTAAGCTGCGATATTATACCACCATAATCTTCATCCCGCCAAATAATATATACTATAGAATTTTGGTTTCTTAACACCTGTAGTTGCGAATGACTTCTTTTAATTAATTTACGATTTCACCTAACCATGTCAAATTTGTAGAAATCATTAGCAAAAACACCCCCCTCTAAGAAAATTTTGGATCAGATATATGATTCATTTTGAATTTACTCTCTAAATCTGAATCAGTGAAATATCACTAATTGTCAGTGAGATTTCACTGATTGAAATAGCTGAAAATCAATCACTGACATAGTGAAACGTTACACATTCATTCAGTAAAATAAACATTTTTAAGTGTTAGCAGCTCTGCACCATGCCAATTTAACAGTCGCAGTAAAAATAATATTTTAGTGGATTGAATCAAGTAACCATTGTAATAACTCAAAACCCAAAATACGATCAAATATTTTTTAAAAGGTGAAAAGTTTCGATGCTTGTAAATGCCAAACAACCTCACATATTTCTTTACTTTTAAGATTGAACTTTTATGTACAAAACTGTTAACTGAGCATTTTTTATACAAGTTAGAGTCTATTTTTCCCGTAGTTAATTCAGCAGACTTACAGCACGAAAATTGAAAAAAATTATTTCCTTAAAAAAAACAGGTCTGAAATCATTGATTAATCAGTGAAATTTTTCAGTACTATTTCAATAAGTGAAGTTTACTTATTCATTATTAGAGAGTACTAATGGGGAAAAAAATTAAATTTCGATTTGCTAAAATATAATTATTATGGATTATTGAATTGCATAGTTGCTAAAGTTTTGAAATTTAAATTTTTTCGTTTTCCCTTATTATTACGTTTTTAATTTAAAGACTGCCGTGTTTCAAAAAGTATCGACTTACCTAAATGCTTCAAAATATGATTATATACATATTAAATATATGAAATTGCTTATTTCGGAGTGTTACATATTTCAAATCGTTCGTTCAATATCCGTTGGGACATCTTTAAAAAGCTTAAAATTACCAAAGTGGCGACGACATGCTAGAAAAGATAGGAATTTTATTCTAAAAAAAAGCCCAAATTTAGATTTTTTGCCAATTCTTTTATAATTTTGACCTTTTAGAGAAAAGACATATCGACTTGTCCAAATGACGAGGTGCCATCTCGATAGGATGAAATAAAAAGGTGCCATCTCGGGTGGCGAAACACGGAAGCTTAAAAATCCCATATAAACAGTATTGGGAACACCAACGCCCTCTAAAGTAGGGAACCTTTTTATTTGGTTCTGCCGAGATGGCACCTTGTCATTTGGACACGTCGATATTGTGAATTTTTGGCGAGCTGAACCATTTCTATGGACAATTATAATAATATAATAATAATTTTTTATTGTATAAAATCAAAATCTCGCAATTTCTGGGAATTAACGAAATATACAACAAGAATTACATAAAAGTTTGCAATTTTAAAAAATTTCTCCAAACAATTCCTTCTGCTTTTCAGTAACAGCTTGCTGTGTTCCAGATGAAAATCTGCAACTTGAATTTTAACAATGAATGGAATTCTTCCAGCTTTAAAAAATGCTTTAGCATACTGCAACAAAGAGGTAGTTTCTGCCAAAAAATCTTTATTATACTTTTCTTTGATATTTCAAAACACAAAAAGAAAACTTTTTAGAAAATTCCACCTATATAATATTTTTATACTACTTAAGCAAACTTTGTTCGTATAAGAAAGCACTGTATCAGCTCTAATGTTATCCCTGAGAGTTGGATGTTTCAGTTTTTACCCTGAAGGCAGCCATATATTCCAAAACAACAAGAGGAGTTTATTGTACTAGTTTCCTATACGTGCAAACGTGCAAACGTGCAAAGAATTGCTGAAAAACTTAAACAAATATATATAAGTGTGGCTTTTTCTAAAACCAACTTCTTATATTTTTGAACAAGTCGTAATTTTGGTAATTTCGAAGTTTAAAAATTAAATACTTGTAACGACGTGCAATTTTCTTTCCGTAATAGAAAAAATATGTGCCATCTAATTTCATGTAGAAAACAATATATTTATCATTAAGAGATTCTGCGACTTGACTTCTGCCGTGATATTTAAGAAAGCAGTATCTACAAAAAATAGAAAAAGAGTTTTTTATATCATTGCAATCGTAGAAAAAGACACATCCGTTTATGAAATTTAAAAAAATTGTTAATAAAATTAAAGACACTTTTTTAATAAGTATTGCAAAAAGCCGCATCTTTCCATGCTGGCGAGTCGTGTTAGGTAAGAAAACAGTATCCACAGAAAATTTTCCGTAACTGCAAGAATTGTAACACAGAGGCTCGAATACGGCACTCAAAATTACGCCAGAAAGCAGTATGTTTCAGACACTCCGTTTTTGCCTAACCCCGGCAAGGCCTCAGAGGACGTGATGTTATGCAAGAAAGCAGTTCAAAGATACAGATTTCTTGAAATTATGGGACCTCAGCAAACGCAGTATCTACAAATCAAATTATTAGAAATAACAAAATGAACACAAATAATGATAAAAATTGTGAAAAAGAAGCAATATATTTACTTCGCCCAGTTGTTGATTGCCGAAGAAAGGTAAAATACATTTTTTTTTTATTTGAAAAGAGTTTTTTACAAAGAAATGTTCGACTTTTTGAAATAATTTGTATTCGCTTATATTTCAAGAGATGTTAGTACTTGTAATTATTATTTATATAATATTATTAAAATGTACTTTTAAAATTATTTCGATCATGTGTTTGTATCGATTTATTAATTACTCGCCGAAAATTCAAATTTTTCGCAAGTGTGTTCGCAAGAAAGCAGTTTCTATAGATGCGGCGTTTTTGCGTAATTTCGGTTTACATTTTTTGCAGTATCTGGATTTTTTATAACAAATTAACAATTTATTAAATTTTTTGTTAAAATGAGAAGATCACCTGTAAATTGGAGAATAACGAAACAAAAATTTTTAAAGTAATTTTGAATGAGAAATCTACACGAATAATGATTATAACAGTTTTCTTCGATTATCTCGGTTTGCTGTTTTTGCAGATACTGTTTTCTTAAATATCATGGCAGAAGTGTAGCACCTGCCCAATTTAAAATAAATTCAGTCTATAATATAGCGTAATTGTTTTAACTTCCAGCCGTAAACCAGGAAATTGAACTAGGATTGGGAAAATTGAATTGTTTAATAAAAACATAGAATAATTCCTTGCTTATTTTTAAACCTGTCAATTATGCACTATATGATTATAATAGTATATGGTTTTATTATTGGTAATGAGAGTATAAAAACAGTTAATGTCTTTTAAATTCTAATATACCGAACTTGGATTAAATACATTTTTTTTCACTTAACTGAGTTAATTTCCATATATGAATATTTGCATGCAGATACTACGAAATTAAATTCAAAAAAAATTTGAAATATTCCTTCAGCACGTAGTGGTAAACTTTTATTCTTCTGTGGCCATTTTAGAACTTCTTCAATCGAAAGTTACGTGCGACAAGTAATAGTATAGAGTGCAACTTGAGGCTTCTCAGATTCGAATAAAGAAACAGCCACAGGACATTGGTGCTCTTTTCTCTCGCTATTGCTCC
>NC_046658.1:51366231-51377974 GCF_010883055.1 Belonocnema kinseyi | reverse complement strand
TATATTCGAAATTCCGCCACCCGAGTCGGAAAGTAACCCTCCTTTCTGTAAAATCTCTCTGGGATTCCCGCGAAAATGAATTTTAGTTCTATCTAGAGAGCAAAGACTGCTATGAGAATTTCCGGTGAAAACGTTTTGATCGCGAGAGCGAATCGGGCCGCGCTTCTTGCCTCAAAGAATCAACATCCGAAAGTATCAAAGCGCAATTTGCTCACAATCGCCAGACTGCACTGAAGAATTTTAATACCATCGAGCGAACCTCGAATTTTTTCTAGTCATCTGACACAAGAAATCCTAATGGTTTTCTGACTAATGTCAAAAATGAGCCCACTTTTGTAAAAACAAAAAATATCTAGGTTACCATATTTTGAAGGAAATGCAGCAAGAAGAAATTAATATTTAACGCAGTAATAATAGAAAAAAATTAGGACAAGTATTCTTATATAAGCGTGTCAGTCTTGTTTATACTATTTAAGATGCTGATCATCTTTCTGTGCCATGAAATTTCATAATTAGCAAACAACAGTTTTTGATAAAATTTTACAAAATTGAGAGGGTGTATGAAATTAAAAAAAAATATATTGAATGTCTAACAATTTCTTAAACAGTTTTTACCAATTTAATTATTTAGTACATAAAATGAAAATTCAGAGATGGCATAAGTAGTAAAAAATTTAAACTACTTAATATATCGAAATTTCTTGCAATACGTATCGAAAATATATTAATACAAACTTCTTATTAAAATTGGGTGCAGCTGCATTAAATGAATTATGCAACAGGTATGAGTACAGGTGGACATTTTTTATAATTATATAATAATAATTTTTTCTTCATTCAAACTTTTTGTCTAATACTTTACATTACAATACTTAAAAAAGTGCGATTTATTCAATATTATCGAATATTTAGGGTCACCAAATTTCAACGAAAACTAAGCACCAAAAGATTTACGATAAATAGGTATTGCAGGCATTTTAGAAATTTTGAGCCGTGTTTAAGAAAAAGAAAGTAAAATGATTCAGTCTTCTATCACTTTTCTATTATGGTAAAGAACAAAAAATCAGGAAGATAAAATCTATTTCTATAAAATCGCACGCATTTCGCTCTTTTATCGCTATGCCTCGCATTACCAGCCTCTTTCTCCGCAACTAACACTTAATACTTAACTACTATTTACAATATTTACATTTTTCTTACATCTACTTTCTCTCATATTATTATAAAAATTTTTCCTCCTTTCTTCTCTTTTCTTTATCTTACCCAACACTCCCTTCACCCATGCTACTGGCCTTTTGTCCCCCCTTTCATGCAACAATACCTCCATGCTTATCGCCCTCCTTTCCACCTCTTCACACTTCTCTAACCAGTGCTCGACTTTTGCAGTCCCTTTCCCGCACAATTCACACATTCTCTTCTCCTATCTGTATCCTATTTACCTCCTCACTTACCTTCGAACCCCACACCTTCACTTCGTAAAATAAGACACTCATCACTAGCGAATCAAACAATTTCATTCTCCTTACAAAATCATCTGAGAACAACCTCTCCCCCAGCCCCTACACCTGCCTCATCACCACATTTGCCCTTCTCACCCTCTCTTTTATATGACCATCTACTCCCTTATTCCTTCGAAACAGGAAGCCCAAGTACACAAACTCTTTCACCTCCTGTACCGCTTTTCTCTTCTACTTCCACTCTCCTCCCCTATCTCTCCCACCTCCCTTCCTGAACGCCATAACTTTCGACTTGTCCGCATTTAACTCTAGCCTATTTCTGTCCAATTATCTTCTCAACCTCTTCATCATCTCCTTTAAAGCCTCTTCGCTTTTTGCCAGCAGCATTATGTCATCTATATATGCTAGTGACCATATCCTGACTCCTCCTACCCTAACTCCTTCTACCACTCCGGCCGCTAGCTTACTTTCCATATCCGCAATCAAAATCGCAAAAAGCGTTGGGCTAAGTGAGCACCCTTGCCTCAACCCCCTATCCAACCAGAATCCCTCAGTCATTCCCTTCCCTCCTCTCACCCTATCTTTCGTCTCCTCATATACCTCCCTTATCCTCTCAATCAGGCCCCTCTTCACTCCCTTCTCTTCCATTGCCTCCCACAACCGACTCAAAGCTTACGTTGCCCAACTGCTCCTGATACTTCTTTATCGCCCCTCTCGTTCATGACACCCTTTCCCCTAACGACCCTTCTTCCCTACCCTGCCTTTCGCCAGCCTGCCCCTGTATCCAAGAACTTAATGGCTGATGGTCTGATTCTACCCACCCTTCCACTGCGAATTTCTCTATCTCCTTACACCCTTGCAAATTCATAATCACATAGTCTATCACCGAAACACCCCTCTTACTCACATACGTGTATTCTCCCACTTCGTCCCATTTTACCATACCATTCGCCACCGCCCACCCTCTATCCTCCATCCAGTCTTTTAGAATCTCCCCCTCTTTATTTATTATCTTATCCTTCGATTTTCTTTCAAAGCTCTCCCCTTCACGGTACAGGCCCCCTTCATGCCCAATTCTTGCATTAAAGTCTCCCCCTTTACCACCAAACCCTCATCTCTCTTTCTCTCCAAGTAAGTTTCCCACCCTTTCTTTAATCCGTTTCATTCCATCCTTAAGATACACAATCACAAACTTATCCACCGCTCCTCTTATCCTTACGACCCGCATTTGCACGCCCTCCCTCTCTCCCTCTCCATGAACTTTTTCCTCTAATCCATCCCTAACCCCTGTTATAATTCTTCCACTAGCCCTTCATTTCCTTTTTGATTTGACGGCCTCGTGTAGCCTCCACCTATACCCCCTTGACAACTTTTGCTCTACTCTATACCATTCCTTTCTCTCTACCCATGTCTCTACCAGTCCAAACACATCAAATTCCTGAATATATTTCCAGAAATCCTTATCTTTCTTCTTTACGCCTGATACGTTCCAGTACAACACCTTTAACACTCATCTACTCTGCTTTACTTCCACCCCCCTACTTTCCCTGAATTAAATTCCCCTGCACTTCCTTTAATACCTTCTTCTCCTCGTCCCATACCCACATTTTCTCGTCTATTTTTATTTTCCGATACCCTACCTTTGCCGCTCTCCCTTCGGCCCTCTCCTTCCTAGCCCTGCCATTTAGCATTCTCTGAACATCCCTTTTCTTCCTCGTCAAATCTTGATCGATAAAAACCTTACTGTCCTTCATCCTATTTTTGTGACGCATTACCCCCAATTTTTCTTCCCAACTCTCCAATTCCACCACCGCCACTTCATTCTCCTTTCTCCCCTCTATCCTAACTTTCCCTACCTTGCCTTTAACCCACCCTATGCTCTGTAGCAGCGCTTCCACCCCCTCCCTTTCATCCCTGCTCTTTAGCTTCAATGCTCTTATCACTACATTATCTCTCCTATCTGCCTTTTCTCTTCTCTCCATCCTCAACTCCATTGCCCTTATCCTTTCTCTATCCGCTCTCTCCTCCTTTTCATTCCTACGCTCTCCCAAGTTCTTTTCTATCATGATCTCCACTTTCTCCCAAATACCTTGCTTCTTGCCCTCCCCCCTGTCCACTACTTCCATCCCTGATGTGTCCTTCAGCTTTTCCAGCCTTTTTTCTGCCCTTTCCTTCCACATCCTAATATCTTCTTCCATCTCCTTTATTCTATCCTCTTTTTTCTTCCTTACCGACGTTAACTCCCTCTGCAATTTTTCTACTTTCCCCCTCATATCTTTCACTTCCTTCATCTATCTCTCATCCTTTATCCTCAGGTTCTCTAATAATTTCCATCTGCTCCATAGCCTCCCTTACGTTCCCCCTCAACCCTCTGATCTCACCTATCGGCACCCCGATAGCCTCCTTCTCCGCCTGCCCCTCCATTTTTAGGGGGGTGACCTACGTGTTCGTACGCTTTTTTAAAGGGGCTCTCTAGCGCGCTTTTTTGCAGACTCTCTTTGCTTTCCCTTTTCCTTTTCAAGAGATCCTCCCCCTCACTTGCTTTGGACGCTCTCTCCCCTGCTTGATCTTTTCTTTCGCTCTGATTATTCCTCCTTCCTGACGCGGCACTTGACACCGGGCCACGCACAAATGGTCGTCGTGACCTTCTAGATAATTCCTCTCCATCTACTTCACTACCAGCACTGCTAGTACTCTCGCTGCCCACCTCCCGCTCGCCCGTCAGTAACTGTAATCTCTCCATACACAAAAGTACCCACTGCCACCAAAAGATGTCTCTTAAGGCTTATGTCGCTTACCGCCTTGAAATTTCAGTTTCTTTGCCCTATTTCACCCCTCACATCCCCTTCCGACACCCTTTTCTCACCCCTTACATCCGTCAGCATTACAAAAATCACCCTTGTCCGCCATGCAGGCCCAAAATCCTGAACACGAAACTACCCTGCTCCCTTGCAAACCTAACCTTACTTTCCCTATTTAACCAAATCCCACCTCCCAGCTACAATGTAAATTAATTTTTAGCTTCCCAATGAACTCCTCAGAGCCGTACTCACCTCCTAGACTTTCACCCTCACCCTCACACTCCACTCACACCTTCCACACAAACTTTGTAAAAACTTCTTACCGCCTGTCACTGCACACTTTCTCACTACCGCCACCAGCATGCGAGTCCGATGAAAATTTTAATGAAATAAAATGTTAAGATTAAATGGAGAGAATACTGCCCCCCCCCCCCCCCCCCATAAAAAAACCATTAGTGTTTTGTTTGCCCCCTTGCCCATGTGTTGCGTAAATTTTTGAACAAAAGTTAACTAATGGTATTCGGTTAATTATACATGCAGATCACATGCACACACACACGCATATATATATATCCAGGGTGTCCAAAAAGTCCGGGGACAGCTAAATAAATCCTTAGGTACCATTTTTTCAGAAGGTTTAGGTCATTCTTGAAGTAACTTGCAACGAGGAATCCAGTGGTGACCTTAGTTTTGACCTTGGTGATGACGTGTAATTGATGGACGTATCAAGGTCGTACAAACGTCAATATGGTCTGAACTTTTGGTGGTAGTGGATGGAATTTGGAATTCGGCCGATGTCATAAAGAATCGTTTAAATTAAAAAAACAAAGGTAACCTTGAGATGACAATTAAGTGAGGTAAGAGGAGATTTTCCACAAACTAAATTGAGATAAATATTCAGACCTTATTGAAGTTTGAATGACCTTGATATGACCATCAAGGTCTAACCTAACCTATGACCTGACTATAATGATTAACGTAAAATATTTCGCTCTTTCGATTGTCTATGTCAAAAATGGGCAATTCCACTTTAAAAAAAGGTGACGTTGAAATAACCATGAACGTCATGTTAAGGTCAAAACTAAGGTCACCAATGGATTCCTCGTCGAAAGTTACTTCAAGAATGACCTCAAACTTTTCCAAAAAAATTGTACTTAAGGATTTATTTGGCTGTCCCGGGACTTTTTGGACACCCTGTATATATACCATTAAGCAATTACCCTTTCGGATTAGGCGTAACTCACTCCGTGATAAAGGGTGGAATATAATCAAGGAGGTGTATTAGGGTGGCCCAAAAAATCACATTTGAGAAATTTTAACGGGCTTGTTGACCAAATCGTTCTCGCAGGCAAATAAATGTATGCCTATTTTTTTATTTTCAAAACAAAATATTTTTAGAACTCGCTCTGAGGCTTCAAAGTTTCCGGATTTAAAGTAAAGAAATCCTTACACCAGCTACAGGTTTAACCCAGAGTGCAGCTATAGATTTATTAACTTATTATTACTCGACCATTCACCTCATTGTCAATCACCGCAGCTTGGGATGACAGCAAATACGGTGTACAATGAGCGGACCGACCGAGGGTCAACTTTTTTTGCAGCCGTCCACCTGCAGTCCCTTCAGCCGGTGTTCAACTTAAATGCGCCATTTTTCATCCGATTTTCTTATGCTTTACTCAATTTAGATTATGCTTTTAATCATTTTTTTTAGAAATCTATTCTCAATAGTCTAAAGAATTTCTCTTCAAAAAGTCAAGTTACACAAGTGTATTTGAGGGTCACAATGAGCCTCCAAAAACTGCCATTTTATGCCATTTTTGATACGCTTAAAACTTTTGCATAATATTTCTGAGATGTAAAATGGCGATAAATGCAATGTTCATTGATAAGTGAACAAGTATATTAAATATAAAATAAAATTGGCTTATAATTTCCTGTCCAAAATCGAAGAAATAAAAATTGGAAAGATTTTCAATGTTGAACTCCATAAGATATAAAAATGGCCAGAGCGAGTTTTAAAAATATTTGTTTTCGGAAATAAAAAAATAGGCATACATTTATTTGCCTACTGGAACGATTTGGCCAACAAGACCGTTAAAATTTCTCAAATGTGATTTTTTGGGCCACCCTAAGGTGTATATTCGTCTTCTACCCCGGTGTTGGTTGTCCGATTAGACTTACAGGGGTGGGGTAGGAGTACAGTGCGTGGGGGGGGGGGTACGAGTGCAAAGGATGAGGGGGTGAGGAAGGAATGCCCAGTGTCGTGGGCCGTCGCGCTGCAACGCGACGTTCAGAGAGCGTAGCGTTCCGATGTGGTGCCAGCGGGGCGGTGCCTAGTTACGCGGGCTACCTTGCGGAGCGGCGGTCTGGCCGGGTTGCTGACGTGTAGCGAGCCAGCGGTCGAGAACCTGCATCCCCCGACGCGGGTTCGCTTGGCTGGTAGGTGGGGGCAGGCACACCCGCTTAATGTCCCCGGACATCAGCTTCCGCCAAGCGGATAGTCCATCCATTAGGAGAAGAGGCGAGGTTAAACGATGAGCGCCGGGTGCGGCATTTATTATTATATATTTTTTTTTTGTGGGCGAGAATTCGCGGACTCAAAAGCCCAGGTTGCGGCGGTGACTCCCGCAAGGTCGTTTCGAGGGAGGCACTAGCAGAGAAGGCGAGAAGCTCTCCGGAGTCTCGTATGCGGCGAGGTACAAGGTGTCCGACCCTGGAGTGTGGACGAGAACGTTCGGAACCGGTGTGCCGGGCGGAAGCTCGTCAGGCGGTGAGTCAGAAGGATTAACCCCCGCAATTGTGCCGGCCTCCGGCAAGGCGGGAGAAGAAGGGCCGGCGCTGTCCGCGTCAGGTGCCTCGCGGGGTAACAGTCGGAAATTAATGAATTCGGTTGGCCGAGGTAGCGGCACTGAAGGTGCGGTTTTCAGTTCCCTCGGACAGGACGGTGAATCATGGGAGTTTATTACACGCGGTCTGCTCGGGCCGGCGGCGTCGTCTCGGTTGATTACGTTCACCGGCGGGAACACATAGCGCGGTTGACTCGCGAACGCCGAAACAATAGTAATTGATTTACAAGGGGGTAGGCAAACTCGTCGCTGAAGCTCAAAAATCCTCAATTTGTCACGTTAGGCCTTCAATTGAAATTTCCTCTCGGAAAATTTCAAGTAAAGGCCCTATTTTATTCTAGAAAGATGCCTTGCGGCAGTCTCACTCAATTATTTACATGCTGTGCGCGCCTCCGCCGAGGCGCGTATGCTCTGGCATCCCGATAATTGACGGGTGCCCGCTGTCGCAGTTTATAACGTCGTCCGATGTCATCTCGTTGTTCCTCAGCTTCTGCCGATGAGGTATGGCACTCCTTCCCGGCGGTACCTAGTCTGCCATGTCGACGCCCGGTTGGGTCGACCTCGTTCTCCTGCTCGTCGTCGTATCGCTCCTCGTCGTTCGTGTAATGGGACGAACTGTCCTCATCGTCCTCCTCCCTGTCGACGGTTTCGACAGGGTGCACGTGCGCTGCGCCGCCGAAGCTTTCGGCTAGTGGTCTCGTGAGAGGTGGCGGCATGCCGACCTCTGGCTCGTTTGTGTCTCGTTCCTGTGGTGGCACCACCCTTGCGGGCGCTGGTGCGGGCACCAGTACACTACCGTGCACTTTCTGGGCTGATCCTCCCCTCCAGATCCAATAAACCTCGCCCGAGATATGATCGAGGATCAGGTAGAGGCCCCGTCGGGCTGGGGCCAGTTTGGCGTTGTACCCCAGCACCTTGCTGCTTAACTGATGGTTGGGTGCATATACCCAATCTCCCGGAAAATAACGTGGGGGACTGGTTGCAGAGGCATGCTTGGCCTGATAGGCCGCCTGTTGTTGGCGAGCTTCCCGCTCACGATCCTCGTAGCTCGCTGCTGGTACTTCTTCGCGTGCCTCCGGTTGAAGTTCCCACTCTCCTGGGCGAAGGATGGTCCTGCCCATGAGGAGATGGCTAGGTGTGACTCCAGTGGCGGCGTTCTTACGTCTTCTTAGCCGAAAAGGAGATCGGGTAAATGCTGGTCCCACGTGCGTTGGTTGCCTTGGTGCAGACGGAGCCTCAAACCTTTCTTCAGTTCTTGGTTCCGCCTTTCTGTTGGGTTGGCACGTGGGTGATAAACTGGGGTCGTCCACAGTTCGGCGCCCCATCGGCGGCTCGCCTCGACCCAAACCTGACCCGTGAATTGGGGCCCGTTGTCACTCAGCACCCTGCGCGGGTATCCGAAGCGATTGAAGACCTCCTCCTCCATGAGCCGTGTAATTTTGGGAGCTTCGGCTGTCCTCAAAGGAAAGGCTTCTACCCAGCGGGTAAATAGGTCAGTTACCACCAGAATGTAACTGTGGCCCTGACTAGTTCGGGGATACGGGCTCATGAGATCGACTGCGACCGGCTACGTATCGGCGAATCTCCCGGTTCATTCCGGGCCAGAAAAAGTTTTCCCTAATAGTCCGTATCGTCTCGTCGGATCCCGGATGACCGGCTATTGCGGCGTCGTGATGTTCCCAGATGACCTTAATTCTCAATGCTGAAGGCACTCGTAATCTCCAAATCCCGGCGGTGTCCTGGCACCAGCATCCTTTCTCTGTTAAGCGGTGTCGATCCAGGAACTCCTTCTCAGGCTGCGTCGGTTGTGGCAACTCGGCCAATCTTCTCCATTCCAGGACGTCTTTGGTGATAGCCGGGTGGTAACCTCGTGGCACAGCGGGGCCCGAGCTAAAGCGCTCAAAACTGGCACTGTCGTGGCGCTGTCGGGCAGGCCGTTTTGGCCGTTGGCGGCAGCATTTGCTCCATGTCGGGCTCTCCGGGCGAGGCCTCGTCTGGGTTCGGATTGCGTGAGAGGGCATCTGGCAATTCGTTTTCTTTGCCGGGCACGTGTTCCACCGTGCGTGGAAAACAGCTAAGAAAAAGGTCCCACCTGGTTAGCTTATCCCTCGTATCCTTCTGGCGTTCTAACCAGGTGAGCGTTTTACTGTCAGTCCTCAATGTGAAGGGTTTGTCCTCCAAGAAGGGCCGGTACCTCTTAATAGCCCATACTATAGCCAAACACTCCTGCTCGTTGCAGTGGTACCGGGCTTCTGTGGGCGAGAACTTTGCACTAGCGAACAAAATTATTCGCCTCTTTCCGTCGAGTTCGTCCTGCATTAGTACGGCACCCATCCCATGGGCACTAGCGTTCGTCTGCAGGACGAACCTTATCTCAGGGTCAGGCCTGCTAAGGGTGATTGGCTTCTGGAAGGCAGCTTTCGCGGCCTCGAAATGTTGCAGGTTCTCTGGAGTCATCTTGTACGGTCGTTTGGTCGAAAGTATATCCGACAGCGGGGCGAGAATGATGGAGGAGTTCGGAATATACTCCTTCACCCAGTTGCAAATTCCTAGGAAGGATCGCATCTCCTTGCGGGTTCAAACACTAAGGCCAAGTGCAGGAGGTGCTCGTCCCAATCTCGCGAGTAGACGACTATGTCGTCGAGGTACGCGATTGCGTACGTACCCCATTGTTCTGCCAGGACCTGCCGCATTAAATTTTGAAAAGTTCCGGGCGCGTTTTTCAATCCGAAGGGCATTACACGGAATTGAAACTGCCCGCCTCCAGGGGTTGAGAAAGCGGTATATTGGCGTGAGCCGGACGCCATGGGCAACTGCCAGTATCCACTCTTTAGATCTAGAGTGGAGAAAACTTTGGCCGTGCCGAGATCCTTTAACGTCTCGTGAATTCTCGGGAGGCACTGGGGAGCGTCTACCGTCATATCGTTTAAACGGCGGTAGTCTACGCAAAAACGGTAATCGCCATCTTTCTTACCGGCGATTACAATGGCCGAGCTGAAGGGTGATGTGGTTGGTTCAATGATGCCATCACGGAGCATTTCGCGAAACTGGACATCGATATATTGGCGTTTCTCGTCTGAATAACGCCTAAAGGCTTCTCGGAAGGTGTGTCCGTCCCTCAGCTGGATATGGTGTTGCACGTTGGCCAGCGTTTGTTTGAGACGTCCGCCTCCGTGGAATACTGGCGCGTGCAACCGTAGAAGTTGACGAAACTTGGACTGGTACTCGGCTGGGAAGTTGTCTGGTACCTCGATTTGCTCAGTGGGGGAGGCGAGCTCGTAGTCGTGGGGAAGGGGGCTCAGATATACACTCTGACGTCCTGTGGTACCCACGAATATACAGTCAGCTACATGGTCGTGGATGAGCATGTGCTGTTTTAGCCAGGGCCGGCCCAGGATTAGTTCGGCCCTGAGTTCCGGACTGACGTAAAATGTGCCGGGATAATCGGCGTGCTGAATGGTAGGGGACAAATTGATGGTACCATTCAGCTTGATGGTTGCCCCCACGGCGGCTAACAACGCGTAGGGGGGGGGGGAGGGAATTAGAAGGGAGAGCTCGGCGGGTGTCAGTATGGCCTGCTTGACGAAATTTTCCGAGGCCAAGGTGTCGATCTCAGCGATGACTTCTCGTTTGCCCAGGAGTAGTCGGACTCGGAGCAATCCGCTGAGATCAGCCGAGACAGCGCTTAAGGCTCTGGCGCGCTCGGCGTTGTCGCGGCGGCAGGGGCATCTGCCTTGGCCGCCCGGTCCCTCCAGTTTCCCGGGACCGCGGCGTTTTGACCTGCTTTGATAACTGGGCACTCTCTGTGGAAGTGGCGCCCCGGGCAATAATGGCACTGCGGCCGGGGTCGAGTTAGCCTCGACGTTGGAGGTTGAGTTGGCTTAAGGTCCTCCAATAACAGGGAGACAATCTGTCCCTCCGGGGCCAAAGGCAGTGATCTTAGGGCCAACAGGTATTTTTTTTGTAGGAAGATACCTGTGGCTTCACGCTCCTCTTGCTTCGTGGAATAGAGTTTGATATGCAGCTTATTGAGTGCCTGCGAAGGTGGGCAGAGGGACGTCAGGCGTGCGGATGGCGCGTATCAAGGAGCGCCAGTCAGCGAGCGGCGTTGCTGCTTGAGGCTGTGTGGGTGCACTCGTCATGGTGGAGGCACTACTGGGCAGCGATGGGGCTGCAATAGGGTGCTGATGGGGCTGACTAGCCGGTGGTTGGATGGTGGCTGCTCCCTGTATTGGTGAGCGCGTTGCGCTCAAGATGCCGGTAGGTGCCGGTGTAGGTAAAATAATCGGCCGGGGATTAATCGGCGCGACCTCGGTATCTGGGCGACTACTAGGCCCTGGTGTGGCTACGTTATTGTTCAGCGCCACGCTGAATAATACCCGGGAAGCGCTTCGCGCTGTATCGGGTGTGCTTTTGCTCCTACCACGTTGCGTGGTAGGTAGCGATGACCTCCTTTGGCTAACGGGCTGAGGTTGAGCCGGTGTGGTGGAGTTGTCCATGTTGGACGGGCTGGGATAGGGCGCCACCGAGTTTTTGAGCACGCACTCGGAAATCGAATGATTTCGGGTTGAAATTGTTCTGGTAGGGGGCCTACCAGTGCCTCGGCGCTTCGTATCTGGAGAGCGTAGCATTGAGACTA
>NC_046658.1:51358670-51366131 GCF_010883055.1 Belonocnema kinseyi | reverse complement strand
GATTAGACTTGCGGGGGTGGGGTAGGAGTACAGTGCGTGTGTGGGGTGGAAGAGGGTACGTGTGCAAAGGATGAGGGGGTGAGGAAGGAATGCCCTGTGTCGTAGGCCGTCGCGCTGCAACGCGACGTTGAGAGAGCGTAGCGTCCCGATGTGGTGCCACCGGGGCGGTGCCTAGTTACGCGCGCTACCTTGCGGAGCGGCGGTCTGGTCGGGTTGCTGACGTGTAGCGAGCCAGCGGTCGAGAGCCTGCATTCCCCGAGGCGGGTTCGCTTGGCTGGTAGGTGGGGGCAGGCACACCCGCTTAATGTCCCCGGACATCAGCTTCCGCCAAGCGGATAGTCCATCCATTAGGAGAAGAGGCGAGGTTAAACGATGAGCGCCGAGTGCGGCATTTATTATTATATATTTTTTTTTGTGGGCGCGAATTCGAGGACTCAAAAGCCCAGGTTGCGGCGGTGACTCCCGCAAGGTCGTTTCGAGGGAGGCACGAGCAGAGAAGGCGAGAGGCTCTCCGGAGTCTCGTATGCGGCGAGGTACAAGGTGTCCGACCCTGGAGTCTGGACGAGAACGTTCGGAACCGGTGTGCCGGGCGGAAGCTCGTCAGGCGGTGAGTCAGAAGGATTGACCCCCGCAATTGTGCCGGCCTCCGGCAAGGCGGGAGAAGAAGGGCCGGCGCTGTCCGCGTCAGGTGCCTCGCGGGGTAACAGTCGGAAATTAATGAATTTGGTTGGCCGAGGTAGCGGCACTGAAGGTGCGGTTTTCAGTTCCCTCGGACAGGACGGTGAATCGTGGGAGTTGATTACACGCGGTCTGCTCGAGCTGGCGGCGTCGTCTCGGTTGATTACGTTCACCGGTGGGAACACATAGCGCGGTTGACTCGCAAACGCGGGTAAGGGGAGGAAAAGGTTTCGACCGCGGAAGGGTTTACGCACGCGCGGATCCCGGGTGCCCTCGATTCCTCTTTGGATCCCTACCAGGTTGGCCCACCCCGGAACGTGGGGGTGGGACGTGCTCGGGCTGTATCGGGGCACATTAGCGGGGTGCGGGCGAGCCACATATTCCTCGACCGTTGGGTGTGGTGCCGAGTCTCCTCCTGATGATGCTTGTGGCGCGTCGGCGCGACGTGCCCGACGTGGGCGTGTCCGACGATTCGGGCGAGGGCCCTGGCTGTCCTTTGGCATAGGTATGTCCGATCACACTCCCGTTCCGATGAGTGACGCGTAACTCCTCATTGAGCCGGAGCAAGCACTTCGGTGGGTTTCCCCTCCGGCACCGCGACCCTCGCTCACTGACCTAACTAATGGGAACCCGGCACTATGGAAGTCTCCTTCCGGCACCGGCAAACCCGCCTAACCTCAGGAAAATAAGCGGGCACGACAGGGATAAGCCCCGGCACCCTTCTGCCTATTTTCCGCCTAACTACACCAATCACTCACTCGGCTGTTAGCCGCTCACGTCACTGATAGCTATTGCACCGCGAATACACTGAAACACATGATGGCCCTCGCGAACACCGATGGGAAGAGTTGAAGACTTGAAAGGAGACGGAGATTCGCTTAAGAACTAACACTGGAATTGAGCAGTAAGAAAACTGTTTATTTTGTTGGTCGGTATACAAAGGCGAGGCAGAGCGGATCTGCCTACCGTAAAGTCTCAACGAGAACTCTCACTTACATACTAGTCTCTCTCCCGGTAGACGCGAGTGAAGCTGGCCGAGGGCAGTGGGAGCGGCAGCGAGCCCGCTGATTGGCCGCGAGACCGACAACGGAGTCGCAACCAAGCAGTGGGGGAGTGCTGCCTCGCACGCACTACCTCGGTCTTCGAGCGTCGACCGGAAAATTTGTAAAAATTCCTATATTTTAATTAAACTTTAAAAATATAAAGATTTATCTAAAAATTACGAAACTTAAACTAGTATTTATAGTCGATCGTAGCTTCATGATTCAGAAAGAGTCATGAAGCTACGATAAATGGAACGGAAGTTGGAGTTTTAATGTGAAATTGTTTATTTAAAAGCGTTAATTAATTATTTTATTGTATGAATTATTCCTTAAAAACTTCCTTTTATTGTTTTTAGTAAAACTTTCGTCCTCCAACGTTCCTTCCACCTTAATTTAAACTTTAATTCAATCTTAACTAATTACATGACTATAATAGACTATGAGGCCTTAAATCTAATTAAGATTTGAATCTATTTTGCTAACCAAGAAGGGGGGGCTTCATAGGCTGAGTTTATTATTTATAACGAAAACACGACGGCAGGCTCGTGTTTTTTCATGAGCCGGGGACCTTTTCGTGCATTTACCGTTACACAGGCCAGCGGCAGATGTGCCGAAACAATAGTAATTACTTTACAAGGGGGTAGGCAAACTCGTCGCTGAAGCTCAAGAATCCTCAATTTGTCACGTTAGGCCTTCACTTGAAATTTCCTCTCGGAAAATTTCAAGTAAAGGCATGTGAACAAATTGCTGGACGCTTGAGGTTCTCAATTTATCGTTCCGACATACATCATATTCATATTTAGATTGGTCTGAAATTCTCGTGTTCTTTATTTAGGCATCACGTTTGTTCCGCAATATTCCTCCCTCCCAGGTTGCGGATCAATCTTCCGAGTAATTGACCCAAGTGAGAAGTCTGACGAAGTCAAATGTGCCAATTTCCAACACGTACACATTCAGGTGGTTTCACAAAATGTTTTTAAAACTCTAGAACAATACCATGTTTAAAAGTATAGAACATTGGGACTCTCATGAAGTGAACGTGAAATAATTCGCCCTAAATCTAGGTTAACGGGCACAAGTAAATTAAGTTTAAATCTTTATTATCAAGTGCCAAACAGATTTTGTTATGCGCAGATTTAAAAAAAAAACATTTTAATTACAAGGGTATATTAAAACATAATTATCTTGTGCAGAATAGTATCCTGAAATCTGGCGAACCTAGCTGTAAATTCTATCTCAAGTATTTCCACTTTTTTTGCGTTTATAATTATATGGTGTGCACTTCATGAGCACATTTCTCCCCATTAATCAAATGTATATGTTTCCTTCAAAGGGAGCATTAGTGATTTTGCAAATAGTAGACAAACTAATATTTTCATTTTTAACAAATTAAAAGTATCATTTTAAAAAATAAATAGATAACCATAAATTCTTTTCTCTGCATCAAAGTGTATTAACATTATATGTAAATCGATTCGTCTCGAATCAAAACATCTTTTCCATTCTCGCATCGCATTGAATGTACTTTAAATTATGTTAAAATAAACAAAAGTTGTGCTATGGAGACTCGATTTTTTAAATATTATAAACAGCTGCAAAAAAGTAATAAGTATATGTTTTTAATCCTACTGTAAGTTTTGAAATATTAGTGATGAAAATAAGCCGCTCAAATTTCATTAATTTATTTGAAACACACATGGATGCACACAACTGCTGAGAACATTGTATTTTGAATTTTTAAATTGAGGAAAGTTTAATTAAATGAATTCATTTTTTTCTAAATTGTTACCATTGCAAAGCTTTCTGTGTGAAGAAGCAAGATTACAAAGACATCTCCAAAAATATATAAAAATTAAAAAATTTTAGAAAGTCAAAAACTGCATATAAGAAATTTCTTAATTCCACTTTGCTCGCAAGCCTTGCTTGGATTTAAATCGATCCATTTCGCATTTTTCAAACATCATAAGGGTTTTAATGCACTACGTTTAGGCATAGCTGGTTTGATATCTCTATAACCATTTTTTTCGGCCCACCATAGCATACATCTTAAACAATAAAATAATGTAAAATATAAAACTGTAGATCCATGATTTCATGATGCAGTCACGAACCCTTGGGTATTGGCTCAGGTGGTGTCTGCGGTCCAGATATCATTTACCTTTGGGCTTTGCATTTTAGTACAATCACTAGGGAAATAGTGTGCACCTGGATCCCGAAAATCGCACAAGTAAAGCTGTTCACATAAGCATTTACAAGGGCCAGTCTGGTGCAGTCCGGTGGACACCTAGGGACTAATAGTACGTGCGAAATGGTACACCTATTTCCTGCTAGCGTGAGGAGCAGACGAGAACGTGGTTTTATCGATTTGTTAATTCGGGACGTTTCCCGTCAACCGAGCGGAATAATTTACCGTTAAGTTTATGCCAGCTAGTTGTCAGCATACGCTTTATATGTATGACTTTTAAATAAAAAGCTAGAGACTCTCTAGAATGCATGTGCTAAAGAAAACTATGAAGTTTAGTTATTGCTCTGCATCGGGCATTAAATTTCTTGTTTTACGATCATCAGATAAATCTTAGCATGACTGGACGGCGATTTTCTAGACACGATAACAAATAGTTTACGAGCAGTTTAGAATTGTAATAAAATTATTTTGGTTAATAATAGAGATAGATAAATGTTCATTTTTCAGCCGGCTGCCCTTAAAAAAGGGACTCACTTAAATTTCAATTTTTTACAGAATTTTCTTAAAACTAGCGTTCTCATCGGCTTGCCTTCTTCGCTTCTCCTTGCCTCGCATGCTAGCTATTTGACATTTTTTTGGTTCACCGATTAACTAAGGATCTAAGCTTTGAAAATCTTGTTCATTTTATTAATTTAGACTCATGTGTGAAAAGATAGAAATCGTAGAAATTGACCTATCAAATTTGGTCATGTTGGATATCCGCCCATATAACTCAAAATATTATTAATGTATCAGGCTGAAATACATATGTTTTATACGTCAAAAGTACCTCAATAAATCACAAGCGTTTTGTAAAGATTTGTTCTTATTTTCATCCCGAAAAAAATCGCCAAAAATACACTAATTTTCAGGCTGCTACACGGGATTCAGCCCTTAACGATCTTAGTTCCCACCTCTTCCAAAATCCGTTCCCGGTTCAAATTCGGGCCGTGTCATATTTTTCTCGTTTTTTTTTCAGAAAATTATTTGACTAGTAATCAACAAGATTTACCATCAAAATTTGAATAATTAATTACCCGGGTCGACAAAATAACATCATTGCTTCAAATTCTTCAAGATTCTGTGATCTTATTCAGACTAGAATTAGACACTACAAAATTCATAAATCTAGTGGTATAAAGATGCCATCGTGCGGCATCCTGTGGATATAGGAGAAACGAGAAAATCTAT
Source organism: Belonocnema kinseyi (assembly GCF_010883055.1). Taxonomy (NCBI): domain Eukaryota; kingdom Metazoa; phylum Arthropoda; class Insecta; order Hymenoptera; family Cynipidae; genus Belonocnema; species Belonocnema kinseyi. The sequence goes on along the minus strand of NC_046658.1, from coordinate 51,360,995 downwards.
GCTGTGGCCTCGGTTGCGTAATGGGTTAACGCTGCACTAGTTGAAAGTGGGGGTTAAAATCTGGGCCATGGCATATTTTTTCTCGTTTCTTCAGAAAATTATTTGACCCGTAATCAACGAAAATGAGCATCAGAATTTAATTAATTAATCACCCTGGTCAACAAAATAACACAATTACTTTAAATTATTCAAGATTCGATGAACATATTCAGACTAGAATGAGTCAATACAAAATACACAAATTGAAAGGCATAAGGATGCCAACTTTCGGCGTCCTGTGGATATAGAGGAAACGAGACAATCCAGGCTATGACCTTGGTTGCGTAATTGGTTAACGCTCCACTTATGAAAAGTGGCGTTACCGGTTCAAATCTGGATTTTGGGATATGTTTTCTTGTTTCTTCAGAAAATGTAACCAGTAATCAACAGAATTTAACTTTGGAATGTAATTAATTACTTAACCTGGTCGGCAAAATAACAACATTACTTTATACAATGCCTTCTACAGCATGAAGTGGTTGCTGGTGATTCCGATGTGGATATTCAACAACTTCATTCTCTAAAAGTCACTGTATGGTGCGAGCTATAAGCTGGTGGCATCATTGGGCCATATTTCTTCGAAGCCGAGCATAACAATGGGTTGGATAACAATGTCGATCACCCTAGAGTTTGGGAAGCCAGTCAAGACGTGTTCAATGCGATGGAACCACGAAATGTTCTAACTAAAATGTGGACAGATAAACTCAATGACGACCTCCTAGAGTGCTACGACATAAGTATGACATCGAAACGAGGAGGTTACATGGCACGACTGCATGCTATGTGATGGGAGAAGCACCCAGAGCTCTTGCACTTTTTGCATCAACGTATGTGAAACCATGCCGAACAACTCTCTATAAGGGGCTATGTTAGCGAAACGCCTACTCACTGCAGCCAGAACAAGTGGGCAACAGAAAAAGGAAGGTGACGCTAAAACCATTCGCAAGTAGGCATAAATGGCTGATCATACAACCAAAAGGCGAATGCAACAACTCAACACAAAGATAGGTTGGGAAAGACAGTACACGTCCCGCAATAAGTGTCATCTGGCAGGAATTTCTCCGCCATGGTTCGAAAGTTCGTTCGCGAACTGCGGATCTGTTATCACACATTTCATCATTCAAAGCTGCTGACCATTAAAAAAAATATCGTTGAAAGAATACGGGTACTATCTGACGCTAGGAGAAATCTAAACCAAAGAGAAAGGTGGGTCTGAGAAGACTAACAATTTTTCCTTGACCCATCTCTAATCGAATCTGCGAAGTCCAGAGTCCAATGAAAGAATACTCAAAGAAAATAAATATCTTGAAGGAGATTTGCAATGCTCTCATAACATCTGATGATGAATGCCTACCTATTACTGCGAAGCAGGTTCACAAGTATTAAGCGGTATGAAGAACTATTCAGCGCCATGACCAGATTGTATCAAGACCTTCTGTCGGGAGAAGTTCCCTTCAACCCACCAGCATCTGACCCGCATTTTAAACTTATATTTAAAGACGAAAAATCGTATTCCAGAGTGGTTGTTGAAAAGTCGCACCGTACTTCGACCAAAGATAAGGAACTTAGCTAATCTGAAGAATTTAAGGCAAATCACTTGTCTGAACATACTGTAAAAGTTCTCTACATCTATCCTAACTGATAAAATTGTTGAAACAATCAAAGCTGCACGGGAAGGAATTGACGAAAAACGCGGTTTAAAAAAATACGTACTAAGATGTCGGCAAAATCTGCTTATCAATAGGTGTGTCTGCAAGGACGTAGCATCCTACAAGTGCTACATATCGATGGCCTAATTGATTACCGAAAAGCTTTCGATTCAAGCTCCCATAGACTTAACATCTATCTGTTGGAAAGTTTAAAGGTTCAACCGCATATCGCAATATGCATAGAGAGATTGATGCCGCATTGGAAAACGCTATCTTTCACACTTTGCTACACAGAAGGGTACTTTTGCGGTTAACTTGGTAATCTAAAGCATGAGGTCAGTCATGTATTTGACGTAGATGATCTTAAGATCTATTCTAATGATAAAAAGCAACTACGCTTAGCTCTAGGGATTGTCGAAGACTGCTTTCAGGAGATTGGAATGGAGTTTGGGTGAGAAAATTACGTTAAGGTGTACGTTAAGCGACGAAAACCTAATCGCATCCCAGAAAATCCTGAGCTTAGCGCCAGAGAGACTATACATACGAGGGTAGTTCAATAAGTCCTTAGAATGAAGTATAAAAACAATTTTTTTTGGGTAAATTTTTTTTTATTTTTCAACATAATCTCCTTGGAGCT
>NC_046658.1:51347070-51358570 GCF_010883055.1 Belonocnema kinseyi | reverse complement strand
TAATAAATAAAATATAAAGACAATAATAAATAAAATAAAATAAATAAAAAAAATAAAGTTAAAGCATCAATAAAGGACACTTCTGGATATCGATGCAAGGAATAAAAAACTTCATCTTTTGTGTTCATTTCTAAAGCGAAAATATCTATTTCAGGTTTCCGAAGTTTTGTGCTATAATTTCAAAAGCTGGATTAGCTAACAGACACTTCATTGTATTCTTCTGTAGTCGAAATTCCCTATCCGCTTTGGTATTCTCTCTTTATGGGATGTATGATGCGTTAAGCCACAATTTCCGATTTTTGCACGTTTTCATATTTTTTCGCAACTTCATTTAGGCTGGACACATGAGTTCCTCCCATTTTGTTTATGTAAGATAACGCTCCAGTGGTATCAATTCTAATCAAGACCACCTTAACTCTTAGTTCCCTTTCAAGACATTTCCAGGCGAGGAAAGCGGCCAATAATTCTGAATCATTAATAGGTAAGCTTTTTACATTCTCGACCCGAAACCCATGTGTGAACTCGCAATTAAGGAAGCTCCTCCACATTGATATTGATGCTTCGGAATAAATTTGTATATAAAATGATAAGTCTGGTGGTTTTCTTACAGCAGTCTGAAAATAAAGAAAATTATAAAAATTGTAACATTTCTACTGCTGCACATGGCAGAATCAATTTCGCTTTTATTTAATAAGTTAAAACATCCGAAAAAGTGAAATTTCTTTTTTTAAGAATTTAAAAAATCTCACTTCTGTTTCACTGATCTAATAAATCTTTAAATTATACTTTTTAAATAATAATTCTTCTAACATCCATAATTACGTCTTTGATAATGCCACGGCTCTTAAAAAATGTTTAATTTCTATAAAAAAAATTATTCTAAACAGTGCCCGGTCTGCTCTCGGCCACGATATCTAGCCAGTGGTAGTCCGGCCGGCATCCGACTAGAATCCTGGTAGGAGTAGGACCAGCCGAGGAAATTTCTGCACGGGCGAATTGAAATGTTAAAAATTAACATTAATATGAATTAATATTAATTAATTATTAATAAAAATTAATTATTAATCAAATTATTTTTTTAATTTTAAATGTTTACAATTTAAGAGTCCTGAATTCTCATTCATATAACTTTCCCGTTTCGATTGCTACTTCCACTGTTACGAAATTCACATTGGTTGATCTTTAAATTATTATTTTTTTTATTAAAAATAGACAAACGACTTGAATTTACAAAAAGTAGAAGTGTAAAAAAAGTAAAAACATTACAGAATCGTCTACCTAAACGTTAAATTTCCAATTTTTTCCTTTCTTCAACTTTAATTTTTAAATTAAAATTGAAAAATATAAATTCAGAAATGTATAATTAATGACTTAGCAAGATTTAATTTTGAAACAATAAAAATTTACCTAGGATAATTAAAAATATTAGCGGTTTCAAGTAACAAAATTTTTAAATCGCAATTCTTGGGGACTGAACATGTTCTAAGTATCAAATTCTCTTTGTATTTGCCTAATTTGCCGTATAATTGTTTTGTTTCTAATGCAGCACATTAAACATTATTTTTTATTTAGAAAGTTTCTTAGAATAAGTGCATTTTTAAGGTTTAACGGTGTGAATCGCAAATTACTTAAATTCAAAAAGTTTTAAACTTCATATTATTCAATCGTGAATGTTTTTGTTTAGAAATAGTGCACTCCCTATTTATTCGAGTTTTAAATTATCCAGTTCTCATCATTCTAATCTAAAATTAATCAAGGTTGAAGTTTTTCTAATTATTATATTCAAAATTTTATTACAAAATCATTTAATTCAAAATAAAATTGTTCAATTTTGAATGCTTCACTCAGATATTATACAATTTCGACGCGTTTTTTTAATTACATTATCTTAAATTGAAACATTAGCCTGAAATTTGATGAACCTGTTTATTTTCTCTATTTAATCAATCCGGGTTTCCCTGACACATTATGAAACAATTAGTTTTTCTAATTGCACAAAAAATAACTACTATAATAACTACTAGCAATCAGTTTGAGAGTCACTTCGCAATCCATAAAAAACAAATTCAATCTTCGGTTGATTCATTTTTCATTCTTATGAAACATACAATTAAAACTCTTTCGATGAAAAGACCCTCGACTCATAAAAATATCTGCGCATCAATCTGTTAATATAGCTTCAATCATATAAGGATCAATCAATCAGTGAAAGCTATGTACGCTTTGAAGGTATCGTATCTTATAATTAATTACAAGAAAATTTAAAAAGCTGGTAAAACTAGGATCGCGTATCCATTGTTATGAAATTTAAGCATGCAGTTATTGTAAAGATTTACATGATAATGAGCAGGAAGTCCACAAACACTAAAGTATGAAATTAAACAGCAATTTTAAAGTCTATTGATACGTGTAATTTTTGAGAGAACGCATTTTAAACTTCTTTCCCTTCTCCTTCTCAATTTTAATTAACATCAGCTTGAAGACGAATTTCAACATGATGAACCCTTTCAGTACACTTAACTTTAAATGTAAATACGGTTTCGGGCAATGCATGCAGTAGCCTTCAAAATAAATCGATGAGATTCAAACGTAAACAGACAGGGCCACATGAGCCCCTTTTTTAGATTTGCACGCATGCTAAAAGCTTTTGCAATTAACGCGCTGAGGGTATTGCCCTCGCAATGTTTGTCACGCATGACTGATCACCGATTCTCTTTTGGTGCTGCGATCCCCGCATCACCAAAATGCCAGGGGGTGAGATTCTAGAAGCGATGTAAACTGAGAATATTTACACCAAGAGTTAAGTGTATTGAACGTAATATAAACAGCGCGTCACAAAAGTAGCGGAACCGGCCCGTATCTTCTTAAGTGAGCTATTTTTGACAAATCTCAAGGTCATTGCCATAGTTACTTTTAACAAGGAACCTGATTGTTACCTTAAGTTTGACTTTGAGGATCACCTTTATGTTTGTTACAAGGTCGTCCGCAAATTAAATAAGTGTTGATGTTTAGTGACCAAGAATTATCATTTGAGATTATTTGATTATCTGGCAAATAAATTCCATAAACAAATACTTATATTGCATATTTATAGAGAGAAAGGAATCAGTTTTCATTTTTAACTTCATCCAATTCAATAGATTTCAATCGGACAGTATTCAGAAAAAGCTGCAAAAGTACGTAACATTGATCTCAAATGGTTCAGAGAATTCAACACATGACAGTGCTTTCAAAATATGAGCAATGAAGATTTAATATAAATCATAATCTCCTTGTGTCACCTGATCTATTGATTGCCACTATAGGATAAAAATAGAGCAAGAATGAAGTTGAAATGGATTTTAAAATTATAGAAAGTACATATACCATGACAATGATATACGCAACTTTCAAGCTGTGGTAATCTAAGCAATTTCTGGTATAATAACACCATTTTACTTTAGGCAACTAAGATCACTTTATTGAGCGACTAGAAAATGCGTGTATAGTCAAAGGCACGCATGGTCTACCCACTCGAACAGCTCACAACGAACGGACTCGAATATCCATTTATTATTATTCCGAACAGCAATTAGTCGGCATGGTCATTCTCAGTTGTATCGTTACCTGGTCTTCACACAAGCTAAATCTACATATAGCTAAAGTATCCATTTTTTTATCAAATAAATTATTATTATCGAATGACAAATAACATCATCACATAAACATCATCACTTATATAATTTAAAGACTATCGAAAAGAAAAAAGCTTAACTTCTGTCTATAAATAGACAAAATACGCATTTGTGTATAAAATCTGTTTTTTAAATAAACAAATAATATCGAATGACAATAACACATAACTAAACACAACAACTTATATCATTTTAAGGCGTTAAGAATAAAAAAAAATCGTTTGCCCATGAATTGCTCAAGCCCCCCGCCTCCTGGAGCTGAGTATTTTTGTAATTAAAATAATTATGTAATGTCAAATGACAATCCTTCGTTACTCAACATCACTACTTACGAAATTTTAAGACGATTAGAGTAAGCAACGATTACTTTCTGTCTATGAATGTATTAACTTTGTATTTGTTCGTGCACCGCTCTCGCGATCCACAGCAGTAGTCATCGACTTAAACTTCGTATTTGATGCTGGGATATTTTCAGTCGTATCTCGAGAACCCGTGCAAATTTTTCAAGTCTTACTTACTTATATTAAAGATACGATTTCTTGAACTAAACGTTATGAATTTGAGATTTTTTCCACAATTTTCCTAGATCACGACAGATGTTAAAGTCAACTTACACAGTTCAAGAAATTCTTGATTTTTTTCAAACTTCTTAGGTAGTATATTCTATAAAAAAATAAAAAAATAAATTAATTACGTTATTATTTACAAATGTGTTAATTTATTTTATTGTTATTGTCTTTTATTGTCTTTCAGTTTGAAAGAATATTTATAGTGTAAAATCGATGAATTTAGACAAGCCATTTGTTTCATAAATGTATTACTAAATAAAAAATCTGAATAATATTTTCGAAAAATTAAATTTGTGCACTATTTCTCAACGAAATTTAACAGGTTTGATTGATAAGTCTTATAAATATCCACTCTATAATAGAAAATAACACTCAAAATACTTCGGCTTATAAAAGTGCTAAGTAAAATTTCTCGTCATCTAATAGTTTCTACATCAATCGCGTAATCACTCTCACATCTGTTCAAAACTCTTTGATATTGGGGTCAGCTATAATTAACATTCTAAAAAAAAGTCTGTATGGGAGATACTCAACTTGCGTTAAAGTGGAGGAGTTCTTGGAGGAATTGCTGGCCACGGAGGCAGTTCTACAGGAAGAGATTTTGAGCCCAATTTTTTTAACTTTAAACTTGGAAATCGACATTTTGAAAACAAAAGGTCCAATAAGAAATCTCAATGATTTGCAGGAGTATTTTAGTACAAACAACCTTACCGTTAATAAAAACAAAATGAAATACACAATATTCAAGAACTGTCAGATCGTCAAGAAGCTCATAGGCCTGAAATTCGATAAGAGCTCTTGGAGTTTATAAAGTCTACTCAGACTCATTTTGGGCTTTTAATATCCTAAATAGAACTAAGTGCTACTGGAGGCCATCTATTATCGAAATGAAATAATTAACTTTAGGGAGTTCCTTATTGTATGCGGCCCACATTTTTTGATTCAATGATATAGATGCTTCCGAAAAAGCATAAGTCCATTTTTGTCAAACTACTCAGAAATGCCCAGAAATACGCTTGACTTTGTTGTTAGATTAAAATTAGTCCTACCCTGCATGTCATTACAAATGCTATAAATGTAGCTGAGTTTGTCGGGAAGGATTTTTAATGAGAAAGAATCACTCTATCCTAAACTATAGTATGTATGCTAGAACTAGCTAAAATTTAAAACAAAAGATTTTTTAAAAATATGAAGCTAGGTCATCACATTAAGTGGCTAGAAGGAACAGGTATTAGTTACAATTTCCGTAATATCAACCATGAAACTATGAATTAGAAGGACCCAGCGAGACAGGCGCGCTGTTAAATTACAGAAAAATCTAAAGATAATGTTTACATGGATTTTAGGTAAAAAATTCAACACAGCAAAAATTAACCTTGCCGGATAAACTTTAGATTAATCGAAGATAATTTTCTATTTTTAACCTTGTCAGGATAATCTTTCGCCTTATAATCACTTAATTTTTATTCGAGAAGTAGCGAGAATTCCGACACTAGCGCTATCTATCGTCGTTTAACTTCATTAAATTTGAGGAAACTAGGCATTCCCACCTGCCAGTGGATTTTTTGTGGTTTTTGCTGAATTGTATTAAATAAGTTTTAATGCATCTACTATAGTCTAATTAATTTCGGAGAAGCTACATCAACAAGACCAATTTTTTCGTGTTCTCTTTTGCTGATTTTACATGTTTTACAGAATTTTGCTTACTTCAGCGTCACGCAGTTGATAATATCAGAATTATTCTCCTAACCTCTGTGAAACTTTCGCCGAAATATGTTTAATTTCTTTATCTGTTTCAACTCCTACGTGCAACAAATTTAAACTTTTTCTTCTACTGTGTTCTTTTAAACCTGGTGTCCCGATTTAAAAACTTAATTCACTCATACTTTGCCGTTTTCCCATTGTTGCTAAAGACACCGCAGTAGACGACAGCTTTAATTCCATCGCAGGATAAAAATTCGCCACATTGCACGTAAACTTTAACATTGGGAAATTTTACATACGACAAAATTTAACTTCAGATTCTTCTGTGACCAAATTGGTAAGAGGACATTACAAATTACGGTAGAAAAATCGTGAAAATTCCAGGATCAGCCTTGTTTGTATATAAAACAAAGAAAAAAAAGCGAAGTTTTTGGATAATTCTGTTAACCATTCGACATTACAAGGTGGTGTAAAAGTTTTCAGAAGTTATACTTACCGAAAAAACCCAATATAGTCCTCAACTTCGTCAATAATGTTGCTTATAATGCCTCGGTTTTATACGTCTTTTGCTGACATACGACTATTTATGCATTAGAGCCATGTTCCGTTTGCAGCCCCCCCCCCCTGGCGATCTGGATTATCTAGAGCCCCTTTCAAGTTGGGTCTATCTGATTCATAGGTTCATCATCTCAGCGGTTCAAATCTTATACCCTGGAGCCAGGATTGAATTACGGTTTCGGGCATGGCCTAAAATTGAACTTAAAGCTATTTCCAGGGTGTGATGTTCCACGCATGGTTAAGCAAGCCTCTGTTGACCCCGTAGGTTCCTCTCGAACCACGAAATTGGAGGCCATAATTTCTAAGAATTAGTAATTCCTAGGTAACTAATTCGAGGTTTTTTTACAATTCAAACCAAAATCTATATTCATATTTTCTTTCACGTCTGAGTGCATCATAAAGTGTACCACTGAAGCTGAAAACACAGTAATCTAGGGATAACAAATTTGTCAGTTGTGTAATCTTGGAAAAATCAAGATCTTATACATATCCTCACCAAATGTCCAATTTTCTCATCAGTGGTATATTCAAGGCTTAGTCAGCCCTGGCGTCGCTATGTGCTTTTTTAAATGTCTGGCGGCAGTAATTTGGCCTAGATGGCATTCAAAGGAACATTTAGAGAGTATTTAAAAATAAAATTTAGGTCGTATGGAACAGTATGAAATTTGATGTCAGGGTTTAAGGCTTTTGAGGGTGGACAAGTGTGACTCTTGTAGAGTTGAGCGAGGTTAAGGGGGATAAAAAATATGTATCAAAGGAAAGGCATCGGTGATAGACTAAGTGCTCACGAATATGCATTGTTAGGAGAAGATGTAAAGATTCGCAGTAGAACGAAGGGTAGAATCAGATCATGAGCTAATAAGGTTGTGCATAAGAGGAAAGCTCGGTGAAATGCAAGGTAGGGGAAGATTGTTCAACGGAGGAGAAGTGAGGAATGCGGTAGAGAAATATCAAAGACGCAGGGGTCTCCACAATCCACAGCAATGCTCGTAACGAGTGCCCCGAACTCTTCTACGCATGAGTCGCGCTCGGTCTCTGATTCGTTGCTGTTCGCGCGCAATTGGAAATGCTAAACAATAACATTTTTATTGCTTATTATGAATAATGTCATTTTAACTTATATAAATGTTTATTATAAAGATATTAAATAATCTTGATGAAAATAAAAATTAATTAGGTGCATATTGTGTAAATAAAAAATATCCTTTGGTAATCACTTGTATTTTTCTTGCATATTTTTCATTATTCGAAAATTTTGTTATTTAACGTTTATTAAAATATTAAAATTAATTCTATTGCAGAGAAATCTTAAAATTTTTTTCCAGTTATGTTATAAATATTGTGCAGAATATTTTCATTCATATTTGGGTGAAGTGAAATTTGAAATGAAACAATTATTTTGGAATCAAAATTTATTTACAGATACGGAGTTTAAAATTTTAAATGAAATATTAAAAAAAATTAAATTCGATTTTGAGAGAAATTAAATTTAGTAAAAAAAAACGTTTAACTTACCTGCTTTTTAAGTAATATATTTAATTACTCATAACATATTAATATTAATTATGGTTGTTTTTGCTGAATATACAAATTTTTGTATTAATTAATATAATTCTATTGAAAAATAAGATTTTCGAGGTATTTTAATGTTTTAATAAACATTAAAGAACAAAATTTTCGAATAATGAAAAATATGCAAGAAAAATACGAGTGAGTACCAAAGGATATTTTTTATTTACACAGTATGCACTTAATACATTTTTATTTTTATCAAGGTTCATTAATATCGGTCTAATAAACATTTACATAGGTTAAAATGACATTATTCATAATAAACAATGAAAATGTTATTTCTTAGCATTTCAAATTGCGCGCGAACAGCAGCGAATCAGAGACCGAGCGCGACGCATGCGTCGAAGAGTTCGGAACACTTGTTACGAGCAATGATCCACAGGTGCAGCGTGACCCAGGATCGTTCGACCTTTTTCAAAATTTACCAATTTTCTTTCGACGGGAAACTAAGAGGAAATTTATGACTCGATTGAAAAAATCTTCCAGTTTGAAGGACTCGAAGAACCCTTTTTCTGTTATAACTTAACAGAGCTCTGAATACAACATATTTTATTTAAAGTATTTGAACTAAGCAATTGCCAATAATTGTTCACAAATAAATATGTTCGACATTAATAATACTAAATAATAATAAAAATAAGTGGTCAAAAATAAATTCAAGGCGTTCACAATTTAAGAGGTTTTTTTGTCAAATCAAGAATTTGTAAATAAAATTATTTCAGAATAAAATTTCAAAAATACAAAAAATTAAAAGCTTTGAAAATTTATTACTTAAAATTCAAAGGAATTGAAATTTCATTAGCGCTTTTAAATAGAAAGAATTTTTTATTTGATACTACTTTAAAGTACATTGAATGTTTCGAAGTCAAAACTGCTTGCATTGTAGAATTAAAAAATTTTATAACATTAAAAAAAAAAAGAAAAATTGATCCCACAAAGTTCGCAACTGAAGGGGAAAAATTCTTTGAATTGGTATTAACAGATCGTGAAAATTGTAATTTATTTATTTTTGTATCTGTTAGATATAATAATATAATGAATTATTTAAGTCCATTTAACAATTTTTAAACTTTTAATATTGAAAAATTTTTTATTATGGATCTTAAAATTTATTATATTCTTATTATTAGGTAATAGAAATTCAAGGACGCGTGAATTCCTTCCTACTTTCTGATTTAATTTGAAAAATAAATTTTAACTTATTTATGAACAAAACAATTTTTAGGGAATTCAAATTGTATTTATAAAAAATTATAATTAAATTGAATATTTCACTAATTGAGACGATGGCCGTGTGGGCTAAAGCGTAGGCTTTGGACCTACTCCTGCTTGCGCGTTCGATTTCCGCCTTGCACTCTAAGAGTCTCGGCAGCCCATGCGGTGAACAATAGTCTAGCAAGGGAATTGTTTATCTCCGGAGAGTCGTGGGACCGGTACCTCTAGAGAAAAAAGGTTTTCTCTAAGTACTTGTAGCTGTTGCTCTTGGTGGTTCGGAACCCACCTTAAACTGTAGGTCCCCGTCCAACCACTAACTAAGTGTGTGGAGGGTGTGTAAAAAAATAACGAAAAAGCTGCAAGAAAAATGTAAACCCTTAGAGGACACATTAGAAGCTTCCGTTCCATTGAATATTTTATTTAACAATATTGAAGTAACGAAAACTAAACATTTATTATTATATTTCATAATTCTCCATTTTAGCATAAAGTTTCGAATAGAAATAAGGGTCTCGAGTTTAAGGGTTCCTAGCGGCAAAAAATAAGGTAAAGGGTTTTGAAAATTCTGGGTCAAAACTAAGTAGATCTGATCTTATTGGCCTGGGATCGCTAGTAAACACAAGATCTACCTTTGGAGACCCCTGCTCTAGAGGGAAGTCAGTGAAAGAGATATCAATGTTAAAACTTGAAAAGGAACGTGGGAAGGAAGTACAAGAAGTGGGAAGAGGGAAATGTAAAGAAGAAGTACGTAGGGACGAGGAAGGAATATAGATAGAAATGTGAAAAGAAATAGTAGGGATGGAAGAGGAATCAGGTAGAGGAGTTGAGAAGGGATTCTAACAAATACCCTGGCGCGTAAGTATTAGAAGAAATTTTTGGAAAGCGGAGAAAGGAAGCTGGTTAGGGAATTTTGGCGAGAGAAGAAACGCAGGAGAGGGAAAGGAATATTGAGATAAAAACAGGCAGATTTTCTGGAATAAATAGGTTGCAGAGTGATGAAGTGAGAAGTATTTATAAGGATGAAAGGAATGTGCATGAGGTCGTCAAGAAGAACGGCAAGCGCCAGGAAAGAATCATCTGAAAATTTTGAAACTCTGAATTAGTATTGGAAAAACCTTCACCTGCAACATGCATGTTGCCTTATATTTTTAGAAGTATTTCTGCTGAGATTTTCCCGGAATTCAGTTCAAAAATCGAGGTTCCTATATTTTTTGAGCAGATAGTAGTCATGCGTGTCAAACAGCATGGGGGCAGTACTTTCAGCATGTAAGATGTATAAGCTGTTAGTATGCGTCCCAATCCAGCAAAAATGGTTCATGTGGCCCTGAATGGTTAAGTTCAGAGTAAGCAAATTTTGTCAGAAGCGTCATTGCAGCATCGTTGGTATTTCTTTTTCCTGTTGTGGTACTTGTGTATTTATATTTGTATTTGTACATTTGCATTTCCCTTCAGAGCCTAAGTCTGCTTATCGACTTATTAAAAGTTCATAGTATAAAATACGTTCGGCTGTACTAGGAAAAGTTACGAGAATAAGATCGACAAAGCGTTAAAGAATTTAACCTTAACACTAAATAGAATGCTCAAACTGTTATCTAAATCCTGATATTACAATTCGAGTATTTGAAACAAAAAAACATTTAAATGCGTGTGGTTGAATATCAATTCTCGACCCACTCGAGTAAGTCGACGTTGTCACGTCTCTCACTATTTCATAGCAGATTTCCAAAATCTTGAAATTAAAGAAACTTTTTGTTTTGAAGATAAGTTTTGAATATATTCAAAATTCGTGAGGCGTTTTTAATAAATATATGAGAATAACAAACTTTGATTTGATATATTTATGGTTATTTTTTCTCACCATTATGAAAATTGTGAGCGATGTCTTGTAAATTTCACCTGAATTCACCATATTTTTACAGCAAAACATAATAATTTTAATAGGTTTTTCTAATGAAAAAAATCTGAAGCGTTATAAAACATAGACTGTATATTTTCATTTTGAATCACTCTTGATTACCAAGTTTGCACATAATCTGATCATTTTAAATATGAGGTCAAATATCTATGTACGAGGGTAGTTCAATAAGTCCTTAGAATGACCAACAAATGGCGCGCGAATCGCTCCAAATCATCTGTTTTCAGTCAGCATCACTCCCGACTAGATATATAGTGCAGTCACAGTCCACATCTTCTGAGTTTACGTGTTTT
>NC_046658.1:51337611-51346970 GCF_010883055.1 Belonocnema kinseyi | reverse complement strand
AAGTGCTTATTTTGAGGAACTTCCGAAAACGCACTTTTCTGAAGGATTAAAAAAACTTGAAAAGCGATTGACCAAGTTTATAGAGCTCCAAGGAGATTATGTAGAAAAATAAAAAAAATTTACCCAAAAAAAATTGTTTTTATACTTCATTCTAAGGACTTATTGAACTACCCTCGTATTTGGATTATTAGACTGCACTTCAGCACTGGTTATTCAGCTAGTTAATTGAATTATTGTTAAATAAACAATAAATAATGATTAACGTTTAGAGTTGACTTTGTACATTCAGGTTCCCTCGCGAATGTTCTTATTGCAACTGTTTGATTGAAACTTATTTTTAGTCCGTTATATTATTAAATCTAAATTACGCGGCTTGTATTTGGATCTGAAACTAAAAGATTAATGTACCAGACTATGAATCATGCGACTTTTACTCCTGTATATAATAATTTGTGCTTATGCAGAAAATACGCGGTCTTTTTCTTCTAATTCTTCATTAGCCGCGTCCGAGGCAGTAATTAATTGAGTAACTCACTCAGCGTACTTCTATAGAGCAAACAAAACGAAGAACAAAATGTTGAATGCTTAGTGACATTTTTTCTGCTATCGTCAATATTTACTTTATTAAAAAACTAAAATTCAATTCTTTTAATCAAGTATCTGATGTTGAATCTTCATAAACGAAATAATATATTGGAAAATGATATTCAGAAAAAATCTAACAGCCTGTTCAGTGGTCAGGGGAGCCCCAGAAAATACCAGGAATTTGGTTAGACAGGGAAAAATCAGAGAAATATCAGGGAATTTATTTACGAATCAGGAAACTTTTATCTTTAAAAAAAAGCAAAAAAATCATGTTTTTTTATTATTCCAAAATGACAATTATTTACCATTGTAAATTTTGAAGTGCACATATATGGTAGCTATTATAAAAAAGCTTTTGCGAAAGAAAAAACTCAAAATGCAAAAAAAAGGAAACATATAACGACAGTACGAAGAAAGACTAGCAACTTTCAAAAGAGTTACAAATTTGTAATTGCCAAATCATAAAAAATACTGTCAAAGAGAATATATAAAAGAAGCTATAGAGTAAATTCAAATTAAAAAATATTGATCTGCTTTCATAACCACTAGGTATAGATATGCTACACTCTTCTGCATGTGCATTGTTTCGTCATCAGGAATTTTTGAAAATTGCTGTAGATATTCTTGTTAAGGCATAATCTTCTCGGAATCTACTCATAATTTTTAGACATTATTTGCGTCGATGAGACCACATTTTCATCATGAATTTTTGATGAAAACTGCAGTGATTGTTTTATTATTAGAACGAAAGTACTGATGAAAGAAGATACTGGTATTACCTAAAGAAAAAATCACTCAATTTCTGATGTATTTCAGAAAAATTTGTTTCTTTACACAAGAATTTAAGGTTTTCCTCAAAAAATCAGAGGATTTGATTCGATCTTATTTGAAGCTATCACATTGAAAATTTAAATCGGCGAAAAATCAAAAGTATGAGATGGCCAGACTTTGCTTCCGGGCTGGGTTGAGCATCAAAGGGAAGAGAAGTCGTCAAGATTCGGCGTACTGAGGTATAAGGTTAAAAAGAGCAGAGATCTAGGCAAAGGAAGTTAGCTGAAGAAGCTCTTTTTGTCAGCAGAACAAGATACTATTGATCCCTAACACTTAGGTGAAACTCTCTTTCATTGTAGATTCTCTAAAGAGAAGCGAGTCTGTCCGGCTGGAGTACGAGCGTCGAAACGAGTTCTGTTATGTGTCGTCTGGTATCTGAAAATCTTGGTATCCTAAGGAGGTACGAACTGCCGAAAGAAAATGCTGAAAAGCGTTAAGAGCCCTTCCTGTCTGGCAAGTTGCCGCCTTTTTATCAGTCCCCAGATATCCACCCATAATTGTCCCAATGTCTACCCAGCTTAGGGTTTTGCAGGTTTTCGTAGTGGGATTATTCAGGCACATCTTGTTTACATTCTGACACATTAGCTTCTATTTATTTAGAATTTAATGAATTTTATAAGTTATGAATTATTTATTACTATTAATATAAGGCAAATTGACATTTATCACTTTTCAACACTTTTAATTTAACATTTTACAATTTTAAATGCTCTAGAATTTCGAAAATGAGCCACTTTAAAGTTCTAAAATTATTTAATTTTTTTTATCAAATCCTTGAATTTTGAGGTTATAGTATTTATAAAATTTAATTGTGAGCGAAAATTTGTTTAGCCGGTTCGCATTTGACAGCAAACAAGAAGTTTGAGTTAAGGTTAGTCTTAGCGCATCCGTTGTTAAGTATATTTTTAAATTCTGTGACATCCTTTTTTCGGGTAACTCCAGTAGAGTTAATCTAGCTCTAACTCCCCCTAGAAGATTACTTGATCTGACGTAAATCTCAGTACAAGACTTTCACAACAAGTGAGAGTTTACTGTAGTGAAATTGTGTGTAATTGCGAAACCTAAGAATCAATTTTTCAGAACAGGCCTTTTATGATCTTCCTATGATGGGTTTTAAAATAATTTTTTCATGATTATAGGAAATTGCTATAGGAAGATCATTACAGAAAACACTAATTTTAAAGATAAAATATGATTATTTTCAAGCGATGCAATTTTCGAAGGTTTAAAAATAAAATTGAATAATTTTTCAAAGTTTCAATATTAAATTATTCTACTTTTCAAATGCCTTTAATTCAAAATTCTTTAACATTAAATTATTTCCGTGAGAAATTTTATCGCGTTTAGAGGTTCAAGCTGAAAGCTGATCAAATAGTAAGATTAAACCATTTAATTTTCAAGTTTAAAAGATTTAAAAGTATGAACGTCGTACAATTTTTATAATACTTGAAATCATTCTGATTTTTTAATATAACAAACTAAAAAGTGTAAAAACTCTATTTCTGCTTACAGTCTTTATATTAGTAACCCAGTAAAATAGAAAAATTATGAAGCGAACAAGAAAATCAAAGTAGCTGAGTAAATGATCAAATATTATTATGTTGAAAAATGTAAATTGCTTTTATCCATTTTATTTTGTTTCACAATTTGGAGGATTTAAGATTAATCATAAAACACCGTTACAAATTATGTATGATTTTATTTATATATTCATTGAGAGATCATGCTTAAATTTGTCGTCAAAGTATTCAGAAAAAACTAGTACAATTGAAAGATACGCTCCTTTCACATTTCTGTTATAATTTAATTTTTTTTTTTTGAGTTCGCGACATCTGAAGTCGATAAAGCGCCCTTGCAAAACGATTCAGGGTTAACGCAGTGGGCAACCTCCTGAAAATAACTAAGTCTGGATTAATAAAGCATGGTCATTCGAACAGGAAGTAGTGAAAATCATCTTGTTCTGCAGCACAGTATAGACACAGCTCTCCTTTAGGCAGGTTACATGAGATCGGATCAATAATTATGTGTCTAGAGTACTCATTAATGAAGCAGGCTTGTGGAAAAATTCTTTTATAACTAAGATTCATTCTATTTGAAAAGGTGGGGCTGAACTCCGATTTTTAAGTGCAGATGAGGCTATATCTACAGACTCCTCGATTGGATACGCCCTGAAAGATCTCGGTTGATTAAAAATCCTTCGTATTCCTAAAGTATTATATCTTTACTTCCCGTGAGTGCTGCCTCTAAGTTAGCAGAGTCCCGCAGCTCGAATAAGTTGGCTTCTTTGAAAAAATGTTTCAACCGACATGATTTTGTTTTACATTAACGTGTTTCTGAAGTTTATTCTACAAAAGAAATCAATTTAAATAACAGGCATATAAAATTAAAAGCACCTAAGTGAACGAAGGAATATTATTTATTTTTAATTTTGTATTTTTGTAAATCTAAAGAGGATGAAATACTAAAGCATTTAGTGTAAAGCCTTAATAGCTTTCTTTAAAAATAAAAAATAAATTATTTAACTTCGAACATTTTTACATTCACGTTTTTTTCACGCCAAACATTTGTATAAGCTATAAAACTGTATTTACCACCTAAAAGGATTTTCAGCTTGCACATAACGACCATTTTAACATATAGAGCATTTAAAGTTGAGAATTTTATAATTTCCGTTATTTTTTAAATATTCTGGATTTTTTGCATTTCCTAACTGCTCTGAAACACCTGAAATGCTTCAAATTCCCTGAATTTCTTGGATATCCCGAGTTGCTTTAATATTCAGATTTATCTGCATTTTTTTATTCCTTGAATTCTTTGAAATCCATGAATATTCTAAATTTTTTAAAATCCGGGAATGCCCCAAATTTGAAATATGTAGGAAATTTATCAAATTCTATAAATTTTTTGAATTCTTGAAATATTGTGGAATCTTTAAAATCCCTGAATTCCTTCTGTTCATCTAAGTACTTCCGAACTCTCTGGATTATTTTTAAGTTCTTGTAACTTACAGAATTCTAAGGATTCAAAAAATTCCAAGGATTTTAAAAGATTGCCAGGAGTTTAAGGAATTTAGAGGAAGTTAAGGTATTTGGAGGAATTCACAATATTTCAAGAAATTTCAAACAATTCGAAAGGATTTGAAAGAATTGAAAAGTATTCCAAGAAATTAATTATAATGAAGAGGAATATATCGACTATGAAGCATACAGAATAATTCAATCTGATATATTTACACTTTTACTAATGCACTATTCAATAACCTTAAATTGGAATCCTTGATAATTAAAACATTCTGAAAAAATTATTAAAACTAAATATTTTTTCAGCAGCTTTTTAATTTTACCCGCCCCTATCCACATGAATCTGTAAAAAAAATACTTTTGCATATTATTAATTGGCAACATGATGTTTCCGCCGCGCTTTATCACGCCCATACTAATTCCAATTATTAGTAATGCTTACTATTAATAAATTGTTTATAGTAAGATTTACTAGGTTTCTATTTCATATAATAATTACACTGAAACCATTCATGGATGAGGTTTTTCTAAAATATAAAAAAAGTATACCAACCTGAAAGAATGATACTTTCTTAGATTTGTTTACTATCATATACAGTATTTTTCGCGAAGGAAGAAGCGAATTGAGCCTGATAGCAAGTCAAGCCAGATGCTTTCGCTCGAGCAGTGGAGCTCGTTCTTCCTCAATGGATCCTTTAACGTCAAACTTTCAATTGGAAATTCTCGATCATGAGAAGACATGTGCGAAGCCGTCGTTTGATATTACATAATAAATCACTTGGATTTCGTTATCGATGTCATATAGCAAGTTGAAAGAGTGACGTCTACACAAACTTTCAATTCATTTTTTTCCACTCCACTACGTACCGTCACTGCGAAAAAATAATGAATATTCCTTCAGTAAGTCATTATGATGCCCATACACAAAACTTACCATTTTATTTTAGTACAGAAACGAAAAAAAGCGAGAAAAACGTTTTTATTTTTGCGAAAATTAAAAAAAATTCTCCTGAGTTGATACGAAATTGTTCCTCTGTTTCAGTCAAGATAATTGACAATTTTATGCACTAGAATAAAAACTGTTTACGTAGTATAGTTTTCAACGATACAAGCAAATTCATTGCCGCTTCCTATTTTCAAATACTGCGAAAAATAACTTGTTTGCTCCCTTTCATACTCTCATTTATTTTGCAGCAGCAGCTCGAATGGAATCGATTTATTATTTCCTTGATGAATCACGTCAGATGCAATTTCATTATCAGAATTCTACAAGTACGTGTTTCTTTGTATTTGAATTTTGCTTTTTAATTATCTCTCATATGAAGTTTGCGCAAAGGCAGTTTTAAATATTGATAAAAAGAATGTTCATCCTGAATTAGGAAATGGTATTATTTATCAACGTTTTGTGCCTCAGGGATAAAATAACTATTTCAGGTAGTCTGTGATTCATTTTGACAGTTCTGTTTCACCCTTCTATCGGAAACATTGATGATAAATTCGGCAAACGACTAGCACCAATGTCGTATATTCAATATGGTTCAATGATGCATCTATTAAAGTCATTAATTTCTATACAGGTTTTCCATTAATTTCTATCAATCTGTCAGCAATTTTCATCAGTCAATCACTCCTTGTATTGCAGTGAACTACAAACCTTCTACGTCGAATTAGAGTTTGATGTGACCACGATGGCGATTATGGTTTTGCATTCTAAATTTTCAAATTATTCAACTCCAATTGTTCACATAAAATATACAATTAACCTTTAACAATAATTATGTAAATTATTATTAGTGATCAATATATTTCCATAACAAGGTAAATTCATTATATGGAACAATTAGCACAACAGAGGCAAACGAAATATGCAAAGTTTGGGCAAAAATAAATACAATACACATACGGTGCATTATATGTACCTGTAAGAAGTAAGAAACTGTTTGGTTATACTAGGGGTCGGCGACCTCGCACCCTTTCATACATCTATGCCTATAGTCGTGCTTTAACTATTCATTTAAGTTCTATTTTCATTATA
Source organism: Belonocnema kinseyi (assembly GCF_010883055.1). Lineage (NCBI taxonomy): Eukaryota > Metazoa > Arthropoda > Insecta > Hymenoptera > Cynipidae > Belonocnema > Belonocnema kinseyi. The sequence goes on along the minus strand of NC_046658.1, from coordinate 51,340,499 downwards.
TTTCCACTCATCTGATTTTAAAAGAAAAATACTCTACACAAGATGATTAAATAATCACTTGCTAATGATTAACTTTCTATGTTTTAATAATGCATCGCCGCCGCGCCGCTACTAAGGTACAGTCAAATTAGCTGAAAAACACAATTTGCAAGAGCAAGTTAGCAGCACAAAGATTTCTAGCTTAACATTTTTGGAGGGTCGTTCTTTCACAACGCTTAAAAGTTCGAGCCTAATTTCTCAACCAATTGTGTTATTAAGAAAAAACTTGAAATCTCAAGATTTTCTAAACGCGTTTACTTGAATAGCTAGTTCCGATTAGAACATAGGGCAAAAGTATGTAGAACTATATTTCTAGTCCATAAAGCAAGCTTCAAAATAAATAATTAGCGAATATATTACAACAAATATTTTACGAGATATGGGTTTGTTAACTAAAAATTTGTTCCAAGTATATAAGTATGGAAAAAAAACATTTCCTTTGGATTTCAGAATTTTTGTTTCTGAACACTTTATGTAAAAAAAATCTGTTGAGTTTAATAATGGTGTAATATATAATTATGGATAAGGTAGGTTTTGATTATTATTTATTTAGAATTTTAATTGCAATTATATTCGTCCCAAAAATATTATCTTAATAAATTTTATAAGCAATTTTAAAGAATGATGCTGAATTGTAATACAGGCATTTAAAAAAATTTGCTAACATTTTGTAGGTCCTTATTAATAGAAATGTTTCATGTTTCTTCAGTTATGAAACATCTTTATCAAGAAAAGAAAAAAAATTTAATCGATAAGAAAAAAAATTGATACTGCTCAACTGACAGCCGACAAAAATTAATGAAATTGTTCATTCAATGCGTGTGATTTTTTTCTAGGTACTATTATGCTTTCGGGTTATATTATTGCTTTTCTTGTCTTGCTTAAAAAATATTTTTCTGATGTATGGAAAAAATATTGTTTTTAACTTTTTTATAAAAAAACGTAAGAATTTTTGTTGACATCTTAAACATTACACGAAGATGCACAATTGCATACTTTTTAAGTTATTTAAGTAAAATTCAACTTAACAGATTACCTAACCAATTTTTCATGTTTGTATTTTGGAAAAAAAAATTTTTTAATACTTTCAACCATCCAATCTAAGAATCGAATAGCTAAACCCAGATCGCGAACTTTTTTGCAAGAATGAAAATTGAGCATCACTCGGTCTTCTCTGAATAACGTACATTTTTAATTATCAATATCATATCTTGTAAACTATTCGTCCTAGGATATTAGCGAATAGTTCATTTTAAAGCTTAATTCTCTAGGAACAATGTGTTCTACAACTCATTGCTAAACTTTGAGATTTATCGCCATTCTGGCGATTGCGTAAGCATTTTGGCGACCACTTTTATAGATATTTCTATAGATTTCTATATTCTATATAGCTATTCTATTTTCTAATTTCTATAGATTTTTTATATGATGTCATTGAAAAAGTAACCTTGGTTTCTCGAAAGTCAATGGGCATCAACGCCATTGCCTCTCTCGGACGGAAAGTAAAGTAGTCGTCAGTTGAAATTTACCACTGCTACTGTTTCAGGAATCGGCACTTTTATTGAATTTCTGCCTGAGCTCCATAAATGCGAAGCCGACCTCTTTAAATGCATGCTGTTTTCATAAGTGCTCAACCAGCATCTCCAAATAAACAAAGCATACTTTCTTAACTCTCCAGTCTGCCTCTTCGAAGGACCACCATCTTTTTAACTGCCTATCCAACTTTCAAAAATTCCCGCCACGTTTACAAATGCTTTAATAACACCGCTACATGTTCGATACCTTTCAAGTCGGCTGCCCAGCCTCGCAAAATTCCCGGCCAATCTCATGAAATGCCCACACAACCAACTTAAATGTCTAATAGCTTCCAACCTTCCTTAATGCTGACTTAGCCACCCTAAGTGCCTGCTCCCTCTCCTACTGCTCACCTAACCTTTCTAATTGCCTGCCACCTCCCTAACTGCTTGCCCAAGCTTCGTAATAGTAAGCTGCTGGATCGAATAGGGGCACATAAAATTATTTCGCTGGAAGTGGAGAGACCTCTGGACATTTTTAAAAACTTTTTCGAAATTTAATTTATCATTTACCAATTTTAGTCTTTATGTAGTAAATTCTATATCTAGATATGAACAACTATGGTGCAATTTTTTCTCTGGGTAAAAAATTGTAACTTTTTTACTTTTCTAAATGACGCCGAAAAAGGGAATTTTTTCCAAACATCTGTTCTAATTCTTTTTTTTCCTTAAACCGTGCTCAGATAGTCGGTTTTTGATAGTTTTTAATACAATTTTTTGGGAATACGCTTAGGAATATCCTCGGATTAATAGAGAAAGAAAAATTAAAAAATCTATTTAAAAACAATTCTTTCTGATGCTCGGTTCATATTGGACTTCTCTAACTTTCAGCGTTTCGTTTATAGAGCGAATTTTGACCAACGAAAAACTTTCGGCTTGACTTTTTGTGCACGAACTGTCGTGAAAATCTCCGCTGTGATTCTTGATACAGTTTACTAGCACCGATGAAATAGACGAATCAAGTAATCAGGCATTATCAAAGTATTATAAATAAATAATTGATATTGCACAATGCGAAATAAATGATTCATTTTATTTTCTGTATAATAGAATGATTCTATTCACGAGATAAACTTTACAAAAAAAAAACCAAAACACAGGAATCTTGCAGGTTGTTTTTAATTTCTCAATTCTCTGAATTGAACTGAATTCGTAATACTTTGATATTGTATGATTACTTACAGTCTGTCAAGTTAAAGCGTGGGTAACTTTTTTGGTAAAATATTTTATTTAAACGCATGTTTCTACATGGAATTACATTTGTCAAGGTGTCGA
>NC_046658.1:51312172-51337511 GCF_010883055.1 Belonocnema kinseyi | reverse complement strand
AAGAGGGAGCTCTTCTTAATATTTTGACACCAAAATCATGTCGATACACCTTACCGACTGCGAGTAAAGCCACCCACGCTTTAATTTGACAGACTGTAATATGTTATTATGTTTGAGGCTGTTGACCAAGTCGCTAGCGTTTTAAAGCATTAATAATTTCTTGTAAGAAGCTGTGAGTTTTTGAGTGCTCAAAATTTGTTGGATAAAAAACGGCAAAAGATAGAAAAGTCCCATATGTGGCGAGCCTCAGAAAACAATAAATCAACATTTTTTAGAAATAAATTCTTTAATTTCAGTTATTTCATCATTCAAAGAACATTCAAATCGCATTTCCTAAAAAGTTGATTCTGAAATTCCTAAACATAACTGACAGAGCACGAGGTGAAGTGAAAAACGAATTAAAATAGAATTGTACAAAAAGTCAATTTTTTTGTTTTATCAGAGAACTAAAATAGCCTTTCCAATCTTAAAGTGTCTACATTCTAAACTATTCATTAAACCTCTCTAAAGGTCTGCTAACTCTTAAAAATGCTTTAACTTACGTTGAAATCAGTCATGTCTTAAGATCGTTTCCAAGACATCAATGCCTGGCTGGGTCTCAAAACTGAGTCGAGATATAGACATTCGTCTTACTTTTATGGTCACGAGAGGAAAGATGGCGTTTACTTGTCTCAATTCGAGCCTTGTTTTCGTTGAGATGATGTTTTCTTGTGTGAAGGCAAGCATTGTCTTGGCTGAAATGGTCGAACCTTTCTAGACTCAGAAATGAGATTAGAATTGACAAATAAAAAATTTGTAAGAATTAAATTAGTTATTTTCAATTTAAAAAAAATTAGAATCTATGAGTTTAAACGAGTAAAACAATTACAAATTTTCGTCATCAAAATTAAAATTGTAACTTTCTATAAACGCATATTTCTGAAAAAAAAGGTTGTTCTTTCGATCTCGCGGATAGCTTAATTGGGAAAGCATCCGACCGGCAATCGGAAGTTCTGTGGTTGAATTCACAGTAGAGCGATTGTTAGAAGATCTTTTTTCAGAAAAATACAATTTTAAAAGACTTTCTTTTATGACAGTTAAAATGATCCTTTTTGTTAGGATAAGTGTACACTCGAAGTTATAAGCCACTCGTCTTGAAGTGACAAAAATTCAACTCAAGGCTAAAATATATGTCTTTCAGACATACAAACTTTTATCCAAGACATAAATTGAAGTGTGGCTCGGTTTTAAAACTGAGACATGCTCAAGTAGAATTTTTCGGCAGTCGCGACAAATTATCCAGTGATGGTCCGTAAAGAATAACCCATAAGCAGAGGCGTAACAACCGTACCGAAAGCTGAATGGTACCTGGGCGAGATGTCTTAAACGGCGAATTTGGGATATTAGGCGGCCTTTCAGAGTATGTAGCCTTAACCTTGCATGTGGGGCTCTACAAGTTCGAGGGAAACGTTTCTCTAGCTGTTTGTGGGAATAATAATGACACCACCAAAACAACCAAAAAGTTGTGGATGCGGTTCGAAATGATCGGAAGCGCAGAGTACCCGACAATGGGTCGATAAACAGTGCCGATCAACCTAAAGTTCGGGTTGCTGAAAATAACTTGTGGAAACACGACGACGCATCGGTAAAACGCTCAGATTAAGTAGACGAATCCATTCAAGGATTACTCTCTACCCTGATACGATGCCAGCATGATCCCGGTTCAGGGTGGTTCAACGCGTTTCACATGTGTCTTTGTCAAATGAAGCTGCCTACCTATCGAAAACTGGATATGTAAACAAAGCGCATCTTCAACATTTGTATGGAAAAGTCGCATACGAAGAGGAGGAAGCGAAATTAAGACCAAGCGCGGATGTCGGGCACCCCCTAAGAAATGTTAGCGATTTCAGGAGAAGAAGAAACATTAACATTCAGGTTTCTCCTAAACCCCAAGATCTGGCTGAACTGGATGGATGCCTTTCCTCGTGAGGATACTTCGCAGGAGACCGTCTTCTGGACATTCAATTACGGAGTTTGTGATGAGGCCAGAACTTTGGCTGATTCAAATCGAAGGCTAAAAGCGACGATAGACAATCATCACACTGTTGATGCCTTGTATCTGTAAAAAATCCATCCAAGAATGCCGAGGTCGACTTTATGGAAAAACGTGTACAAGATTAAAAAACAATGGATTTAAAATACAACACCAAAAATATAATTTGCTTCAAGGAGCTTTGCCCCATTGGTTACTGTAAGAAAGCACTATGCTCCTGCAATGAAAGGTGATTTGTCCAATCCCGAGAACTACAGGCTAATAACTGATTTTAATGCGCTTACACGACAGGATAATTCAAAGAAATGGGACAGTGTGCAAAATCACCAATGCGCCCTTTCGATTACCTGGACTGACAACTGGAAAGCTCCTGATTCAAACTCTCATAAACGTATCATATGTCTGCTGGGTAACTCAACGGCGACCAAAATCCTCGTGTGCATAAGGTCACTCATGTATTTTATATAGATAGCCTGAAAATCGATGTTTTTAGTTCAACGAAACTTCAAAGTTCTTTAAATATGGTTTAGGAGTACACAGGAGAGATTGGTACAGAATTTGCATTGGTAAGAGTACCAAGATTAATTTGAAGCGAGGACGGACTACTGGCATTCCTAGGGATCATGAGCTTTAGATGTAAGTCTTATTAGACATCTTGACACCGGAGAGATCTATATATACCTGTGCATGATTTCAAGCCGCATTTCGGGAGTAATAGCAGTGAATCAGATGCAACCGTCTTCTTCGACATGTTTGGAATTTTAATCTGTCGGCGCTGAACAAGGTATCTGCGACTATCATAGTTACCCACCTTGTTTAAGCTTACTTGCTTAACGGGTTTAATGGACAAATAATAAGCTCACGACTCTTAATGTGACCACGCGTGAGATCATGCATATGCAGAAGAGCTTGCATATAATTCGTCCGTTCCACGATTATATATCACATGCCGTCGAGTTGGAAACCAAATTGTTTTGGGTGCAAGTTATATAATTGCAAGTGAAGAATAATCTCTCCTAAAAATGTTTAGGAATGACAAAATGATTGGCGAACGAGTACTCCTTCAAAAACCGCGGAGCACGCCTAAATTCTAATATCAGAAATAAGGAAAGTACAGTACTCCATCTAGATCTAGAGCTCCCCTCTATATCTAGAGCCATTTAGAGCTCACAGCTCCTCAAAAGAAAAAAAAATGCACGGAAACTTTTACAGAAATATAGATAATCAGTCCTTATAAAAGGAGCAAACTTTTGCTTTCCTCAGATCATCAGGGCTTACTCAGGTACCGCATGTTTCATTTTTGCGTGCATATATTGAATATCTAGACCACATACGAGGTGTGTTCAAAAAATAAGGTGACCTTATGGTTTTCTCAAAAAATATTTATTAATTATTAAATATTTATGTTGTGCCCTTCAAAGTAATCCCCCTCAGATATAATACACTTGTGCCAACGCTTTTTCCAATCATCGAAGCACTTCTGATAATCATTTTGTGGTATAGCCTAGAGTTCTTTCAGCGATGCAGTTTTTATCTCCTAACTCGTTGAAAATCGATGTCCTTTCATGGGTCTCTTCAGTTTTGGCAAAAGAAAAAAGTCACGGGGGGTCGAATCCGGTGAATATGGAGGCTGAGGCATGACTGTGGTGCTGTTTTTGGTTAGAAAATCTTTCATAGGCATCGATGAATGAGCAGGTGCCTTATCGTGATGAAAAAGCCACTAATTGTTTTTCCAAAGTTCCGGAAGTTTTTTGCGTATCGCCTCTCGCAAACGGTGCATAACTTGAAGGTTATACTCCTTATTGACCATACAACCTAATGGTAAGAATTACTGATGCACTATGCCACGGTAATCAAAGAAGACAGTGAGAAAAACCTTCACATTTGACCGAACTATAGGTGCTTTTTTCAGTCTTGGTGACTCAGGATGCTTCCACTGAGACGATTGGACTTTCGTTTCGACGTCATAACCATATACCCACGATTCATCCCCAGTTATAACCCTTTTGAGAAAATCAGGATCATTATTGACTTCATTCAACATCTCCTGAGCGATGGTCATGCGATGGATCTTTTGATCAAAATTAAGCAATTTTGGAACAAATTTCGCTGACACACGTCTCATGCCCAAAACGTCCGAAAAGATAGCATGGAATGAGCCAACCGATATGCCAACATCTTCAGTAACTTCTCTGATGGTAATTCGGCGATTTTTCAACACCATTTCTTCCACTGCTTGAACGTTTTCATCTGTTGTTAACGTGCTGGGACGTCCAGGGCGAGGTTCGTCTTCGACATCCTCTCGGCCTTCTTGGAACAGCTTGTACCACTTATACACATTTTTCTTACTCCGAGTAGACTCACGGTATGCAGCTGTCAATATTTCAAGAGTTTTAGAGCACTGGATTCCATCTTTAACAGAAAATTATATGCAAACACTTTGCTCCATTTTTTTTGAAAGAAGAAAATCGCCGATCACACCAAACCCTTCTAACCTTTTACGCCTCTGCCAGAAAAGTGTACCAACACAACAAAACAAACAATTTAGAATTTGAATGTACGTAGCCCGCGAAAATTGAAAAGTCACCTTACTTTTGAACGCCCCTCGTACTATCCAGGTGCCCTGATCACGTGGAAACTACGCATCCCTACAAAAAAATGGCTGCCATAAGGGTGCTGCACTACTTTCCTAGTCCACATTATGGCATTGGCCCCTTTCGAATTCTCCGAAGTCCTATAGCCGCGCATCTCACGTTTGTGATACTGGCCACACCCGGCTAAAAATATTTGGTCTTGATTTTGTCTTGAATTTTTTCTATTTGTCTTCAAGACCATGATGTCGGGTTTCGTCTCATCAGCTAGAAATCGGAGATATACAGACTTCTCTTGCATTTATGGCTGTAGCTGTGCCGTAACAAGACTAGGTAGACTTGTCTTAAGACAAGAGAAGTTTAATTCTTGATAAAAATACTGAATTCTTCTAAAAGAAAATTACATTACCAATTTCTCGCTTTAACATTTGCTTTGGACCCCTCCGGGAGGACCTGTCATTTCGAGGGATCAGGTAGTTATTTTAGGACCAAAGAAAGGATATCTACTGAGGTTTAAAAATTTTTAACCGATAAAACTTTTAAATTTGAAGTAACTAATTTTCAAATGAGACATTCGCAACATGTTTCTCTCAACAGCTGTAGACCTATACAATTTTCAACAAACAGATTGAAACTGTTATTTCCCAAAGTTTCTAGTGAACTGTTGGAGACAGGAAAAAATTGACAACATTTTTAGATTCGCTTTCCATGGATCATAATTATTGCGGATGAATAAACTTAATTATACATAACAAAATTTAGTAATGAAATTTAGGATTAGTAGTGACCCTCAGAGGCCCTCAAAGACATAAATTTTTGTCTGTAAGTCAAAAATACTCGTCTACATCTCTAAGACTGCTCTCTCTTATTGTATTGCCTTCCTCGCTTCACCCGGCCACACATGCATGTTACTTCCTCTTCACCTTTCCTTGCACTTCTAAACTCTTCTTTCTCCGCATTCAATACGTAATACCGAACTAAATACTTATATACCATTTAAAATATTTACATTTCACTTATATCTACATCCTCCCTTATTTACACATTTTCCTTATCCATTCATAATTCTTCTTCCCTCTCTTCTTCTCCATCTTATCCAACACTCTCTTAAACCATACTACTGCTCTTTTTCCGCTCCTTTCATGAATAAAAATTTATATGTTTATCTCACACCTTTCCACCTCTTGAGATTCCTTCAACCAGTGCTCCGAACTTGCATGCCACTTTCAGTGCTCGTAACGAGTGCCCTGAACACGTCTACGCATGTGTCGCGCTCGGTCCCTGATTCGTTGCGGTTCGCGCGCAATTTGAAATGCTAAAAAATAACATTTTTAATGTTTATTATGAATAATGTCGCTGTAACTTATATAAATGTTTACTAGACCGATATTAATGAATCTTGATAAAAATAAAAATGTATTAATTCCATACTGTATGAATAAAAAATATCCTTTGGTACTCACTTTTATTTTTCTGCATATTATTCCTTATTCGAAAATTTTGTTATTTAAAGTTTATTAAAATATTTACATGCATTGCCAATCTTGTTTTTAAATAGAATTATATTAATTAATACAAAAATTTATATAATTAGCAAAAACAACCATAAAACAACAACCATAATACAGTATGCACTTAATAAATTTTTATTTTTATCAAGATTCAGTAATATCGGTCTAATAAACATTCATATAAGTTAAAATGACATTATTCATAATAAACAATAAAAATGTCTTATTTTAACATTTCAAATTGCGCGCGAACAGCAACGAAACAGAGACCGCTCACGACGCATGCGTAGAAGAGTTCGGGCATTCTATCCGAGCACTGGCCACTTCCCGCAGAATTCTCACACTCTCTTCTTTCTAGAAAGCCAGAACTTATGAAAACCATCCATGCACCAAGATCACATTCTCACTATAAGCTCCAAACATTATTTTTCTTCTCTTTCACACAAATTTTGCTCTCTCTCTCTTTAGGCATAATCTACCCATAGTTCTCTTTGATCCTAGACCCTCTTATTCTCTCCTTACTTGCTGCCTTTTTTCTCTCCTTGCCGTTTTCTTCTAAAATACATCTGCCTTTCAACCTCCATCTTCCAACCCCCTCTTATGTTACCCTTCTCCCGCCAAGAAACCCAAACCAATTTACTTTAGCCCTCTTACAACATTTTTTCCTCATATGGCACGTCAGGGTTCTGACATGAACTGAAAAAACCGCACAAAACTTTTATTTTGGGTCTAGGGGTCAGAACAGTTTCTTTCGATGTTTTTAAAGTCGCTGAATCTGAATATGAGGTCCAAAAAATTCCAGAAACTCAGGGTTATGACATAACCTAAAAAAACTCATAAAATTTTTTCCTAGGCCAGGGGTCAGACCATGTTTACTATATGCGTTTTGGGTCGCTGAATACGAATATATAGTCTAAAAAAACCTCTTCACGTCAAGTTTTTTATTTTCAAAGAAACTCGTGAAATTTATTCATCCGCCTTACGTGTGCCTGCATCCAGGGCACATTCTCGCGGCGACGGCGGGCAACGGAGTGAGCCTGGGATCCGGCTAAGTCTGGGTTACGGCCCTGATACACAGATTTTTGTTTAATATATGGCTAAAGTCAAAATGTTGAAGCGTTAAAAGCGTAGATTACAAGGTATTTTGAGGGTTATGTCGAAACCCTGCCATACTGGTTTTTTTTACTTTGGATTCCGATTCAGCGACCCGAAAATCATATAATAAACATAGTATGACCTCGGTACTAAAAAAAATGTGTGTCCGACACACCTTTACGTGTGCTACATGAAACCTTACGCCCCCTACATACAACTTTACGCCCGCTACATGAAAGTTTACGCCCGATAGAAAAAGTTATATTTATCTTTTAAAAAATTACATAGCTGTACCCTATAGTCTACCTTCTGCTGAGTACGCCATTTCTTCCTTTAACTTATAATTTAAAATTGTCAAGAGCATCAAACATCCATTATCTGTTTCAGATGCTTGTTTTCATAGATGGTAGGATAAAAAGTATAGTGCTTACCAAGGGCGTACGGCTATTTCACGCTTAATTCACGCTGTTCAAAATAACTGTCTTTAAGCCCTTGATTGATACACAATGTGCCATTTTATGAGGTTTTTTGAATTGATGTCAGAATCCTGACTTGCTGGAGTTTATTGGACCTCGGATTCAAATTTAGACCCCAAAAACATATGATAAATATGGCCTGACCCCCCTCTCGTCCTATCTTTTGTGTCTCCATATGCCTTTCTGGTCCTCTCGATCTGGCTTCTCTCCACTTCGCTCTCATCCGACGGCTCCCACAAGCTACTTCTATCCACCACAGGGAACGCGCCTTTGAGATCCACAAAAAACATGTAAACTGTCGACCCAGTCTTTGCTAATTCTCTATCCACTACGTCCAGCAAAACGTAAATATTGTCGATTGTGCGCCTGCCTTTCCTAAAGCCCGCCCATTAAAATCACGTTCATAACTAGTTGTATTATGTTTTTGCTAAATTCACATATACTAACGCAGTTTTAGGAGGTGTGAAATATGAATTTAACCTCCAAAATATTGGCAAGTGGAACTCTTGGAGTCAATTTGAAAGAAGTTATCAAATTGCCAAAAATACCATTTATGGGTTATTTTTTCAACTGAAAAAGGAGTAGGGTGTACAGGACTTATCCTCTGCAGCTCGCAAAAGTACTTTCTAAATACAAAAATTTGTATAAACTTTTATAATATATTAATTATATGAAATCATCTAGTATATATATTATTTTAATATTAGATTTAGCAATTTTCAATTTGCACTATTCTTATATATTGAATCGATCAACTCTTAAATATTAAAATCAATAAGCAAATATAATTCAAATAATTTAAAGGGATTACAATTTAGCATTGTTGAAAATATCGCGCAGTTCAGTTTTTGTTCAATAAAATGCATTTATTCCGACGGATTTTGCGTTTTGAAATTTTATTTATTTTAAATTAATCAATAAGAAAAGTTTTTATTTTGTGTTAAAAAAAACGTAAATTTTCACGTAGAAACTGTAGAAAAATGATTATAAAGTAATGACTATTCCCTTAAAAACCCGACACGTTGAAAGAAATTATTTATTACGAAGAAATTTTGTATTATTTTTGTAATTATTGAGAAAAATTCATATATTTTGTTGGCCTGCCCCGAATTATATTTTACGTTTGAGCTAAAGAGAAGATTTCGTGAAAGGTTCCATTTAATTCCATTCAGGATTCCGAAATGTTATCAAATAAAATAATTTCTAAATCGTTTTAGATCAAGTTAGAGTTTCTGGAGATACCAACAAAAATAATTTGTAATTTTGTCAATATGTGTGGAAGGAATGCATTTTTAGGTTAAAAATAAATATTCTTTCAATCAAATCCAAAATAATATAATATTTTTGTCGATACTTCCAAAAAATGTTAACCTGATCATTAAGGAGATTTTCTGAAATATGGTTTTAGGTTATTATTTGTTAGCGAAAACGGTACACATATAAAATGAGCTGTTTTTGTTGCATGGATGGAAAACGTTTTATTCATAACGAGAAAATCATATTACTGAAAATTATGTAATAAATTAGGTGAATGGGGGTCAATGTATATTGTTATGGTAGCATTACAAGGGGAGAGGCAAGGCCCTGAAATCCACAGAAATGCTTATGGGAGACCCCTTATTTCTAAGAGAAGCTTATAGAAATATTGAAAGTTTAAAGATGATTTTGTAGCAAGGTGTCGGAATAGGAATATGTTAAGAAGGGGTAGAGGTGAAAGTCGATATGACAACCGTTATTATGAAACTCTAAAATATAGTATCTTTCGCTCGATCGGAAACATTTAACTAGTAAGGAAGCGTCTCTTTACAGTCTCTCCTGCACTTGAAACGCTATCCGCAAAACTTGGCCCACGAGATAAAGTTAAAATTGACTCTTCAACGAGGATGCGCTTCGAGCGAGCCTCCTAAGTTGCTTAAGTAGTTTTAAGATGGGACTCTCGCCTTTCGTCTTCTTGTCTAGTCTCACCGCGGCTTTCATCATTTCATCATATGTTGCACCTCGCCCTCCACCCTCAACTCTTGAAAATGCATGGATCATATACCCTATACTTATTGTACAGCTTGAGCCAAATTTTAGTTTCATAACTTTTGTCCTAAGTTTTGACTTTCAGTAGAGCTTTTCTTATTATCGCGCAATGTCTTCGGCAATGAGAGAAAACATCTCGGTCAATATTGCCGGAACTTCTTACAGGCTACAAAATTGACTATTCTTTTTAAAGCAAGCTGTCACTAATATGTACCCAAAAGAATTAGATATAATTAATTGAATTTAGTAGCACTTAAAAAGATCTTGTAAATTCGATGCGAAATTTCTTTAATCTTCCAAATACAGTAAAACCCTTCAATAATCCTCCCTTTTATAGCCCTTCCGAGAATCGACGCTACATCGCAAGAAGGTTTAACAGGAGCTGTACGGGATTCGCGGGGCCTGCGGTTGTCACGCAGGTGTGAATAAAACAAAAGCGGAGCGGGCTATAATGAGTTAGTTCCCAGCCACCGTCAGCCTCAAAATCAGCGCTATAAAAGAGTTTCACTGTAATTGAATTTGCTAAATTGTAGATTCAGTTTCTGCAAAGACATGGGTCTTTGAAGTGAAGTATGAATTTTGAAACAATCACCTTAAATCTACCCAAACTTTCTGTCGGAGTGTATTTCCTTTGTTTGAAAAAAAAATTTACCTAAATTTATTAACTGCAGAATTCTCATAAAAACCTCGGTTTATTCCAACGAATCCTTTAAAATATATAAAGACCTGTTCAATTCTATCAATTATTCTTTATGTAAAACAATACTTTGTCCATTCAAAGAAACCTAAATTATCTGATAACATGAATGAAAGACTTAATTTAAATAAGTATTAATCATTTATAAAAATAGATTTAATTATAATGAGGAAATAATTTTTAGGATTTTTTGTGCTAATTTTTGGGCCGAATCTAGCCCATATTTGAGCGATTTTGGGGAATGTTTGTGCGGGCCGATTTTGCACACTAAAAAAATCCGGATTAACGTCAAATCTTTTTGGCGAAATACAGAAATCGGTTTTGAGATAAACCTCGCGGCGGAGGGTTCGGCACTATTTGAACCATTAATAATACTCGGAGTTAATTTCAAACACAAAAAAACGGTCTTGAGATTAACCCATTAATGCTGTAAAAGTAAATTACAAATTTGAGATTCAGAGAAGGCACTGCAAGTCTCAAAGTTGGCGTTTAATGATTTTATGAGGTCGCTGATTACGAATCTGGAGCCAGATTTTTCATATGGTGCTCCAAAAGTGGCCTGTGGGACCCACTGTAGGTCAAAGAGGCCCCAAAAAGTATTAAAATTGTTTTCAATGTTTCCTAAAACTGTTCCATATGCGCCGAATTATTTCTCAAGTATGCCCACTCTGAAAAATGACTTTCTCTGATCGAACTTAAACTTAGTATTACTTTACAGGAACTTTTTATTCGATTTTATCAAAATTGATCAAGGTGGGGGAGGTGAAACTTTTAGATTTTTCAATAGTAGTGCCATTTCGAATGTATTATACTGCTCTCGTAAGCATTTAACAAAACTTTGTCCTGTACGATTTCGATAGATTTGCTCGTGATCCATGGAATGGTTATAACTATTTTTTCCACAAGTGAAAATTGAACTCATTTTTTCCAAAATCAAAAATGTTTTTCAGGTTGTTTTTTTTAATTGTAAGCAATTATTTTGACAAAAAATAAAGATCAAGATATTCTCTTAAGAAACATTGTAGCACAAAATGTCATTTTATTTGTAATCGATAAATTAAATAAAGAGTAATGCCATGCATTGACGATGCTCGTGAACGCTGGAACGTTCACTCGGCGGAAGCTCTTTGAAGTAATTTATTGTGTTAATTGTGAATATTTGTCTCGTGCACCATGAGTGCACGCAGTGACGTAAGGATGACTGCCTTCGACACGTTCCCCGCAAGTGTTTTAGCAAATTGTTGACACGAAGGGATGCTTTGCAGGCTATTTATCAATGAAAGCTTGGCACCTGCAAGAGCGCCGATGATAAGGACGATCAGTTTAACAGAATATTCCGGGTACAGTCGTTGCAACTCCCTTATAAGGTCTCGATACCTCTCTTTCTTTTCATTCTCCTTGGCTATGATGTTTTTGTCAGCTGGAGCCAAAAATTCTATAACGAACATTGTTCGCTTCTCGAAGTCAAGAAAAGCCAAGTCAGGCATCGAGTGTGCAACAGAAACAATTGCCGAGAATATAAAGTTCCAGTATATGCAGCAATTCTCATTCGCGGCAATTGGCTTTATTTCGCTAGGAGCATTTATAGGAGCGATATTAAGTTTAATACTGTAAGAGTGACAGAAATGGTAATAAAGCACTCTTAGTGACACATTGGGCCTTTGCATGTAGGTTGTTCCTGGATGAGATGGAAAATAAGATAGTATGTGCGCTGAATACTCGGCGTGTGCATGACGTGCACTGCAGCTATCATCGGGAATGTCTTGGTTCAAAATGTGGCGATATTATGCCAGTGTGGAAATGACAACGTCTTGACATGGCAAAATGAGACCCTCCGTACCACACTTCAATCTGAGTGATTTAAGGATATCGAAAGTTAGCTCACACGACATTGACTGATCCTCCACATTTCTGTGGAAGTGCCGTGCATCCTCTTATCTAGGAGCAAATACTTTTTTCCTCGCCGACAGTTCGGAACACCAAATCTGCCGGATGAGACGTTTGTATCTGCATCAGAGAGTATCCTTCATAGATGTCACATCTTGAATGCAGCTCGTTGGCATGCCCAAGTATGTATAAGTCTTTTCAGCACAAAAATGTCGTATGGCGCTTCCATCGACGAGCTCAGGGCATTCAGGGATGCCATTATGTTTTCCTCGCTTCAAATAAACCTTTGCTCATTTGTCTAATCTAAATTCCATTATTATTTCCTTAGTATATCGTTCGACAATCCCTAGAGCTTGATGTAGTTGCTCTCTGTTTTTAGCATAGATCTTAAGATCGTCCATGTGGAAGACATGAGTGGCCTTGTAATTTCGATCGGCAGGTTTACTGCAAAAGTACCTGTCGGAATGGCGAAGTGTTATAGATAGTGGCAATAATTTGAGGCAAAAGAGGAGTGCGTCCATGATGTCGCCCTTAAAGACACCTCTCTGAAAGGTGACCTTGTTATTTGTCACACGATTTTTTCCAGGTGAGATAGAAAATTTAGTATTCTAAAGCGGCATCAATCTCTCTATGCATCTCACGATTTGCGGATGAACCTTTAAGCTTTTCAAAAGACAGATGATGAGTCTACGGGAGGTCGAATTGAAAGCTTTCCGGTAATCAATGCTAAGTTGTCTATTTTCGGCAGGAGTATTGTGCGCCCTTCCATCAACCACTCCGCAATTGGCTCTTCTCAATTTAAATATGAGGTGGAAATACGGGCCAAAGGACGACAGATTGAAGGAAACTTCTTCCATCAGAAGTTCTTGATACCATCTGGTCCCTGAGCGGAATAGTTCTTTCTCCCTCTTAATAATTTTTTCACCTCCTCGGCAGTGACGGGTGGGCATTCTGCATCAGGTGTAATCAGGGTGTCACACAGCTTCTTGAAGCTATTTATGTTATCTGAGTCTTCGTCCAGTATATGCTGCACTTCGTAGACTTCTCTCCAAAACATTTCGACCTCCTCTGGTTTGGGCGGGTGGTCAACAATAACTGGAGGGTCTAGGAAGGGTCGAGATGGGTCAGAGAGAGACTTGAGTTTCTTTGACCCACCTCTCCCTCCGCTCTAGACTTCTCTTAGCGTCAGATTTGATGTAGTCAATCACACACTGAATGCGGGACTCGTACTGTCATGCCCAGCCTATCATTATGGCGAGTTAATGCATTCGTCTTTTGGGCTTATCATCAACCGTTGGTTTCATTTTACGGTTAGCTGTTTCTCGGGGTCATGAAGTATCGCCCTTCCTCTATCGGATGCCTGTCCGCGGTTGGCCTTAGTGTCGCTTCTTTTTCTTTGTTGCCGGCTTGTTATAACTGTGGTAGAGTAGGCGTTCTGCTTACATAGCAAATTTTTTGGAATTGTTCGGCAGGGTTTCACAGACGTTGATACGAAAAGTGTGATACCTCCGGGTGTTTCTCGCACCACAGAGCATGCAGTTGTGACATATAACCCCGTTCAGGAGCCACACTAGCATCATACCACCTTAGCAAGTCGCGATTTAGTCGCTCCGTCCACGTAAAGGTCCCGAGATTCCGTTGAACCATCGCATTGAATTCATTTTCATTGGCTTCCTCAGCTTTAGAATCGTCAGCATTGTTGGCCGACTCATTGTCGGGAACCCTGTGCGTTCTGTTGTTTTGAGCCACACTTCCTACAACTATGTTGGTGTTGTCATTGTTGTTCCCACGAGAATCTAGACACCTCACCCAGGTGCCATTCAGCTTTCGGCACGAATTTCACACCTCTTCTTGGAGTTTAATTCCTTCGGGACCACCCCTGGACAATTGTCCGTGACTGCCTATTCATTTTTGTAACCAAATTCAACAGAAACCTTTGGTACAGAGATCCTCTAACCGCAACCCGAGGACGCGTTCGTTGGCTTTGTCATAGGCCCTTCGGTTTGAGAGTACGCGTCCCGCATTCAGCGTGTGATTGATCACATCACATTTGTCAAGAATTTCACCGCCAAGCTTCGAAAGTTTGGTCGTGAACTCCGGACCCGTTATCACACACTTAGCAAGTAAAAGCTGCTGACCATCAGGCAGCATATTGTTGAGAGAATACGGATACTATATGATGATAGGATAAGTCTAGAGCGGAGAGAGAGGTGGGTTAGAGAAAATCAACAGTTTCTCTCTGACCAATCTCGATTCTTCCAAGACCCTCCAGTTACTGTCGGCGAACAGTCCAAACCAGAGGAGGTCGAAGTATTTTAGAGAGAAGTCTACGAAGTGCAGCACAGACTAGACGAAGACTCAGATAACATCAATAGCTGCAAGGAGCTGTGTGATGCCCTCATAACACCTGATGAAGAATGCCCCCCATGACTACCGAGGAGGTGAAACAAGCATTAAGAGGAATGAAGAACTATTCCGCTCTGGGACCAGATAGTATCAAGACCTTCTGGTGGAAGAAATTTCGTCCTACCTATCAGCATTTGGCCCGTATTTTCGCCTCATATTTAAAGTCGGAAGAACCAATTCTGGAGTGATTGGTGGAAGGCTGCACAATACTCCTGCGAAAAATGGGCAACTTAGCTGACCCGAAGAATTACAGGCCAATAACTTGTCTGAATACACTGTATAAGATACTCACAGCTATCCTAAATGATAGGATTGATCCGGCGATTGAACCTGTATGGCAGGAAATGTATGAACAACGCAGCTCAAAGAAAGGCGTAGCCGGATATTGGGAGAACCTGCTTATCGATAGATGTGTCTGTAAAGATGAAGTATACTACCAACGTGACATATCGATGGCCTGGATTAATTACTGGAAAGCTTTCGATTCGACCTTCCATAGACTTATCATCTGGCTTTTGGAAAGCTTAAAGGTTTATACGCAAATCGTGAGGTGCATAAAGAGATTGATGGCGCTTTGGAAAACCAGAATTTACTATCTCATCTAAAAAAATCGTGTGACAACTAACAAGGTCACCTTTCAGATGGGTATCTTTTAGAGCGACAGCATGAGCCCACTTCTCTTTTGCCTGACATTATTTCCACTATCTCTGGCACTTCGACATTCCACAGAAATTTTTGCGGGAAAACGTGCAGATCGAAAGTACAAGGTCACTCATGCATTTCGCATTGACGATCTTAAAATCTATGCTAAAAACAAATAACAACTAAATATAGCTTTAGGGATTTTCGAACGATATACTAGGGGAATAGGAATAGAATTTGGGTTAGTCCAATGCGTTAAGACTCATTTGAAGCGAGGAAAACTTAATGGCATCCCTGAAGACCCTGAGCTCGTCGAGAAAAGCGCTATACGACATTTTTGCGCTGAAGAGACTTATACATACCTGTACGTGCCACAAAGCCGCATTCAGGACGAGACATCTATAAACGATATTCTCCGAAGCAGATAAAAACGTCTCATCTGGCAGCTTTGGTCTTCCGAACTGTCGGCGAGGATGAAAGTATCTGCAACAAACATTCTTGCCGTGCCGGATTATTCTGGGAACAGCACATAGAATCGCAAATGGAAGAAACCCCCTTCTTAAAATGGTCAGGAAGCACAAAGAAGTGGGCAATGGAGCGTTTCTGTACAGAGCAGCGGAGGAGGCTGCTGAAACACTCGGATTTAACTTCAGTATTATGGGACAGCAAAATGCATCAAATCACATCTGTCTCGAATACTGACTCCTTGAAGCCCTGATTAAGAAAGCATAAGAGAAAAACTTCCATGAACAGCTCCTCGATAAGAAGATGCACGGCTTCTTCTGCAGAAATGTGGAGGATCAGCCAATGTCGTGTGAGCTAACTTTTGCTTTCCTTAAATCACCGAGATTTAAGTCTGGCACGGAGGGTTTCAATTTGGCATTTCAATATTGTGTCATTTCCACCTTGTCATACCGTTGCCACATTTTGAGCCAAGACTTCCCCGATGATTGCTGCAGGGTATCCATGCACACCCCGAGCATTTAGTACACATAACTATCTAGTTGTCCAACTTATGTAGGAACGACCTACATCCAGAGGTACAATGCGGTAGTAAGAGTGCTTTATTACTATCTGTGTCACTCTTACGGCAGTAACCTTAACATCGCTCCTGTAAATACTCCAATGGAAATCGAGTCAATTGTCGAGAATGAAAAGTGCCGCATATACTGGAACTTAATATTCTCGACAATTTTTTCTGTTGCACACTCGAGGCCTAATATGGTTCTTCTTGACCTCGAGAAGCGAAACATTTGCGTTATCGAATTTTTGGCACCAGCTGACAAAAACATCATGGCCAAGGAGAATGAAAAGAAAGAGAGGTATACCATATACCTTATATGGAAGTTGCGGCGATCGTTCCCGGAATATTCTATTAAACTAATCGTCCTTATCATTGGCGGTCTTGGAGCTGCCAAGATTTCACTGGTTCGTAGCCTGAAAAGCATCCCTGCGTGTGAACAATACGCTAAAACACTTGCGGGAGAATTGCAGAAGGCGGTCGTCCTTGGGTCGCTCCGTGTCCTGAGGTTGCATGAGACCATCTATCTCATGTTCGTGATACGTGGTTGTCGCTGAAATTTTACCGCGATTTCGCTGATATCGGTTGCAGTTTTTCAGATTAGCACCCGCTCCCGGCGAAATCCTGCGGTTGTCCTTATGACAAATTTTTAATCATATAGTAAAGTGTATTTTTCAAACATAATCTATTATAAGTGGAAAAAATATTATAATGTATCTTTATCTACTACCCTAAATGTATTGAGAAGCTATTCTGAAACATATTTCTTTGCTTAGTTAAAGAATTTTTCAGCTGATAAACAATGCATTTATTTCAAAAAGAAGAAAGGAAGAAATCTTTGAAAGAATTAAAGGCAAAGAAAAAGCAAAAAAGTCCTCTGTGAAAGAAACCGATTCAAGGACAACGATAATACAAAAAAATATTAGTCAAAAATATAAATGTTAAGAAGATGGCTGTTAAAAGAAAGAAAGGATCAAAGAAATAAGCTTTAAAATAGCTTTAAAATACGCTTAAGGTAATATATACATTTACGAAATAACGATTTTTCCATTTACAATAGAACACGTGTGAAAAATACACTAAAATTTACTTGTTTGGTATTGCATACCTAGAGTGACAGTAATTCAAAAGTTGAAATACTGGAATGACAGTTTCCACTCTTTAAAATGCAGAAAGTGGTTCTATAAGTAACACATATTCATAATTGACACGATAAATTAGTCCGAAGAAGTTCCGCCGAGCGAACGTCCCAGCGGGCACGAGTGCTATCGATTACTTGCATTAATCTTTATTTACGTAATTTCTCGAAGAAAACAAAATGACAATTTGCGATTCAAAGTTTCGAAAGAGAAAATCTTTATCTTTATTTTGAATAGACACTACCTGGGAAAAATACAATCGGAAAATTTTGTTTCCTGTAAAGTATTGTCTACTTGGACTACACTTTGCCGAAGTTTGAATTCGATCAGAAAAGGTCATTTTTTAGGGTTGGCACTTGACAAATATGCCTCATACATATCTAGGGTTTTCTAAAGTCACTGATTACGAATCTAGGATCAAAGGAGACCCGAAAAATCAATTTTTCGTCCATATTCCTTAAAAATGCTCTGAATACGTATATCCCAGAGAATAACAATGGGTCGCTAGTTACCCAGCAGCGGCCCGATAGTGAGCCAAATCTATTCGGCCTCTCTACCAGTTGTTTATGTAGTTTTCGTGTTTATGTAGTTTTCATGTCCATGTGCAGGGGAATTTTTTACTTTATTACTTTATTATTTACTTTATTACTTTATTGTGGGTCTTTTTTTAAAGTATAATATGCTATTAATATTTGTACCACCAACGCATGCCTTTCTCAATATAAAATATGTAAAGGGTCAAAAAATAATTTAAAAAATTATTATTGTTTGCAGAAATAAAATAATGTGCATTAATGGGGTATTCTTACAGTTGAAATGTACCAGTTTAAAAAAATCTGGCTCCTGATTCTTTATCAGCGACATTAAAAACCTCCTTAAGCGTCCTCGAATAGTAAATTCAGAAATTCGAAAGAAATTGCCATTTGGGACATCTTTGCATGGCTATCATCTTGAAAAATTGAAAATCAGACCCCGAATTCGTGATCGGTGACCTCTAAAACCCCTTAGCACATACTTTTATAAGTTATATACATCCTTGCTGTAATGAAAACACGAACTCCCAACAATGACATGTACCCATATATCATATGTTTTATTAACATTATTTAATGAAATCGTAAGGGTTTGCGAGTCGTTTGTTCGAAAGCAGTTAAGAGAATTCTTATTATAAATTTCTAATCAGAAACCATATCTATTAGCTGAATAAGCTTGACATATAAATACTGGTTAGTCGCTGAACCGACATCGTCAATGGCAGGCGGGCTTAATCTCTAAAAAATCCGGATCAACGTCAAACATAGCAGAGTTTGACATTAACCCCGTTGGTCACTAAAAATGGACTATAGCAAAAAGGTTTGCTGGAGCCCCTTGTGCTTTAGCCCTTTTTTTGGTGACCAACGAGGTTAATGTCGAACTCTGCTATGTTTGATGTTAATCCAGATTTTTTAGAGTGTGGGCCCACGGTTTTACTTTAGGTTCTAACAAAAATTCGCACTTGGGAATTTGTGTTCTTACTGATCAGTAGAGGAAATGGCTCGAATATGGTACACGAACTCTTTTTCGACGGATCGCCGGGACTCCATGAACCACCACTACCTACAAATTATTTAAGTCTGAAAAGCGTAACCTTTAAAGAGAAGCGTCTTCACATTTCCTTTGAAATACTATTTTACTAACCCTACTGCACTACTACAAGCAAAATTTATTAATAAAACTCCATGTACAAGATAAAAAATGGATATTTAAGGCTCATCTAAAATGTAATCCATATTTGAGCAAACTCCTCTAACTTTTATTATATTTCTACTTTTATTACATTCTCTCTATTTTTATCTTGCACTTTTTTGAATCTTTGCAGTAAAGGCAAAAAAAATAAAAACGCTATTATACTGCAACCACAAATGTTTTAAATATTGTTCAAAACTGGAAATTTTTTAGAGTTCAAACACTGAACTTATTGCAAAATGACTATCTTCTAGAGTATTTTTCTTCTTTTCATTGTATTAATTTACGTGTTCGCAGGAAATTTACTCGGAAATTTATCACTGACCAAACTGCCTTTCCCAAAACAATAAATTGTGAATATTGATATATTTGTAATTATTGTTGCCAAATACTTCCCAATGTGTAATGAAACTTTTCCGAAAGTGCACACTACACAGAAAACCGCTGGTATTAATTTGCTGCAACTCAAATTTCTTTGGTCTCACAATGAGAATTTTCAGTTTCATATTTATTTCTATGAACGTAGATGCACATCTGGGGATCTAGGGGAAATGATCATTTTGAGACTGGATTTTGGCTCATTTGGAGAATAGCATATGATTCGCTTTGCGATTTTAGACAAAATAATTGTTAATAAGCAAACTAGGTGAAATAATATTTACCTAATTTTCGAATTTCTTTCATTTATCAGCGCGTGCTTATCACTTCAAATAAAATGATAACCTTATAATGCAACTTGCAAATCTGAGGCTAGCCATGGCCGTCGGCATTTAAACTAAACCCGGGATGTATGAAAAAAGTCATGACCATCTGCATATACAAATGCGTATTTTCACTTCACCCACCAGCTAACTTTACTTTGCTGAATGCAGAAAATCTAGAAGAAATTTCTTGGAATGCCCAGAGATTAATTCCGATGCAGACGGTTACGACTGAGTTTTTACATTTCAGCTTTGGCAGTTTGAATGTCATGTCGGTTCTGACTAACCTAAGATTTGGAAATTATACTATACCAAGTACTATCTTCATTGAGGGACACTAATACTCACTGTTAAATAGGAGAAAGTTAAAAGTTAGGTAATTATTACTATAATCTACCTGTTTATCAACATCTGTTTCACCCAAATAACGGGCGACAAAATCATCTTAACAGGTGCCTGACAGTTTGAAGACTCCACTTCACGTTGCTTTGAATGAAAAAAAAACAGTCTCAAAATGATGAATTTCCTCTAGATTCTAATCATGAATCTGTGTTGCTTAAATTGTTTGCAACTCAATTGAACATCGATTTTGGTGTACTTTCGATGATCGGCGATTTTCAGTGTATATAAAATAATATGAGGAATAAAAAACGACAGTTTTTTATAACTATTCACCAATTCCAATTGAGGTTTCGTTATAGAAAAGTATAAATCAATAGCTGGTATAAATTTCTTAAAAAGTATCAGCCTATGTAATATACTCCATAATTAATTTTTCATGCATTTTTTAGCGAAGATTTTTCTCCATAATATTTCTCGAAGTATTGTTCAAGATATTCAAAGCTGTGGCATTGTGCAATACAGAAGAAGGTATATCAGCAGAAAAGCATTAAAGTGCCGTTATAAATATTCGAACGTCACGACAATCTATTCCTGATTCGAGGGATTCCTACTTTTTTATGTTTTTTCAAGATAGAATTCCTTACTGATTCTTTTATAGAAGCAGATTTCTCATGAAATCTTATTCCGCTCTTTAAAACTTGGATTTTCGAACTCTTTAAAGAGCGGAGCTAGAGTTGTACATGACGAAGAGTTAAAGCTGTACGGGGAATCGGCGTTAACTTTTTCCATTTGGCTTTGAGTTTTCTCAAGGAAAGTTTCGAGTTTCTACATTCAAGTTCTCTTTAGGTCAAAATGACCCTCAATGGTGAAGATTTGTAACAGACAATATTATGATGTCCATAGATGAGAATTCTCAGTCGTACTTCAGAATTTACTTTATTTTATGTGGCCAAATTTATATTACATTGTATTTTTTGTGAAATACAATACAATTCGAAGAAACATTTTTTATGATTCATATTCGTAAGCTGTTGTGATACGGTGAAAAAAAATCTTCAAAATGAGCCCAAGAACATTGAAAAACGTTGACCATTTCGGAAGTTATTGAAAATTTCAGAAAACATTGAAATTTACACTATTTTTGCAATATCTACTTAAAAACCAGACAAATTAGCTTCACCACGGGCTCATTTTAAACAGAATTTCGAAAACAATCAACTTTTTCAATAGAAATTTTTTTAGCTTCGGTATAATTAAAGCGATAAATACAAAAAAAAACGATTTTTCTAAGTGAACCCAAACTTTTGACAGGTAGTGTAAATATTGAATATTTATTTTCAAACTTTTACAGGTTTTTATATATCTAAACATTTTTAAAACCCTAATGTTGATTGTTGAAGGGCTAAGGACCTTTATCTCGAAACTGACACAAACTTGTACATTTTTAGTCTACAATCAAATATGCAAGGGTGCGTGCATAAATAACATAAAGCCTCTTTCTGAATTTTTTAAACATGTTTTCATCTTCGTTACGTTCCGTAAGTTCTAACCCCCCCCCCCTATCTTACATTATTCTAACTTACTAAATTTGGTTGCAAATAATATTTTCATTTTGAATAAAAAAGGAGTGAAATTTAAACAAAAAAATGATGAACAAAATAGTTGATTTCTCAATTGAAAAAATTCATATTCAACCAATTAGTTGCATTTCTAGATGTAAAAGATTACATTTCTCCAAAAAAATACGAATTTTTAAAATAAGAAGGTGAACTTTTAAAAGACGTTGAAATTTCAAAAAATATTTTTCGGGCAATACCGAAAACAAATTTAAAATGTTGATTTTTCATTTCAAGAAGGGAAGTTTTATAAAAAACGGTAGATTTTAAAATAATTTAATTTTAATGCTAAAAAGATATATTTTTAACCAAAAATGTGGTAGATGATATTTGAACAAAAAAATACTTTAACATTGAAATCACAAACAGTTGAGTATAATAAAAAAATACAAATTTTCAACAAAATACTCGAACCCTCAACTACAAAATATCATTAGTCTCGTTTAATCGAAATAGTTAATGGGGCAGGTTCGATTAGATTGTGGAGCAAGTTCTATCAATGTACAAACCAAATTTAATAGTAGACTTGTTGAAAATGTTACTTGTAGTATTACTGTGATAAAAGTTGCGCAAGCATAAAATATTCCAATAAATTTTAATTTTATAATTTAACTGAATTACAGATGCTAAAGCGTTTTATTAAATTGTCATAAGATGAAATATTATGTTACCTACATTTTTCTAATTACTTTTTTTATTTTTTTACGTTTTTCAGATATAGGCATGTTTTCTTTAAATTTCCTCTTCAAACTGCCCATTTTTGCTTTTCTTCTATTCAAAATGAAGAGGGAATGCTGCTTTCATGTTTTTGATGCTCGTTGAAGCACGATCAGTTTTTCTCCTATAATTCCGCCCCAAACTGAAAGTCTGTAAATGAAATACAATAATTTTTTTAAACTTCTTCATTTGTTATAGAACTTTTTCAAAATATTTTAGGTTGAAAATTACATAAGATAGCTGAACTTATAACAACAATATGAAATGTAAATCAGTCATGACAACCGATTGTCATCAATCAACAATAATAAATTGTGCTCGTATTTAATTTTTATCAAACGTCAAATCGATCAAATGATAAAGCATCTACAACATACAAGTTGGTCGAAGTTGCCCACAAACACTGATCGAACCTGCTCCATAAGTTATGATCAAATCGCAAATGTGCTTAGAAATATAAATATGAAAATTTTTCGCAAAACGGTTAATGTAAGAATATTCGGAGACGTATAAACTTGTGGGACAACAAAAATGTATATAATTAAAAACACTGGTGTGATATGACAAACTACTTCGTCAAAGTTCTTGAAGGACGATTTTTTCATATTTTCCTACAATTGCGGTTATGTTACCGATTGCAAATAGCTACACCACATGCGCGCCAACTCCGAAATTATTCTATTCCGAAATTATACTACACCAAGTACAATTTTTATTTCAAGACACTAAGAGTCACTGGTAAATGGGAGAAAATTAAAAGTTAGGTAATTATTATCATAAATTACCTGCTTATTAACATATATTTCACCCAAATAATGGCCGAAAAAATCATTTTGACAGGTGACTGATAGTTTGTAAACGATACTTCACGTAGCTCTGGATGAGAAAAAAGATTCTCTAAATGATGTTTTCCCCCTATATTCTCATAATGAATCTGGGAGACTCAAATTTTTTGCAACACAATTGAACATCGATTTTGGTGTAGTAATTCTCATATTCTTTTACTTGTTCCATTGTATGAATTTGTGCAGTGTTCCGTAATAATGTCTATAATTTTTAAGTTGATGACACGTATATTTTTCCGTTCGATAGCGGCGCTTGGTACTTCCACTGCAATAATTGTTACAAAATAATAACCGGCATGCGGTAGCTTCATCTGCAAATGTTCGTAAATTACTGTATTAATCGGTCTCTTCGCACTCAAGGAGTGGATATAACAGGGCACTACTTGCAGCGAGGAAAGCACCATGTCTGACAGTCCTTATCTTCGGAGTGATAAAAAATCAAGTAAAAACTAAAAGTGGAACATGATGAGGGATTGATTTTCAATTAATCCATTAATTTTGAATTAAATTAGAATAATTTAGCAAATGTTTAAATTGCTATTATCTACAGTTTATTGAATTAAATTAAAATATTAGGCAACATTCGTGTTTGAAGTGAAAAGTAAAATTATCTTGTTTTTAATATCTATTGATCTATAACATGAAAATTGAATCAACTGGAATTGTGAAATAAGCAAAATATTGTGAAATATAATTTTGAGCTATCAAATACGTTTAAACTAAAAAATAAATGTTCAAAAAATAATACCGCTTCCGATTTCGTGATTCAATAGAATTGTTATAATTGAATCCTGCAAAAAGTAGATCAGGTATGCCCAGGTTTGGCTGAGGATAGGGCCAACTGTGATTAACATTGTTAGAATTTGTAAGTAATTTTTAATAATATGCACTTGTAATCTTCAGGACATTCTTTTACATATTTTTTAAAATCATACATTAAAAATAAAATCGGGACAAAAGCCTAGTCATCGCCAGCTGGCGATCTTGGCTTACCTATTGATCACAAAGTCTAAACGCTAATCTTCACCGAATCAACTACACGCAGAAAAAATATATGTAATATTTACTTATAAAGAATCGTAAAGGGTTTCTTGTAACCGTAACAGTATAAATTGCTCTCAATAAAAGGGGGAAAATGTTAAAATCACTTAGCATTTCGTAAATGTCACAATGAAATTAACGTTAATTCACCGGTCATCCTTTAGAAAAATAAACCTCTATTCCCTAGTATTACATGCTGTACGATATGTAAAATCCACTGAACCCAGATTAAAATAGTGGTGCAGTGGACATTATTGAAAGATCGGTACATGCTACGCATCCGATTGGGTTACTCAGCTTGCCCCTAAAATGGTAACAATGCAACCTATCCGCGCAGTCCATCTGGTGAATTCACGGCGCAATTTGCAGCGACTGGATTGCATTACTTAAAAACATTCATTTAGTTAATAACGCAATAATTTGTTAAAATAAATTGTTTAAACAAATTCATTTTGCAAAATTAATGGCAAATTTGAAATCAGCGATGCCTCAAATCCTTAAAACTATATCTGGTTTATATAATTCGTGGCTCGTTTTTAAACCGAACATTAAAACGATATTACGATATTAAAACGAACATTACACACAAATTAAAAAATTATTTTGGCTGCCATTTTAAATCCGCCATTTGGAAATTTAGCATTTTAGTAGTTTATTTATTGCCATCAACACCAAAAATATCACATTGAATAATAATATCGGGTTTCTCATTGTTTTTTTTTCACCTTAAAAATGGTATACCTAGGGAGCATGTAGAAAAACACGTTTTTTGCAGATATTTTGGTCCGTCCGTTTATGAGATATTTAGGTGGCCCGATTAACATGGAATC
>NC_046658.1:51309144-51312072 GCF_010883055.1 Belonocnema kinseyi | reverse complement strand
GAATTATTTATTAATTAATTTTTAGCAATATTTTTTCACAATTTACAGTGCTGTCTTAACTATAGTCAACGCCGGTAACATAAGTTAGATCTCTTTATATTATTCGTTAAAGTGAATGGATAATTCGTAATTGCAGCATTCAGGAACTGTGCAGAATAGCGAATGGATCAGTAAAATCTACTGATCCTCAGGTCAGCACCCCTTGAGAATCGGCACTAGTAACCATCAATGATAGTCATATTTAGTTGCCTATAATTGTAACGTTTACTGAACTGTCCTGCTGTTTATATACGTAATTGGAAGATCAGTAGACATAACTTGTTTTTTATTAAAATATAAGGTTCTTTTTTCTGCGTGTAAAAGCGAAAATATAAGAAAGGGTTCATTCACAAAGTACGTGATAGATTTTTTTGGGAACTTCTGACAACCCCCCCCCCCCCCCCTCCGCGTGATACTTTTTCCATTGGTCTCAACATGGCGAATGATGACCCTCACATGCCGACCCCCACACCCCCCTAAACGTATCACGTATTTTTTGAATTACCCCAAATAGCATTTTTCAAGTTAAAGAACAAATTATTAAATTTTTAAAAAATACAGAGTACTCCATTAATATACAATCCCTCAAAAGTATTTTATAAAAACAATTCTGATGGTTTGATTCTTTGATTTTTTTGGCATACACTAACTGATAACACTCTATAGTATGCCTTTTTAAAATAAATAGCTGCCAATTGGTAATGACTCGGGTCCTGGCGATATATGAATGTTCTACCTTATTTTTTTCAGTCTCCTGACTATAATTTTACTCAAACTTTCTTCTATTTTTCTTCTACAGCGTCTGCAATACAAAAGGAAGAAAATAAATTGGTAAAAATTAAGTTTGGAAAAATGCACATCTGATCGAATCTTCTGACCTCTGCAATCAAGTTTCGTATTTACTACTTACGAAAGACAAAAGGCGGCCTTAGAGTTTAAAAGATATCGGGAGAGCACGGAAGAGCAACTCAAGGGAAGAAATTCGATTGACGTAAGGCTCCAAAGAAGCAAAGAGTACACTGAGAGCATGATCGCTTGCGTCCTAGAACAAACTTTCACGTCTATGTTTATAGGACGTTCGATTTGAAGAGAAACATTTGCAGTCATTCTGACTTTTTTGAATTAAATTTAAAAAAAACGAAAAGCATTAGGAATCGTAAATAGTAATTTCAAAATATGTAACAGACTCCGTAGAAAGAAGTCTAGTGCCTAAAATCAATTTTTCGAGTGATACGTTTTTACAGTTTGACAAAACTTTTCCGCCGTTTAACGCTATTCTAGCCCAAGTTTTAGTCGATAATCTGTGCTTAACCCTGTACTGTATCTAAAATTTAAAAAATATACGCTACTCAAACTTTATAAAGAAGACGTCCACTAAGGTTTTTTTATTAATTTGTTCAAACGAAATTTAAGTTCAAAATTATTAAATGAAAATTTCCAAACTCAAAATAATTGACACAAAAAGGGCGATTCCAAAAGTTAAAAAATGTGCAATACTTGGACTTTCTTAAAAAGATGCTGGTTAACGGAGATTTTCGCCTTGCTGAATTTAAATTTGTAGCAAAAAGTGATAAATTAAAAAAATATAAATGGAAAAAAGTGATAATACTCGGACCTTTTTAGCAAATGCGCCTGAAGGTTTTTTGATTCTTGCTAGATCCGAATTTTATGTCAAAATTACAAAATTTAAAATTACTTGCCCAATATGTTGGAGCAAAGATTAGAAAAATACACAACAAAGGGACCATTTTGAGAAGATACTCACTGAATAGGGTTTTCGGATAGCTAAATTTGAATTTGCAGTCAAAAGTTTGTGAGTCAAAGTGCTTAAAGTGAAATAAACCAGTATTAAAATGTTCAACATGTTCAGGAATTGAAATTTTTAATATATAGAAGATCTCGAAATCGGCAAGAGGTAGGAAAAAACTAATGAAATTTTGAAAGTGTTCGAACATACTTTTTGAGCCTTGTGAAGGAAATAAAAGGTGAGAAAACATACATTTCTAAATGGAACAGCACTGATAGGCCTGAGAAGCAACTTTTGTTTCAAATTTCGACAAAAACTCCCTGATTATAAATATCTACGGCAATTTTCAAAAATTTCATATTTAATCCAGCACAGTCTTTATAGAGACAGATACTTTCTGCTTACCATTTTGTTGTATACATAATCGACTTATCTATTTTTTCAAGTTAGTATTATAAGCAATTTATTTAGACGGAAGTTAACGTATTTGCTGGTAGATATATCAGAAACTATTGGGCCGAAAAATAAAAAAATGCAAATCACTATTTAAGACATCTACTCCACTCAGAAAAAAATCAATTGGCCAATTCTATGAAAATCTGTTTTTAAAGCATAAACAAAAAAGGTATACAAAAAATTTCTCGTTTGGATAAAAAAATCTTTTTACTGTTTTGAGTACATATCTTAAGAAGCATTTTGCAAATTCAAGATATAAGATTTCAGTATACTCCCGAGTAAAAATGCTTGGACTTGAGTTCGACTTGGCTATGCGTTGAGTTCGCCTCCAAGATATTGATGTCTGACTGCTTCTCAAGACTGAGTCAAGACATATGCCTTCATCTTTCTTTTATGACTACGGAAGGTAAAACAGCGCTTACTTATGTCAAGTCGAGGCTTTCCTTGACTAAGGCGACGTTCACTTGTCTCAATACGAGCCTTGTCTTGGCTGAGGTGGACGAACCTTTTTCGACTCATAAATGAGATTAAAATTGGTGAATGAAAAATTTGTAATTTTTATATTAGTTTTTTTTTTATTGAAAAATTTAGAATCTGTGGCTCTGAAATATTATAACATTTGAAAATTTTCTTCAAAAAATTAAAATTGTAATTTTCTAGAATGATTTCCTAAGCCGTCAGAAATA
>NC_046658.1:51298946-51309044 GCF_010883055.1 Belonocnema kinseyi | reverse complement strand
ATAAAAAAAAATACGTGTCTCTTATTTTTCGATGTATTACAACATATTGCAGTTTCATCAAAATCGGTGAGGGACACCTGGGATAGTTTCCTTGTAAGACCTAAATTGAAGTCTGGCTCTGTCTCAAAACTGAGTTATGCTCAAGTTGAACTTTTTGACTTCAGCATGCCTTGATTTGGGGAAAATCAAGGCGTCACATATATAAATAATGATATTAAAATTTTTAAATATGCAATAGGTGGTGGAATATTTGAAAAGAAGTAGATATTCATTGTCTAAAAATCTTGTTTCCAAGTACGACAAAGTGACAAATACTGTAGGGACATTGGCTCGAGATTTCTCAAGCAAGCTCTTCGAGAATTTCCCGCTAGAAGGATGTGATTTTCAGGAACGTGAGGTTGAAACGACTAAGCCTTACAATCGCATTCCTCGAGTGATGTCTCGTTCACTGAAACTTGATAGGAAATTTGATTTTCCGGCGAGTTGTCAAAGTTACGTGATACTTTCAATATTTCGAATATTTAAAATATTTAGAATAAATATTTTAATGTAGGTAAAACCATGAATTTGTAAGCGATTAAAGTTTTTAAATATTTATATTCATCGTATAGAAAATTATTAACGAAAAAGCGCTTTTCTGGAAAGCTTAACTAACGCTTAAATTATTTTCGCCAAAAACAGTGACTAAAGTCCATAACTTCTTTAAATTAATTGTTTTATAAAAAGACCTCGAAGTGCCTTTTTCTCAACGCTCTAGAACAAATATATTATAGCCTGTATTGAAAATGTTCTAGAAAAATCACTGTGATTTCTGTACAGTTATAAAGTATTACACATGAACTCCAAACTTGAATCCGTTTCATAGGTAAGAATACCGAAAATTCTTCACGTATATTTATATTTTAATCAAACTGTGGTTCATTGACACTTTTTGGTCCCGGTGGGTGCAAAAGGTTGAAAAGATGTTTTTTGTTACAAAACCTGATCGCAAAATCTAATCAAACGGATTTGACAAGAAGTCACATTTATCTACGTTTAGACATTGCCATTTTCGAGTTTACTCAGTGATACTAGAGATCCTCTAGGGAAAGTTAAGACACGTAGGATCTCAACGTGATACGAATCTGAATAAAAATCTGCGTGAAAAATTCAAGTGACAAGAAGGAATTTAATAAGTAAAATTAAAAAACAGGATATGATTCAATTGCAAACATATATAAACAATTTGTACAAAAATATACAAAAAACATATACAAACGTATTTGATAAGATATTTCTATTAAAATTTCCTTAGCTGTCAAAATAAGTACGTCGGTGAAAATAATGCGTGATCAAGAACATGTTAACACAAATTTCAATATTATTATAAATGTGTTTTAGCTGCTCTGGAAAATTTGTTTTGAACAAGTCGTAATATAGTGTTTAAATAATTAATTTGTTCTTACACTTATAGTATGTTTTTTCCTCAAAATATTTTTGAATAAACTATTCATAATGAGAATTTCAAGTAAAATTTACAAAAGAATAATAGTTTATATTGTTTTATTGTATTGCATACCTTGAATTTAAAAAATATTCCCAAATTATTGTATTTCAAGCAATATTCTAATGAATACTTCAAAAGCTAAATATATTTTTTTAATTTTATCTCCTAAATAAAACTCAGGTTAACCATATAAAATTTGCGCTACAGTGTTGGCATTTTTCACTTAAAACAATGCAAAAATAGAGATGTGGCGTAATTTAATGTTGTCTTTTCATTAACTTCGCTTTTTTTTATTTTTTATTAGTAAGGTTCAGAGAATCAATTTTAAGGGAAAATTTAGTTTGAAACCAAGTTTAATTTTTTTTAGATTTTTTTCTTTTAAATACTAATAAATTCAAATGCCCGACTCCACCATGTGCAATAACAACATATACAAATGACCAAATTTGTTCATCTACTTTTTTATTATTTCTAAAAAGCTTGAATAACAAACTTATGATGTCAATTGTTTAAATATATTCTACCGACCTTAATAACAATGATTGCGATCGATTAAATGTCTACCTCTGCTTTCATACAAATTACGCTTACTGAATAAAATATATTCTATCAGCGTTAACACGTCGTTAAAGCTATTCATCTAGAGTGCAAATTGAACAAATGGCATTATAATTGTAGGTGCATCCTTCGTCAAACTGTTTCGTTTACAATTTGTCGTTTCGCTTAGACAGAGAAGCAAAATCTGTAACTAAATGCAAACGACATATGTATATCAAAACTAGAGTTTCTGTTTTCCTTGAAAATATATTCAGAGAAAATGAATATTTTCATTTAAAACTGTAACTGCGATTCGAGTCTCTTGTTATTCAGGTTCTCAGTATAACAAAAGAACAATGTTTTTGAAAATGAAGGAATAATGGAGAAGGACGCAGAGTTAAAAATAAAGATAAAAAACCACAGATAAAAATAAGTAGTGAAGAATAATTGGCTGCAGCTACTATTTGCTTCTTATTTTATACTTTTATGGAGTGGTATTAATAGTGAAAGAATAGAGTGGGAAGTCGCTAATAAATGAAATTGCAAAAATGTGAAATCTGCCAATTCGAAATCTAGTTGGTTTCAATCCATTACTTTCATAAAAAATGGACACAATAAAATATATTTAAATAAAAAATGAGATCAGACCTAGAGCTCCTGGGGTTGGTTTTAAATAGATTTAAAGAGGAACATAATTCATCAAAGGAGACAAATGAAGAATATACTTGGAAAAAAGGAATAATATAAAATTAGTTTAAACTTTAATAAATAAAATACATGCATATAATGATATAGGTTAAGAACAAAACTCGATAAAACTCCGCACGTTCATGATGTCTTTTTATCATGGTTGCTGCAGGCCCGAAAATTCAATAATGTCAGGAATAGTTAGGGGATTGAGACCTGGTCAGTAAGTATCAGAAAAAACCTGACAGTCAAGTCATTTTGGATCAACTTAAGTTGAAGTTAATTTTGTAATTTCCTTGAAAATTCAATAATTTTATTAACCTATTTTTTTGTTTAAACTTTATGTATTTGGTGGCATTTTTCGTTTAGAAGATTAATTAGTTTAGTTATAAAGTAATTGATTTGGTGGAAAATTTAACTTTTTTGTGAGAAATTCATTTTTTCTTGCCTTAATTAAATTTTTTAACTTAAATTAAAACTATTTCATTCTTGTTTAAAAGTTTATCTTTTTTGGTTGATAATTCATTTAATTTGTTTTAAAACATTTTTATCCAATCTAACTTTTTTTTTATTGAAAAGTAAAATATTTTTTGCATGGAAATATCAAGTGTGATAATTTTGGTTGGAAATTCAATTTTTTATCAGTAATTTGTGAATGACCCGTTATAAACCTTTGTAAGACTGTTTCTAAACCTTGAAGAAAAATGTAGGGGCCAGGAAAAGTCACAGGGTTCTAAAATTGAGATTTTGTAGAAACCCCGTTAATCAATAGAGATATAGAAAATGGATTTGAGATGAAACATTTTTTCTTATAATTTGTTCATTTTCCGGAACTTAAAAATGTTGATTGGTCCAGTTAACGTTCTACTAGATTGTCAAGAATGCCCTCGAGGCTAGTTGTAGGAAGCAAATGAAAAAGGGAAAAACTGCAAACTCAATTTCATGAGTGAAATTTGATCACCGGAAAGCCGAGAAATTTTGTATTCCTGTGTAAAAGAAAAATGGAAATGAGAGAAAAGCGAGAGGTGTGCAGAGGAGAGGCAGGAATGGAGGCAAAGAATGCCCGTGGCTGCTCGGTTTTTACGATGGATGCTTGTAAACTTATCCCAGAAAGGGAAAAGAAACATCCCTTTGCACTTAAAATTGGATACTCCTTGATCTTATACTGAAGTTGATTCAGGCGATTTAAGTAGAGTTCAGGATGTGCTGGATTGTTTTCAAAGAAACTGCTCAAACTTTTACACGCCTTTGTGCTTATTTATTGTCTTTTTATAAAATAATATCTTTTTTTAATACAATTTTTTTATCAAGAGTTCCCACGGTAACTTTAATCAACGTAGTTCTTTTTAATTCATTTTTAAAATTTTCTGATAATAATTATAACCTTTATATAAAATACATTATTGTTATTATTATATATAATAATCTACTATTTATTCCTTTTGTCTACATTGGAGCTCCCATGTTTCCGCTTGATTTTCGCTTGTTTTTTGTGTCGCGACCTTTTCTGTCATATCGACCTAACAGTTCATTAGTATACCTCAGTTTGACATCTTATAAAATGACCTTCAAAATAAATTCGTCTTCCTCAATTGGAAATACTTCATTTTTAATATTCAGGTTATTCTGTTAATATTTTTATTTGTCTATGCCTCATGTTCAAATCATAAATTCATAAATTTTTATATAAAAGTATGGACGTTTTTATACGTTTTAGCACATCAAAGAATAAGAGTTAGATTTTATATTTAAGGATTTTTTGAAACTGAGTCTAAATGGCTTGTAATTTGTACGGACATTACTGAACGTTTGAACTCGAAATAGCTGGTCTTAAATGTTTTAGTTATCCATTTAAAATGCTCAGTGTTCAGAAAATTTCCACTTTGAATCGGTTAATTTGCAATTTAGTCTTAAATACATCAAATGAAAAAGGTTCAGCTTTGCACTGAAAAAAACAGTTTGAGGCTAATGGTAATCCGAGTTTGCTTGAGAATTTCTGACTGAATTAGAAAGAAAATTGTGCTGCCTCAGCCATACGAATTTGAGATTTATTAACTACGTATAAGAAAATCACCAAGCCTAATATGACAAGGCAAGTTTCTTTGACTGAAATGATAGTTGGAAAAAGTGTAGCATTAGATATATGATTAAAATATCAAAATATTATAGCGTAGATACAAGAATTTGATGCCTCTCTATCATAGCTGTATTGAACTTATACTTTTATCAACTATCTATTTAAAAGAACACTGCGTTTAAGTGTTGCATTGGGCATCCGGCTATTTGCTCGATACAGCCATACCAATCGATGCATTATACCGTGCATGTCATGCGAGATTGATGAGCCGATGAAGTGCGCGTCGATTCGGCATGAGTCGCCGTCTTCAGGCTTGTTTTATAGTAAATGAGGTTAGTGAAGAAGATTTTGAATACCTAACTTCAAAATTTGTACAAGATTAAGATTTATTAAATATTCTATTAAACCATTTCTAGATAAATTATGTATTTAACATTTATTTGCCTTTCATTTTTGTATCTTCAGAATAATATTTCAATTTTATGTTTGCAATAGGTCAGGATTTTTAGGTAATTTCGTTATTTTACACATAATTTCAATTTAAAATATTCTAAAGCATTTTAAATGAATTTAAAAGAATTCAAAAAAGTTTAAAGATCTTCATGTAATTTAAAAATATCTTGAAGTATTAAAACAGATTTTCAGGACTTATTTTATTAAAAAAATTTTAAAGTTTATAATTGAATTTTAAAAGATTTCATAATATTTAAAAGAGTTCAAGATATTTTAAATGAATTCAAGATATTTGAAGTAATTTTGAAGAATTTTTAAGGAATTTTAGTAGAATTTAAATGAGTTTTAAGATTTTAAAGTAATTTTGAAATATAAATAATGTTCTTGAATTCTTTAAAGTCTGTTAAATCTCTTGAAATCTTCGTAAATTTTTAGAAGTCATTTAAAATCGTTTCAATTTCTTAAAATATGTATTGATTTCTCTCAAATCTGTAAAAATATCTTGAAATATTCTTTAATTTATTTAAAATCTTCTTTAATTACATAAAATATTCAATAATAATTTGTAATATTTCTAAAATTATTATAGTATGCATATATTATTATAAGCTTCGCAACATTTTTTATAGAATGGGTTGAAAAAATTTGCAGACGGTCCTGCACAGCTGTAGGATATATTTAAGATTTTCTTCTTTATACTCGAAGCTCGTTTAGCCGCGAGGCTTTATGCGTTAGGAATGCTAAACATTTAGGGTTCGAACCCCTGACAAATAAAAATTTTCATAGCGTGCGATTATAAATAGTGTAGTGATTCTGTAATACAATATAATTGTGTACTCGAACAAGTGAACAAATATTAAAGTATAAAGTAATAACGCAAAAGATTAAATTTTTTCGGCGAAAAATTGGTTTCAAAACTTGTTCGATATAGACTGTATTTTAGCTACAAGTTCAGATTTTGTAGAACTATTTTACGTTTTTCGTATATCCTACCTTTCAATCGAGGTTACGTCAACCCGGGCTTGAAATTTTATAGAACTTTGTAACCCATTTCGTGAAAATATTTCAACGCAATTTAAAACAAAGACGATTTATATTTTTCCTGTGTATCTTTAAAAAATAATTTTCAACAAAATTATGAGAGGTGCAGCTGAGAGCCATGTGTATGGTTGATTTACCCCGACCAAATTCTGTCTGACGCAGCTATCTTATTTTTAGAAATATCAATTAGAACATACGCCTTAAGCAGTAATATTGCTTCAATAATTATGGTATGTGTAAAATACGCAAACCGTATCGCTGTAGCTGAGCGAGCAATACATTATGGTTGGAATAACCAGAATTATGCGTTCTGTGTACATTTTTTTTAACCAGGAAATTATTCCAAATTTTTGTTTGATTTTAGTGGCAATTTATAAAGTTGAAGTAATAAAAAGTTTTTATTATAAGATGAATTACTGTGTTAATAATGACTAAGAATTAAAAATTGAGACCCTTTTCGCAATGAAAAAATCTTTTATCTCTAATAGTATTTTTTAATTGTTTAAATTTATAAAATTAATAACAGGCTGGAATTTTTTTCAAAGAATACAATAATACTTCAGTCGATTTTCTGAATTTACACGCTTTAAAAATATTCCTTTCATTTTTTTTTAATATCAACTGATTTTAAAACCTATAACCCTCTATAAAATGTTCACTACAATAAATGATCCAAGAGCGCATAATGAAGAAGAAAAAACCATTTTGCTGCACTCACTAATATAAAATTAACTTTTTCATTTTCATCACGTATCTGATTTGATATTTTTAAAGTATAATACCACTAGCATATTTCTCATCTTAGCAACACTTTCATCTGGAAAAAATTATTTAGAAAATTTGTATTTACTTTGTTTCGTAATATATACTGTTTAAAATTGATATTATTTCAAAAAAGTGAATAACTGTTTTTAAATAATTCGCGCCATACGAAAGTGCTGTCATGAAGTGCCAATTTCCAGGTACCCGATTGCAGCCCTCTCAACTCTAATGGGTGAATATGAAGAATTATGATTATTATTTCAAGAATAGTACAAGTTGCGGCCAACTGTTGGTGCTGCGTTGCGGCACAGGTGATTGAATTTGAAGGTTTGAAATTTCAAAGTGTCAAACGGTGCCAAAGTATACCTTTTATTTCCGAAGGACGGAAAGCCGGGTATGTTGTGGTTAGAAGCGGTGTAAAATCCCCTCTTGTCGAAAATAACCTACAGAGAAATCCATGAAAGCGGTTATCGTGTATGCTTTCTGCGTTTTCGGGCGAAGGATTATTTACGAGATTCGCGAAATTTGTCCAAAGGGATCGTTCATATATTACGTAAGACATTTTTCTTTTGTTTATATCGCTGTGTCCTTTTCAACTTGATAAAAATATTATTTTCGTCTTTATTCAAACAACAGAAAAACGTCTTACGTAATATATGGACAATCCCAAAACAAAAATAGTGCCTTGCGTGTTGTTGCCTGAAAAAGAGCTGAATGCTCTTCCTGGCGATGCTCCGGTTGAGGTAGCCCGTGATGTTGATGCTAATTTTAATACATTTACATTTCATTATTTTACATGTGTGCTATTATACGAATTGTGAATATGTTTTAAATCTTAAAATTCAATATAATTTGATTACGCGCACGAGCATTTTTGCCGACAAACTGTGCATGAAAATATCAAGATGTGGACGCTGCCATGTTTGTCGCGGGACATCAAAAGGTGGCGGACCTCCCCTCTCATTGCATCACCCCCGCAATGGCATGCCTAGTCCCTTGTTTCCTATGTCCATTGACCAATCTTACAAATCAACAATCTTAATCAAATGGCCAT
The DNA here is from genome assembly GCF_010883055.1 of Belonocnema kinseyi. Lineage (NCBI taxonomy): Eukaryota > Metazoa > Arthropoda > Insecta > Hymenoptera > Cynipidae > Belonocnema > Belonocnema kinseyi. The sequence goes on along the minus strand of NC_046658.1, from coordinate 51,300,947 downwards.
CTTACGATGTGCCTGTTTATTATGCGCACGAGCATTTTTGCCGGCAAAGTGTGCGTGAAAATATAAACATGTGGGCTCTGCCATGTTTGTCGTGGGACATCAAAAGTTGGCGGACCTCTCCCCTCATTGCATCACCCCCGCAATGGCATGCCTAGTCCCTTGTTTCCTAAGTCCATTGACCAATCTTACAAATCAACAATCTTAATCAAATGGCCATCTTACGATGTGCCTGTTTATTATGCGCACGAGCATTTTTGCTGGCAAATTGTGCGTGAAAATATAAACATGTGGGCGCTGTCATGTTTGTCGTGGGACATCAAAAGTTGGCGGACCTCTCCCCTCATTGCATCACCCCCGTAATGGCATGCCTAGTCCCTTGTTTCCTATGTCCATGCATTTTTCACATATATACAATTTATATATGGCACAATACGTCACACATTGATACTTTTAGTTCAAGTTGCGGCCAACTGTTGGCTCTGTGCTTCTTCATATTTCTACCATTAAGTTGATAGGGCCTGCCCGTTTGGAAACAATTGGAAATGCAAAATGCTAAATCGTTGTCAATCCTTTTGGCACAATTAAGAAACACGATTCGGAACGTTTGAGATATAAGGTCTATCGTTTTTTGTTGATCTCAAATGATTATTTCTAGAAAGAAAATGAAGAATGCTTCAATTTTTGAACGCGCGTTGGAATCATTTAATTTTTAACGCTTGCAGTTTGAATTCATCAAGTTTTAAAGGTTCCAATTAGAAGGAATATAATTTACAAATTGTTATTTTCGCAATGTTCCTTTCAGATTGAAATATTAAAATTATTAGGGAAAATTCTCTATGAAGTCTTTAAACATGTTCATTTTTTATAATAAATTAGTTATTATTTAAAAATATTGTATTAGAAGATTAAAATAATAAATAATAATTCTAAATGAACTGTTATAAATTAAACGATTTAAAATTAAAAGTGAAAATTTTTGTTGTTTTGAATGAAAATTTATAATAAAAAAAATGATGTGAAATTGGTGCCTCCGGAGTTGCATAATTTATATTATTTTAAATAGTTACAATTTTAGAGTCAGCAATTTTTATGAGGACTGCTTAATTTTTCCATCTCATAAGTTTTAATTTTGGAATTAAAAGAGAAAGTACTGAATTTAAAAAAGTAAGAAAGTCTAAAAAGTTTAATATCACATTACTGTGATTTTTTGACATTAGAAAAATATAGGTAATCAATCTTATGGCTTCCGTTTCCGGTACCGATCGCTAAAGAACTTTTTTTGTCAAGTGGTGTATTTTTGGCTTTGGTGGAGGAAATAAGGGTGAGTGGATGCAGAAAAGGCAGAAAGTGCGGAAATCGAGTGTAAAGGAAGAAGGGTGAGTGAAGGAAAAGGTGTGAAGGGTGAAAGTGAGTGGGGGAGAGGACAAGGAGATGGCAAAAAGAGCAGAGGGCTTGTAGAGAGGGAAAAGGGCAATATGGTATGGATAGGGAGAGACAGGTTATGGATAAATTGGGAGGAATGGTGCTGGGATGAAGAATTAGAAGAATTAAGGAAAAAAGGAAAAAGTCTTGAGAAAGGTAGGTGGAAGGAAGATGAAAAAGAGTCTAGAAATAAATCAAAGGGGTTTCCAAGCGGCAAAGGGGAAACAAAGTAAAGAGGAAAGAAGAGGGAGGGAAGAGAGAAACGTGAAAATAGCTTTCTGGAATGTGTCAGGTTTGAAGAACAAAGGATTCTGGGAGGAGATAGAAAAGTGGGATGTGATTATGATGAGTGAAACTTGGGCAGATGAGAAGGACGGGAAGGGAATAAAAAGGATGTTACCGAAAGGTTATGTGTGGACAATGCAAGAAGCAAGGAAGGAACACGTTAAAGGGAGAGGGATGGGCGGCATGGTGTCTGGGGTGAAAAAAGAATTAGCAGTAAAAGGGAGAAAAGATGGGAACATGGAGGAAAAGGATGGAACAATGATAAGAAAAATTATAATTGGGAAAGTAGAAATA
>NC_046658.1:51296620-51298846 GCF_010883055.1 Belonocnema kinseyi | reverse complement strand
GACTTAAATGCATGGACTGGCGAACAAGGGGGAGGGTTGTGAGATGAAGAAAAGGAGGCATTTATAAGGAACTCAAAACATAGAGAGACGTACAGGGAGGGGAGGAAGTTACTAGACATGATAGGAGAAACAGGATGGTTTATATGCAATGGCAATATGAAAGGAGATGAGGAAGGTGAGATCACATTCATAGTAAAGGGAGCAACAGTAATAGAATACATCTTGGATGCAGAAAGAATGCGGCATATGATAGGGACTATGAAGGTAGGGAATGAGATAGGGTCCTAGCACTTCCCGGTCATAGTTACACTAAGAAGAGGCGTCAGTAAGCGCGGCAGAGGGAGAAAGGAAAAAGGGTGCGAACGAAACACGAAAATGGGAATCTGGGGGTAGATAAATTAAACCAGTTCAAACAAAAGATGGAAAAGGAGAAGGTTAGGTATGAAAAAGGGGAGGGAATAGACTCGTTAGTTGAAAGGTTGAAGGGGTCCATTGAAAAGGTAAAGGATGAGCTGGGTACTAATGAAGAAAGAGTAGGGGGAAAGAGAGGCTTGTGGGACGAGAAATGCTGGGAGAGTAAAGAGAGAATAAAAGAGTGTGTTAGCAAATGGAGAAGAGGGGAAATGGAGAAGGAGGAGTATAACAGGAGGAAAAAAGAACATGAGAAGATGCGGGAAATAAAAAGACGGAGGCGAAAGGAAGAATATAAAGCAGAGGTAGAAAAAGCGATCAAAGAAAGTAGGGTGTGGGATGTGATAATTAGGGATAGAGGGGAAAGGAAGAGCGTTAACAAAGAAATAGAAATGGAGGAATGGACGGATTATTTTAAGGGTCTATTAGGGGGAGAGCAAAATAAGATCAAAGGGGAAAAGTGTAGGATAGTTCAAGGAGAAATGGAGGAAGGGAACGAGATAACAGGAAAAGAAGTGGATGAAGCAATTAATAGGTTAAAAAGAAACAAGGCGACGGGAGAAGATGGGATGGAGAACAAAGCGATGAAGTTTGGAGGAGAAGGGATTAGGGATGGGATGTGGAAGATCTGCAACAAGGTATGGAAAGGGGAACGTTGGCCGGAAGAGTGGACGACGGGACTGGTGGTACCCCTTGTCAAGAAAGGGAAAGGAAAGAAGGTAGAGGAATACAGAGGGATCACTCTCATGTCAGTCGGCTATAATATATATGCAGAAATCTTAAAAAATAGGTTGGAGAGTCAGGTAGAAAGTATCCCACATAATCAGACGGGATTTAGAAAAGGAATGGGAACTATAGACAACATCTACGTTCTTAACTATTTAGTTAACAGAAATTTGGGGAGAAAGAAAGGGAGACTAGATGCTTTGTTCGTAGATTTCAAAGCAGCGTTTGACTCAGTGAATAGAATATAACTATGGCAGGCAATGAAAGAGAGGGGTGTAGAGGAAAAGTTAGTGGAGAGGATAAAGGAAATTTTTACTGAAACCAGGATTAGGGTGAAAATAGGAAAGAAAAAAGGACAGGTTTTCTGGACAATTTAGTATCCTATTGGCAGACTTAGAGGAGAAGCTAAAGGAGAAAGGGAAAGGAGGAACGGTTTTGGGTAATAGCAAACTATACTCTCTAGCGTACGCGGACGATGTAGTTCTATTAGCAGATGATGAGAAGGGGATGAACCTAATGATGAGAATCTTCAAAGAGTATGTGGGAACAAAAGAGCTGACGGTGAACGTAGATAAGACAAAGGTGGTGTGTTTCAGAAATAGAAAAATAAAAATATAAATAAAATATATACAAAATATTTAAAAAATAAATAAAATAAATTACATTTGGAAGATGAACGGACAAAAAGTGGAAATTGTGGAGGAGTTCTGTTACCTAGGTTTTTGGTTTGAGGCAGAAGGAGGAAAAGAGTTGCAGGTGAGGAAAAGAATTGAATGTGCGAGTAAAGTAATGTGTCAAGTATGGGGTATAGGAAAGAGAAGGTTCAAGAACGATTGGAGAATGAGGGTCTGGTTGTTTGATGCGTTGGTGTGGGCGGTGTTGTGTTATGGTGTGGAGATCTGGGGTTGAAAGGAACATAGGAAAGTAGAGAGTATGCATGAGCGATTCCTGTGGTGGGTAATGGGGGTTAGCTGGAGTTGCCCAGGTTATATGTTAAAAGAAGTGTTAGGAAGAGAAAATATGGTTACTAGACAAATTAAGAGAGCATGGAGGTTTGAAGAGAAGCTAAAAAGGGGAGAGGGAAGTAAA
>NC_046658.1:51285431-51296520 GCF_010883055.1 Belonocnema kinseyi | reverse complement strand
GTGTAAGATGGATCTTGGATAGTAGTGGACAGGGAGTGATGTGGATGAAGAAATTGGATGAAGTAAGGGAAAGCAAGGGAGTAGGGCAGAGCCAAACGGGTGGTCCTGAAAAGGGATAGTAAAAAACGAAAATTGTTTTCAATATCGTGGAGAATTTATTTTTTTATGGTAAGAGGAAACGGAAGGCCTGGAAGCTCGCTCATTTCAGGAATTAATATCACTACTGTTACTATTGTTTATCCTACTTAATGCGAAAGAGTAGAATATAAGTAGTAGTTAAGCTAGACTAAGGATGGAATTGTAAATATATGTACAGGGAGCGGAGGCCCTCAAACCCGTAAAAGGGAGAGATTAAATACATACAAGGTTATCAATATTATGATCAAATAATGTTTTGTATGCAATACCAATTCAAAATCGTAGAGTTTTAAAGGATTTCGAAACTTTTGATTTAGTTTTCAACTTCAAATTGTCAAATTTTAATCGCTTTGAATTAGGAATTATTTTTATTCAAAAGTTTTCTATTTGATATTATTCAATTTTGAATGAGCTTAATAAGAAACAATATAATTTCAACTCACTTGAAATAATAATGATCCAGTGTTTAAAATTATTATATGAAATTGTTTAATTATGAAAATTTTGAAATTGTCCGTGTCTAGGTTTACTGAAATTTCGTAAATAAAGAAGAAGTATTTTTGGCGAGAACAGGAAATCTGAAAAAGGGTGGCTAGATTAACTGAAATTTGTTCATCTTAGTACAAACATTTTCAGTGATCCGAAACAATTCGTCTGAAATTCTTATATTTTCAAAATTTTTATCGGAAATCATTCATTTCCGAGAATTTTTCATTCAAAATAAGATGGTTTAATTGAGAATGCTTTAAATAAAAAATGAGAAAATGTCAACTCCTGTTTATTAAAATCTTTTAAATTTCAAAATTGTATTCTAAAATTTGTGAATGTTGAGATCTCTTAATTTAAAAGATTTCAATTTCATATTGTTGAATTTAAACACATTCATTTAGAAATAGCCGACAAGTACGACAGCTGTCAGCACATGCGTCGTAAATGTTTAAAGTAAGTAAGCAGGAAAAACATTATTTTTACGTGTAACGGGTTGCTGATATTGTAGTTTTTCAAAATTTTAATTGATATATGTGTTAGATAACAAAACGGACCAAATTAAACAAATATATTTCAATACAGAGAATAATATAACAGAAATGGTTCTTGCGACCCCGACTTTTCATGTTTGGACCCCCCCCCCCCCAACCAGGTCTATGGTTATTTGCACGCAATCCCTGACATCCACAGACGTAAACGTGAGCTTCGCGCACGTGCATTTGCTGCTAGTATTTCTAATATTCTTTTATAGTTTTTGAAAGTAAAAGTACTTTTTTGGAGAGATTGATCATTTAGGGAAAAATAAATAAACACTTGTCGACAATTTTATTCTTTCTAGGTCAAACGGAAACTTTAACTTACTCTTTGGAATAGCTATTAAGGATGGAGATAGACGGGAAGGATTAAAAGAAAGATTAAAAGATATTAAGAAACCCTGGTGCTGGATCACGGAATCTAACGAGAAGATTGGCGCATATTATACTCTTGATGAGAGTATTCCCAAACGATTTTGTCGAGCTGGCTAATTTTAGCTGTGATGATCTCGTTTCAATTTTTTCTTTCTTTCATATAGATCGAAATTAGGATTGAGATATTACATCGCTGTTTCATACCGAAGTTAAAAGTTAGAAGAAAAAAATCTTCTTTGATCGATATTTTCCTTTAAGTTGAAAATAACATAAGGGCTGTTCAAAAACTAGTCTGTTAAAAATTTCGGTTGGAAGCTTCCATAACATGTATTGGAAGTTCATTACCGAAACGTAAATTAACGGTACAACACTTGATGTTTTGGTTTCCAAATTCTGGTCTTGGTATGATACTTCACATGTATTGTAATTTTATTATACAATTCTAGTAGCATTAACATTCCTGTATCATACTTGCGGCTAGATTCCAGGATTTCACTGAATTCATGTAACGCTCGGAATTCACGGGTTTCATGGAATCAACAGAATTCATGAAATTCAAGGAATAAAAAAATTTACACAATTCATGGAGTTGACTGACTTCAAAAAATTCAAGAAATTCAGGGAATTCACAGAATTTATAGAATTTGTGGAATTCTTTGAATTCACGGAATTCAAAGAATTAACGAAATTCAAGAAAATCAGAGAATTCACAGGTTTCACGCAATTTACAGATTTCAAGCAATTTAGTGAATTCATGGAGTTCATGTAATTAAGCATTTCAAGGAATTTGCGTAACTCTAGGAATTCATGAAATTTCAGAACTACGAGAAATCCGTGCACTTTGAGCAATTCATGGAATTCTCGGAATTATAGGAATTGACAGAATTCATAGAATTTATGGAATTAAAGAAATTCGCAGAATTCATGAATGTCGCAGAATTGAAAACAAAATCAGTGAATTTACGGAATTTACGGACTTCGGAGAATTCAATTTATTCTGAAAATCAGGGAATTCACGCAATTTAAGGAATTCAAGCAATTAATTAAATTCAAGGAATTTAGGAATTCAATGAATTCGCGAAATATAAAAAATGCATGAAAATCAAGGAATTCACGGAATTCGAGGAATTTAGGGAATCTAAAGAATTCACGTAATTCTAGGAATTCATGAAATTTCAGAAATGTATGAAATTCATGGACTTCACTGATTCATGGGATTCACGGAACATTAAATTCACGATATTCACGGAATACGGGGAATTTGTGGATATTACAGAATTCATGCATTTTACGGAATTAAAAAAATTCATGAAATTCACGAAGTTGAAAAAATTCACGAAATTAAACTAATTCGTGAAATGAAAGGAAATCGTGGAATCTACGGTACTCATGAATTTCAAGGAATTCACGAAATACAATGAGCTAATGAAATTCAATGAATCACGGAATGTATGAAAAACATGGACTTCCACGAATTCCTTGAATTCCATAAATTCCGCGAATTCCATAAATTCCGCGAATTCTAGAAATGTCATGAATTCTATAAATTCCTTGAATTATAAGAATTCCTTGATCTCTATGAATTCCTTTAATTCTATGAATTCCTTGAACTCTATGAATTTCTTAAATTCTAAGAATTTCTTAAATTCCATGAATTCTGTCATTTCTGTGAATTTCGTGAATTCCGTAATTTCCATGCATTCCATGAATTCGGTGAATTACATTAATCCCATAAATTCAATCAATTTCGTGAAGGCCTTGAATTCCATGAATTTTGCGAATATTGTGACAACTGTAAATTTAATGAATTCCGAAAATTCGATAGATTTTGTGAACTTCCATGAATTCCGTGGATTCCGTGGATTCTATGAATATAATGAATTCCCAGAATTTGATGAATACATATTTTGGAATGCTGGACAGTCACTTCACGATTTACAACATTTACAAAACATGTATTGCAATTTCGTAATTCCAAAATGCTGTTTAAAATTTTTCCTCACGCTTAATATGTACGCTTATTATAGACAAATTTGTCAACTAATAAAATTGTTTTTCAAAGGCATTGTTGAATTTTCAGTAAACAAAAAATTAATGTACCAAAATAAATTGAAGTGCCATACTGCAAACGGGCGTCAGTGCCAAACTTTCGAAAATCAGTCTATTGGTATAAACTACTTGTTTCCTCCTAAGTCGTATCCCTGCAGAAGATTTTGGTCAAGTTTGACCCAAAAGTAGGTCTAGAAAAAAAGTCAGTGTATACGGGCGTAAGTGCCACGAAGCTTGCTGGTCTAAGTGCCATGATTTATAGTATGGTGACACCGCGGAATCATTCGTTTCCCGAGCACGTGTCGATTATGGTTTTTTGAAGTTTGCCTGTAAAAAATTATGAATACTTTGAAAGAAATATAACAGGAAAAGATACTTTTTATGTATCAAAATTGAAACTTTCTGATGGACGCCGATCTTCGACCATGGCTTTCTGGCACATGATTATGTCTTTCAAAACGCTCTTTTTGCGATTCAGTAGACTTACCCAATCACTTAAAAGTACTTTCTCCTTTTTTTCCTAAATTCAGAATTTAAACAGTTATGCAACTTTTTATGTGTCAAAATTGAACCTTTTTGGTGCTCTTCGATTTTGACCAGAGATTTCTAGCACATGGTTATGTCTTTTTTAAAGTGCCAGTTTTGTGATGCAATAGAGCTAACCAATAGCTCAAAATTAATCTCTTTATTTAATTTGTAAATTGAATAAGCAAACAGTTACGCAACTTTTTATGTATGAAAATCAGATTTTATGTGGACACGCTGTTCCTGTGATAAAAGTTTCTGCAGAGAAGGATGCTTCATTCAGGATCTTCATTTCATTGTTCGATAAAGCCTAACAGTACCTACAAACCTTTTCTCATTATTTTGTTTAAAATTATCTTTCAACAAGTAGTCAAATTTTCAACCAGATGGTAGAATTTGCAAACAAAAAAGATAAATTTGTAACTAACTGGTCGAATTAAAAAAAAGGAACTTTAAATTAAAATAGCTGCATTTTAAACATGAAAGTTAAATTTTCAAAGCTAAAACATGAATTTTTATTTAATTTATTCAAATTTTTAAACAAAGAAGTATAATATTTAAATCAAAACATCTGCATTTTGAACAGAACAGTTGAATTTTTAAGCCAAGAAGGCGAAGTTTTCAGGCGAAAGTTTTATTTTCAGTTCAAAATGCAGATTTTCAACATAGCATTTAAATTTCCTGTGCAAATGATACATTTTGAAATAAATAATTAAATTTGTTAGTAATTTTGATTCAGATCTAGTTTTCAACTTAATCATTTCCAAAATGCCCCGCATGTTTCGTTGACAATTAGACTCCATACATATTTAACTTATTATAAATATTATATGCATTTAGTATAAATAGTATTCAAATTTCTTTAAGTAACGTACGTTTCTGTGCATTGCATTTGCCCAAATATTTTTAAACGGCAACGCGCCTTCAACTAAACCTCCCTGGTAAGCATCAACAGAGTTCATACACTATTTCATTTAAATGTACCACTGTAACTTAATGAAGAAAGCGCCGGTTGAGAGCCACAGCACTTCGAGGTTCAGACCAGCGCTGAACAATACACTGAAAAAAATTTGGGCAAGCAGCTGTCTTCTTAGTGGCAACTCAGCACCACCACGACGGTTGGTGTAGCAGCCAGACCACTTTTAAGTAAGCTACAGTACAAAACGTGCAAGCAGATCCTATCCCGTTTATTGGGAACGCAGCAGTTCTCAAAAGAGAATTAAATTGCCCCACGAGTATAAACTATAACTGTATAACTCCGCGCGAAACTCGGCGTGGGGATTCCGTGCTCCCGCCTGAAGGGAGCGTTACTGTACCAATACTATTGGGGTTACCTTAACATCGTCTTAAGTCCTAAATTTTAACACTTTACAGAAATGTAATTGTATTATTAGTATGATTTCTTATAATTTGCCTTTTAATTTTTTGTAGTTACGACAACTTTTGTTTCTATTAGCAACCGGCCACTTGTCGTAACTACAATTTCCGCACGAATTAAAAAAAAAACAAACATTTTCTTCTCATTTTCTTAAAACTTATAATTTAGTTACCTTAAAAAAGTCTCATTACTGTTTCATTTTTGTTAGTTTTTATGCTATATGGAAAAGTAAACTTGCTCTTTTTTCTCTGAATCTGCTGCCATATAGTAGTTACTGCCTTTCTTGTTGCTATGGTAGTACGGTACGGAAAACTGTGAAATCTTGCCCTCATCGGTCCACATCTAGGAGATTTTGACCCATCAGAATTAATCATAATTAACTAATAAAACATATTTGTTCGTATTCATAACACTCTATAGCACCACACCATCCCATATATCATTTACCTTGTTGATTTAGGTCATCAAACATGTTTCGTTGAAATAAAATTGTGAAAATTGATGACTTGTTCTCTTCTTTAGCCTTATCTCTTATTTCTTAAGCACACACATACACTGCATGCCACGCTTTATCGAGAAACTTTATTTTGCGTCCTAGAGGACCGTAGGGTATCGACGAACGTTAACGCACACACGAAACCACACACCACCTTACACGCCTCAACCAGTACACTTCGGTTGCCATCTAGGGTTACCGTTAGGCATCGGCGATCACATGCTCCCTCCTTTTATTTTTGTCATCATCACCCACATTTTTTTTTGTTCTCAGCGACGTCTCGTTTACAAAGATAAAGCCGAATAAGCCCATGATGCGACACCCTCCATACATTCAATTGGCCTATACAACCTGAACCATAGTGTCAATGTGAAGGACAAGAGCTGTGACCTCAAAAACCGTGTAAAAGTGCCATCAGTGATACTATTAATCCAAAATTCCACACCACGGAAGAATATAAGGGCACATTAGATCCAACTGCTATTATTGCCACCTTCTGCCTGCACGCATTACCACTGTAGCCCTCATAGAAATTAGACGATTCCTAGTTTCTCTTTTAAATACTAAGGGAAACTATATCTTGCATCGCTTGAAAGAAAAATTCAAAAATGTTATTTTTACAGAAAGAAATTCTCTCGGCCTCAACAGTGACTATTCTTCATGTTCTCAAAATTAAACGAAAAAATTAAAGATTTTATGGAAAACTCCAACTGTTCTATTTTTCACAATATTTTTTAAAACTTTCTTCTAATTAAGTAAAGGTCATACACAATATTTTTCGTAGAACTATTTCTGGAGTGCAAACTTTAACCTTGAAATATTTTTTCATCTGTCATTGCTTGCTGGGAAAATTTAAAAATTCGATTTTATAAAAAACAATATTTTGTCCACAAAATGTATGAAGCATGCACAAAAATCAAAAGATCTCTTCCTTAAAAAAGTACCAATTTAACAAAGAAATTGGTAAAAAATATGTGTTTAGGTTCTTCCAGGTAAGCGATTTTTAGGGTTTTTGTGAATAGCGAATCGCAACGTTTAAGTACGGATAATTTCTAAGACAAATTTTGAGTTAAAGTGTTGAACCTGGCTGATTTAAAATAAATTCGGTCAATTCTAGCCTTTTCAATTAAAAAGAATTTACTTTCAATGAAAAATAGTTTGATTTTTGTATTGATTTCTATTACTACTGTACGCATTTAAGCGAAAAACAAGTAAAAGGGTAAATTTCTTGAAAACAGGGAGAACACAGAAATTCCTCAGAAAGGGGAAAACAAATTCTACTTTATATCTTTCTCTTACGTCATGGATCGTTACAGCATCCGTAAATAATAGGGAACGCAATGACAAAGTAATTTATTACTACGCATATTTTCGAAAAGTATTCGACCTTGTGCTCTTACTTAGCGCATAGTTGTGCAATGTACATAGGACATGCGAATCTTTTGTTAAATAGTGTATGCAGTTGCGTGAATATCTACACATTTACGCTTAGAATTTCAGAATGACGGAAAGCACCGAACGCCGAGTGTGCATTACATTTGGCCAACAACTTGACCATTTATGTTCGGAAACAATTATTATGGCTAATAACGTGTGTTCACTTTAGTACTATAAAACCAAAACGTTTTAAAAAGTAGAATGAGTGCTTGTGTTGATTAACTGAAATCGTTGCTTAAAAGATAATGAGATACAGACAGGCCTCGGGATTCCAAAAACAAATTTTTCAAGGATTTTAAGCTTTTTTTTGGAGAAGAGCATTTCGTATGCACATTTTTTTACGACTGATGACTTAAGACTAAAAGAATTATCGAACTGAAGTTGTCCAGGACAGTTTTAAATCAATCAGATACAACTTCAATCAGGTGAGAATGGTCCTTTCTGGTGATAAATCATAGTCTTATGGCATGTTTTTATGGCCATAGCCTCAGGACCATCCACTGCCTATGCTCACGATTTCCTTCATCCAGGAAAGTGTTGTCCATTATGAATATGCTCCGAAAGGTAAGATGATAAGAAGAAAGTTTTACTAGGAGGTTCTGAAGCGATTACTTGACGCAGTAAAAGAAACGGTCCTTCAGCAAGAAAATCCAGTTGCTCGTTCGTAGCAGTTTATTCAGAAATGTCTGGTCTCATATCAAGCATTTTGAAAAATGTATTCTTATTTACATTTTCCAGAAACTGATCTCATATTCTGCGTGAACCTCTTGCTCCTACATCTCAAACCCGGTTACCTTTCCCCTGTAAGTGTGACGTAGCCTTTAAGAAGCACCACATAAAAATGTAATAGCTTAGCCCCTGTCGGAGTAATCTTTCCAAACGCAGCCAATTACATGTCTTAAAAAATCAAATAATGCTAAAATACGTAACATTGAAAAATTATGATTAATTTTCAGCCCAGAAATGTGAAAATTCGATAAAAATTGTTATAACGTCTAGAGTTCTGGAAATTTTCAGGTAAACGAAATTGGTATAAACTGGATAAAAAAATTGTCAGGCTTCAAAAAGGAACATTTTTATATGTGATTAAGAAAGCTTGGTCAATAAATGCTTGCGTTTTCTCTGACCATAATTTCTTCGTTTGCTAAGCTCATTCATTATTTTCAGTTAGCTATCTTATCTGAAATCGTCGGAAACACTTAGTTCTTAGTGCCCATTCATTTCTTCCTATCCTCGTTCTTTTTTTCTTCTTACGTCTTAGTTCATTTTACCTCACTTGAGTATGCAAGCTGCACAAGCTGCCATTTCCATTCCTTCAAAAGACTACTTGCTCGGCGAAAACAACGTTAGCCAACTTTTTTTGTCAAGTCTGAATTTCTTTAGCCTCTCCATTAAGTAATCTTAACCAGTGGAAGAATAAAGAAAAGCGCGAGTTGCTTTTATACAAACGAGGAATCCACAGTTTTTCTTCCCTTTCTTATAGAAGACACTTTCAGGATTTGAAAATTTACTTAAGTAGGAATGGCGGTGTTTCTGTTGGCTTCAATAGTTTTAGCTGCTTCGAATTTTTAAATCGATGGTCATATTATCGCAGTTTAGTATTTACTTTTGCGTTCAAATAAAGAGGTTCTCAGATTTTCTTACTTTATTTTAAAGGTATTTGAATATTATGTGTGAATTTTCAGTGGCTTCGAATACAACTTTGAAAATAAATTTTTGTATTGTGAAATATAAATTGTTACAGATACGTTGCACAGTGGGTCTCGATTGAGTTCAATCCAAAAAGCTTCCATCTTTCGGTTTCTCTTTTTGCATTTCTGGAATGTCTTCTGATGTTATTGACTTGTTATTGATGTAATTAACTTAACATTTTCAGTTAGTGTCCATAAGAAGGCTTTAGGTCTCAAACATCTCACGCAAACTATCATTTATATTTTAGAAAACTAGTGAAAAAAGTGGTAATATATTAGTGCTTAAAAACAGCGGCTTCATAGCCCCTGGTAGGTCTCATTAATCTGTATAAGAATAAAAACGTATGAAATAATGCTGCAAAAATAAAAAGATCTATTTTGTGCGGGTATTGCTTCAAAAATAAAATATATATTTATTTCTTGATCAAATAAGACATTTTCTAGGCACCTCTGGTAAAGATTAAAATAGATTTAACTTTTATTGGATCTAGAAAACAAACTTTTAAGCTTTAGTAGTACTGAAGCCATAGAATCCTAAAATAACCCTTTTTTAATTAAGTGTTATTAAATATAAATTTTTGTATTCAATTTCTTGTTTTCCGAAATAACTCATTTTCTGAGTATCACAGATGAAACTTTTCTCTAAATAAATGAAATTTGACTACAATTTGAGTACATATAAAGAGCAAGACCATAATTTAAGCACCAATAGAGGTTAACAAAATTTGTATTTTTTGATTTTCTGAGAATAGAGTCAAGATTATTTATTTCTGTACAGCTTTCACCTGCGCTACTCAGGAAATGAGTTATTTGGAAAAACGAGAAATTCAATTAAAAAATGGACGTTTAACCCCCTACCGTCCTTAAAACTTTCTTTGTTTCTGAATTTTTAGATATTTAGGAATCTTATTCCTATGGCGCAGTGTATACAAAACTAAAATTCTAGCTCATTACCGTCCTGACTTTCATGTAAATCCTTGCGTTAAAAATTTCTGTTCGTCTTAAAGTCATATTTTAAAAAACTCAAGTCTTCCAAACGTTACATATATGCCACTGTGGGCGATAGAGGGTTAACAAAATCTCATTAAAGGAAAATCATTAGCAAAAGTCGATCATTTCGTGTTACTAGAAGCAGGACTTTGTTTTTTTTTAGGTCTACACAAAATTGTGTCTAATTTATTTAATGGTAACTTGCATCGGCGGTAAATAGGAAGTGAGTTACTCAACAAAAATTAAAATTCATTAGTTATTCGAAAAAAATTAACCGCACAAAATCGAGTTTTCAGGGCCATAACTCCGGAACTTCCGGAAGTAGAACATTCGACTTGTTTATTTTGGCAGCAAATGCTATACGATTTATTTCTGTTCAAAGTTCTTGGGAGCTAGGGTGGGCAAAGCAGATATTTTCTAAAATAAAAATTTTGACCTGACATGATTTCACTTTTGCGTTATGGTGAATGAAATAGGTTGAATGATGTATCTGGAAAAAATAAAAAATTGAATTTTCTTATAAAGATTCCTTGTATTTTTGGCGCAAAAATATTATGAGACATCGCAAAATTCTAAAGAGAGAAAAAAAACGAGGGGTGCAAGTCTAACTCGGTTAGCATCAGTAGAGACCAGCTGTGATTGCTGTTGAATATCAATAAATAGAGTGGATAGACTGACCATACCGGCAAAAAAGTTCACTACTGGTGCCGGCAAACAAGTTTTCTGCCTGAACCAGCAATGGAGAACCCCGCACATAATACATGGGATAAAACATTTGGATAAATTGGACGAAACTGTGAGAAATGATAGATCTTGAGGTTCTGATCAAAAGTTCTAATGGCCACAATTACCCAAAATGAACTGCTGAAGAGTTCGAGGTCGTCCAAAGTCAAAAATAGTCCGAAATTGAATACATTGTTTTTGAATATATCAAACGGTATCAAAGTTAACTAATAATATGTATATACGTTCATGAGTTATATGAGTA
>NC_046658.1:51280722-51285331 GCF_010883055.1 Belonocnema kinseyi | reverse complement strand
GCTGTTTAAACTTTCCCTTCCCTCCCTTCACACACACGCACATGCGCTCGCACACGATATTCTTCGATATACTCTCAGAGCGCCCCGATATGTATGTTTGTGTGCGGGGTTCTTTATCTGCCAGTACTACTAAAAAATCATATTTGTAGCATACCAAAGACACTATCAGACATCTTGCAGTAAGGCCATGTGGTTAAAAAGTTTTTTTGTTATAGGGACCAAGCCCGTACCCCTTTCCAAAGTCTCGATGGGCGGGAAGGTACACCTTTGACCGGTTACAGAAAAAATGTTCATTAAACCAGTACCCTTTTTTCAAATTTCAACGTCTCGTGCGGATGGGAAGACACCCCTTTTACCGTACATAGAAATATTGGTCAAACCCCTACCCCTTCTTTGAAGTCTCGTGGGAAGCGGGAAGCCACTCTTTTAACCGTTCAAACAAATAATTTTAGTGAAAACCTTAGCCCTTACCAACGTCTCGAGAAGACGTGAAAGTTCCTCTTTGACTGGTCACAAAAACAATGTTCGTCAAAACCCCTTCCTAAGGTCAGGTGGGGGCGAAAGTCACTTCTTTGATCAGTTTCCTAATAATGCTGTTCAACCTTTCCAAGATCTCGTGGGGTGGGAAGGCACCCTTTTGACCGGTCACAGAAAAAATTTTCATTAAACCAGTACCTTTTTTTCAAATTTAAACATCTCGTGTGGACGGGAAGGCACCCCTTTGACCGTACATAGAAATATTGGTCAAACCCCTACCCCTTCTTTAAAGTCTCGTGGGAGGCGGGAAGCCACTCCTTTATCCGGTCAAACAAATAATTTTAGTGAAAACCTTAGCCCTTACCAACTTCTCGAGAAGCCGAGAAAGTTCCTCTTTGACTGGTCACAAAAACAGTGTTCGTCAAAACCCCTTCCCCTTCTCGAGTCTCCTGGGAGAGGAAGGGCACCAATTTGACAGGTGACAGAAATGATGTTAGTCAAACCCCTACCCGTTTCCAACGCCACGTAGGGCGGGAAGGCGCCCTTTTGAGCGATGCCAGAAAGAATGTTGTTCAAACCCCTTACCATTTCCATAGTCTCATGGAAGTGAGAAGGCACCTCCTTCACTGGACACAAAAACAATGTTTGTCAAACCCTTTTCCTTTCCAATGTATCGTGGGAGAGGGAAAGCACCCTTTGACCAGTTACAAAAATAATGTTGTTTAAACCCCTTTCCTAGGTCTCGTGAAGGGGGGAAGGCACTCCTTTGACCGATCACAGAAAATAATTTTGGATTAACTCCTTCCACTTTCCAAGGTCTGGTGGGGGCCGGAAGGAGCCCCTTTGATCGTTCATCGAAATAATGTTTATCAAACTCTACCCCTTTTAAACTTCTCGTTGGGGCGGGAAGGTATACCTTTTCGGCTGTTCTCAGATAAAATGTTAAAAGCAGTCCTGTGATTGGTCGCTAAAATAATGTTATGTACGATAATAATGTAATAATTTAATAAAAATTTAACAAAGAATGTAATAAACATGTAATAATGTACAATATCGATATATCATTATATAACGGCAGAAAACTTTATTGCCGGTAGCGGCAGAGCATCCACTGCAATCAATAATATGCTCTATTTTTCTATACTTCTGATTAACATTTTTGAAGTGAATACTTCAAATTATATAAAAAGGTTCCTAATATTTTAATAATTGCGTACAAACTCCATGAAAATAGTACTGAATAACTGATAAAATTACTAGTTTAAAAAAGAAAGCTTAAAGTAAGACAAAAATCACTAAAAACTGTTAAATATTTTACAGAATAATAAGGAAAATATGTTAACACATTTTCTCAAAAAATAAAGTATCTAATACAGTTTTCTTTCTTTTTACTGTTTTTCACATATCGGACAACTTTCTGCTCTGAATGCATGTACCATGCAACGGTGGGACAATATTCATTATTTGTTATATAATTAAAATAGAATCAGAGAAAAAGAATCTGTACATATTTACCGCCATAACACAGTAAAAAATGATTTTTTTTTTAGTTTATTGATCTCATTTTAAAGACTTCAAAAAGTGTAAATTTGTCAGAAACAATACATTTCAAATAAGACAAGGTTCTAAACTTCAAGTAGAAGAATTTATCGGGTACGAAATATGTTGTTTTTTTAGTAAAAAGTAGGTGATAGGTACTTTTTCTATTTGCAAATATATATATATATATATTGATAAGAAGTCATGCGTACACTGTCAGAAATTTTATAATAATACTTGATATTTCAATATTCCTAATTGATATATTCGATTACGATTTAGAGAAATCGTGTAAATATAAAAATTATTGTTAATTTAATTAGGAAACTTTACAATTAGAATATGAAAACTTAATATCTTTTGGAACAAGAATTGGTATATTCAATAGCAAAGATTGATATTTTATGTATTAAAACGCAGAATAAGAAAAATTGATAATGACATATTCAAATAATATAAAAGATATTATAGGATTTATTAGACTGAGGTACAAAAGTTAATATAAATACTCTGAAAATTAATATAGTCAAAGAGAAAGTGAAAGGTAAGAAGAGATATTTTTATTTTCCGTGATAGACGCTAACAGAAATTGTAATCTTCAGTTGAGGAAATCGCAAATCACTATATCAAAAAATCAGAATAGCTCCGATAATCTCCCGTGGTTAGTCGAATCCACTGATTGTTTTTTATTTATGCATGGATAGCTACGTTTTGACTATGGATGTATCTGAAGGATTTGAAGATAACCGGAAGGTAGGCGAACCTTGAGGTAAGTATCAGAAAATAATTTCAGTTATTTGACGGTGAAGAATTATTAATAAATAAGCAATGAATAATGTTTTGCTCTTTCAGGATTTAGCGTACAGGAGTTTGGATACGGATGCAATTGAAATACCATTTACAAAACGACCAAGACTTTTTTCACTCCAGAAAGTAAGTACAACGTGTGCGTAATGTTCCTAATAACAGTACCGTTCAGGAGTAGGTGACTGTTTTCTGATATTCGAAACGCTCTTATAATTTTTTTAAAGAAAATAGAACATTTTTGTAATATTTCATCCAGTGTTGTAGTCGTGTGTTGAAACAATGTAAGGGTGGTCTCTTGGCCGGGAAATCGATAATTTTCTGAGACAGATAAAAACCTGTAAATGAGTGATTTTATTTCTTGATCGGGATCTTTACGAATTTTCAGAAAAAAATCAGCGCATGTTCGATTTCAAAGTTTTTAACTGTTTCAGTTCGAAAGTCATAATAAGAATTGAAATGAATATAATATTATATATTCCGACCATTTTATATTTAAATAAAATTTTGAATAATTCATTAATAAAATATTTTTAATTCAAAGTTTTAGGTCTTTCTTTATTTTTTTTATTGATATATTATTTTTATTAATGATTTAGCCATTGCAAAATGCAAACGTGCGGCTGAAACTTCATCAACTATTTTCAACTTAAAAATAACTTCATTATAATATAGTCAGAATTAAAGGCTTTTATTAAATTGAAAATATTTTCTAAATCTATATTATTAAATTTTTAACCCATTTAATTTCAATTTTTTTAATTTAGAAAAGGAATAAGTACTTAATTTCAAAATGTTTTTAAACTTTCAGCGTTACAGTTTTAATTGTTCTATTAAAAAAATGTGTAATTCGTAAATCAATTTTCTAATTTTGACGTATTAGTATCAATTGATCAGTTATTATTTGTAGAAAAAACTTAAGTAATTTTAAAAGGTATTTGAAAGTTTTGAATAGATTTAAAATGAATTAAAAACTTGAAATGATTTCAAGTTATTTAAACAAAGTGTGTCAACCTTTTTTGTTAGAACTTCTAAATATATATTTTTAAATTAATCTAATTTTCCCTACAACTTCTAGAAAATTCTGCAAATTAAAAAAAAAAACTTTAAAATCTTTCAAGTTCTTTTTTGATAATTTTTTTAATCTCTTAAAATATTTTTGAAATGTTCTGTTACAAGAACTATTCAAAATGAAAAACGATTTTCAATTTTCCTAGCAATCTTCAGAAAAATCTTCAGTTTGTTTTAAATTTAGAGGAGGGTATTTACATCAAATTTCGGTATGAATAGCCGAATTTTGTCGGTACTCGCACTTCGTTTAAATTATTTCAAATCGTTTCAAGTTCTAAATGTAATTTGATTCTTTTCAAAACTTTTAAATATCTCTTCAGGTTACGCTATTTTTTCTAAAAATATTAAGTGTTCTATTGTTATTTATAAATTTAAATTTTAAGGATTTTTTTAATTTGCAGGATTTTCTAAAAGTTGTAGAAAAATTCATTTCACTTGAAAATATGTTTAAAAGTTTTGCGAGATTTTTCAAAGTATTGAAATAAAATTGTTAAGCTGGTGAAGGATGTTTAAGCTATTTAAAATAAAAATAATTTAACTTTTCATTTAATAACTGTTAAGTAAACAAAATTATTTTTCAGTTTTTAATGTTTATTTTTAATGTCATTGAAAGAACTCTTCTACCAGGTGTATACATATGAAACCGGTATTTTTTCAAGAAAAAAACACATTTATTTCAAGAGAATGATAACAAATATTTTATTCAAAGTATGCGCCC
>NC_046658.1:51279199-51280622 GCF_010883055.1 Belonocnema kinseyi | reverse complement strand
CGCCAATTAGCACAAATGGTAAGTTCCGACAGTGCCTACAAGTGTGCCTACTGGCCGCTAAATGGCAATACCGGTTTCATATGTATACACCTGGTAGACATAAATTATTTAACAGTAATACAAAAAATAATAAATAGGTTATCGCTAATTACACGAATTATACATAATCATAGTAAAATACCATTTTTTAGAATGTTTCAGATCAGAAATTGGTGTATTATGAAGACTATGAAGCAGAGAATACTACTCAAATAGTACTGGACAATGATACAGCTTCCGAGGTGAATAGTAATAATAAGGAAAACTTACAAGGCAATAATAATTTTGGGGACATTGCAGCGGGAAAACATAATTTTAAGCCGGTAAGTCTTGATAGTATTTTATGTTATATATTGATAAATAATAATATAAATGATTTATGATTTTTCACAATTCTTTTTAAGTTGTTTTCTATAATTTAATTCTTCACTAAATTAAAATTAAATTAGAATTTTTATATTTTAGAAAGTTCTTGCTTTCCTTGGACAGGATTCGACAGCTAAATTAGTTTTTGATTGTAAACTATACAAAACTTTAAATAAGGGAACTCGAGGTCTTCTAACCAGATGCATCGTAGGAAAGTTCAAAGATGATGCTATTAAAACCATAGGATTTGATGAACAACTAGAAAATTTTGTGTAAGTTATATATTCAATATTTAATACACAACTAAATATTCAGAAATTGGATTTCTTTAAACTAAATTAATTTCTTTTCCTATCAGCATTTCTCGAGAAGCGCTTATTGCACTCTCTAAACTCATAGAGAAAACGTTTCCCGGCGAATCTGCCAGCACATACTATAGTCCGTATAAGTTCGAAAATGGCACTATCTTGCAAAGCAGTGGAACTCTATGGGCACATCACAATTATCTTAAAGAGTTTTTAACGAGCAAGGGAGTCCTTAAGCCTCCTAAATCGAAGACTAACTCCGATTATGTATCAAACATTTATTCCTCTGGTAGAAATTATATTTCATTAGAAAATTTTTCAAAGAGTAAATATTTTTTAAAGCTATATGAAATTTATAATTGCAGATGAAAAGGTTTTAAATGTAGCGTTAAGCAATCTTCAAAATTCTGTGAGTACCAACACTCTTATTGATGACTGGATGATACGCTTTAATCACATATAGAATGTGTTTTACTGAAATTAGAAAAAAATTATGTGGCCGATTATTTCAATAAATTTCCATGCTTGAAAACGCAAAATGCAAAAAAATTGGTATGTTTTATTTAAAAGCTTTATTCATGGGTTATTAGATTTGCTGTGACTAATAATTCACGAGGGTAGTTCAATAAGTCCTTAGAATGAAGTATAAAAACAATTTTTTTTGGGTAAATTTTTTTTTATTTTTCAACATAATTTCCTTGGAGCTCTATACA
>NC_046658.1:51275236-51279099 GCF_010883055.1 Belonocnema kinseyi | reverse complement strand
GAGGGCGCATACTTTGAATAAAATATTTGTTATCATTCTCTTGAAATAAATGTGTCTTTTTCTTGAAAAAATACCGGTTTCATATGTATACACCTGGTATAATGAGTAAAAGATGAATTATATCCTGATAAATAACAAACTTTTCATTTGCAGAATTTATTTCGAACGAGATGTTTCTTCTATAATAGACATTAAAGATTGAAGTAATTTTTCGCAATTCCATAAAATAACTGTTTTGAAAGGGGAAAAAAATTAATAAAGGTTTTCGTGAAAAATTCAAGGAGATTTTCAGGTTTTCAAAGTTTAAAAAATTCAAAGATAACTCCAGGCTTCATGGTTTCAAGGTCGCTGGACATTCTATACATAAATAATATTATTTTTGGTTAGTAATGATTATTGTTAATGATACTAATGGTTATTAATGATTGAGAAATTTGGTCTATAAAACTGAACTGAACTAAGAGTTGAACTATTTTACAAATATTGGGTCTAAGAAGATTTTTTATTGAAATAAACTAAGTAATTTATTATATCGAAACAATGATTTATTAGAAGTAATAATACTGATAAGACGCATATGTTGGATACATTTTGCTCCTTATATTTAATCACAACCAGGTTTTGGCTATATAAAAGAATCCATCCTTAAACTAATTGACATAAAAGAATGCAGCATTACTTAAGTCAGACTTTTTAAAGACTTCCCAATGAAAAAGTCAGTACTATATATTTTGTACGCTCTGATATGTTCATTAAGATATCATTCAGGCATCGATTTTACCACAACAAGAAAGTCTTCCTCATTAATTAAAATTATCGAGTGGACAAAGTAAAATTATTCGCCTAATTCAGAAAAAGTGATTATTGTACTTTTTTTTTAAATTGAATTTCCGATGTGCTGAATCGAATTCGTGATTGAAATGATATTACTAAGCAAATAATTCGGCAGTAAATGTATGTAATAAGAAGTATCCAGTAAATTTTGCAGAGGGAATGATCTAATTTTACTGGGGACATACGTTGGATATGGTGAGATTTTGTTAAAAAATCTATAATTTAATTTCAAGTGATGTCGAAGAGCAATGGTCCTGCAAACATTAATACGGAAAATTGCAGAATGTGAAGCCTGTTTGACTTCGCGATTTTTGCTTTCAAACCTCATGCAACAAATATTCCAGAGAGGGCCGACTGTTCACATAACAGAGGGGTAGTGGATTAAAAAATGATGTTTCGGTTTCATGCTGTTGGTAAATTTTGTAGTCAATAACTGTAAATATTCAAGAATTTTAAATTCTAGTTGTGTTGCAGCATTGAGATTAACTTTCGTACTGCATATAATTCCTAAAATTTCTTGCAATAATAACAGTATCTGCCAATATTCGTCACCTTCATCAAGTCAAGTCCAATCATTAGATTCAAGTTTTCAACTAAATTAAACATTTCTGCAGGCGATAAAGGAATACACTTATTTTTTCTTGTCAAATGTGACCCTAAAATTTCCGGAGGTTTGCTAACGCTTTTGTTAGGACCGTAATAAAAAGCCTGTATTTTTATATTGGGATATTCAAGAGATGTATTTGCGAATATAAATAATGTGATACAAAATAAGCGTCAAATCGTACCGACATGTGCCCTCCAAGAAATCATGCATAACGTTAACTGCAGGATTATTTGTTACGTGAAATCCTGAAATTTTGTTAAATACGCAAAATTCTTTAATTCCCGATTTAACTTGTATTCTAACCTCTCTCTTATCTTGTGATTTTGCGGAATAATAATTGTCATAGTATTTGATTTGCGAAAATCTTTCACTCACTGTTTCCATGTTCTTCAAAGGTTTACAAAATTTTTGAAACACATCATTAATTTCAGACAAACAGTCTTTAGTCGTGCCTAAACTTTCCAAAAGACTGTATACTTCAGTTTTTAAAGAATTTAATGAAGATTCAAATAATTCGGATGTATCGCGAATAATAGTATTTACTCAGTTTCTGGGTAAATCATGGAATTAATACAGTTTGCTTGCAAACTTTATTGACTGATCGTTCACCCCTTTTGCAGTTTTAAAAACTGTATTCGGCAAATTTGAAGTTAATTTCGAACTTTCCATATGCTAAAGTGAATCATCTTCTGAGAGTGAATCAGAATCATTTGAATCAGAAGATTCTTCGAGATTATGAAAAGTACTAAAATTTATATCAGATGCAGATTCTTTTTCAGGTTCCAAGGTCCAGGTATCAATCTCTGGAGTTAATAGAAATTTATACTGGTTCTCCTCTAATAAAACGGGGTTTACTTTTTCAGGATTATGTTTTGCACGTCTGTGTCTGATAAATGAGTCCAGTAATGAAAACGATTTACCACAATTTGATTAAGTACACTGAAATAATTTTAAATCGGAATGCGTCAAACGTATCTGTCGTATAAAATTAAAATTATCTGGAAATGAATCTTTACAAGAATCACAGACAATCATGGTTTAACAGGGAAGAATTCCAGAAGTCCTGATGTTTCGAAAGCTCTCTTTGTTAATCCTAGTAGTTCTTTCACGGACTTGATAATTGTTTCCGTGAGAGGTATTTCATAACCAGCTACTTGAATAAATTGCCACAATCTCAGTGAAGCTTTTGCATATGAGCAATCCAATGCATAAAATGTTTTAAATGTAAAATTCATCGCGTCTAAGCATGTGGGCACCTTATATCGTTGCTCATCAACAAAAACGTAAGCCTAGTTAATGTTCTATAAATTTTCTCCAACGACAAAAACAACAGGCTGTAAAGTGCATTTTCTAGCCACGGTTTGATTTCTCAAACATAGTATCTAATTTTCAAGATCACTAATTTCCTGAAAATTATAACACGATTATTTAATTTTTTATACGAGTAAAGGACGATTCATAATCATTTAATTATTATCAATATTGCATCACCAAATGTTATATATCATTTATGAAGCTTAAGTCACCTTTACATGATAGATGAAAGACTGTCGTATCTCATGAGGAGTATATTTCGTAATTTCAGTTGGAGAATCGCCTTTCTTCTTCCTTCCAGGATTTTCTGCATTGATCAGTTTGAAGCAAATGTAGAACTACAGCATTTTGTTCATCTGAAAGTGCATGCATTGAGTTTAAAATTAATGATTTTTAATACAATTTATTTCTAAATGATTTGTTGAGTTCTTTATAATAAATTATCATAATTCCAGCAAAGAAAAATGTACTCCTTTTAATATTGATACCTTCTTCTACTTTAGGTAAATTTCTAATAAGAACTCTGTCATCAATGCTGACCTTTCTCGTATTATTTCCAGCCTTCTTTTCCAATTATGTTAATTGTGAAATTAGAACACGTTTTATAATCGGCCACCTTTTTCGAAACAGACTGCTTCTACCTGGCTTGATTCTGTCAAAGTCTTGTTCAAACTGTAAAGAAAATCCGTAATCGGAAAGTTATAAAACTAATTATATAAGTAGAACGTACGAGGGTAGTTCAATAAGTCCTTAGAATGACCAACATATGGCGCGCGAATCGCTCCAAATCATCTGTTTTCAGTCAGCACCACTCCCGACTAGACATATGGTGCAGTCACAGTCCACATCTTCTGAGTTTACGTGTTTTTATAACCAATTGAAAAAAAAATTGTTCGTTAAGAAAAATGGAAAAAAACGAGTTCAGAGCGGTAATCAAACATTTTCATTTAAAGGGTTTAACTCCATATGGGATAAAAAATGAATTGGAATCAGTTCATGGCACATGTGCCCCTGCCTTAGCAACGGTTTATAACTGGGTAAATGAATTTAAGCGTGATCGTACATCAATAAGTGACGAACCACGTTCAGGAAGGCCCGTAGAAGCAAG
>NC_046658.1:51272332-51275136 GCF_010883055.1 Belonocnema kinseyi | reverse complement strand
CGCCAATTAGCACAAATGGTAAGTTCCGACAGTGCCTACAAGTGTGCCTACTGGCCGCTAAATGGCAATACCGGTTTCATATGTATACACCTGGTAAATAAAGAGAATTCTGTTCCTTTTTCATGAACCTAAGCAACTATTTTATAGATTGAAATGAAGAGACTTTAATATTGTGAATTATTTTTCACGTTCTTAATTTCATCTCCGCTAATATAGAATGTTTAATTATAATTTTTTTGTGATATTCCACTTGAAAATTATAAAAAATTTTAGTTGAAAATTTCAAGGATTTTACCACTCAGGTTTTAAGTATCAGGTTAAAAAGCATTGCTAAAGATTCTAGAAGGTTTCAATATATTTTAAAGATTTAAAAATATTTAAAAGGATTATTGAACTTTTAACAAAGATTTGATGGATTTGAACGATTTAAAAAAGACGTATACATCTCTAGTTTAAAAATATATCACAACAATTTCAGAAGGCTTTTAAATATACCATAAGATATAAATGATTTCAAACATTTTAAAAAGGGTACAGTAAACCAAATTTCTAATATTGTAAAACGTTTGGAAGATTACAAAATATTTCACTAAGATTTTAAAGAATTCGATGATGTCAGCGCAGAAAATAATTCGCAAATATTTCAAAAGATTTCACAAAAATTTTCAAAACATTTCAAACATTTCATAAGGATTGCAAGGATTTCGAAGATTTGAAAATGGCGATTATATCAGATTTCAAAATTTTCACCAAGATTTTAAACATTTTAAAAATATTTCATAAATATTTTAAAGACTTTAAACTATCAAATCAGGTTTCAACAAATTTGAGAAGCTTTTAAAGGTTTTAATGATTTCGAACTAACGTAAAACATTTCACAAACAAATTTTAAACTAAGCATTCCGAAATACTTTATAAAAATTTAACAAATATTTCAGGTATTTTTAAGAATTTAAGGGTTTTAAATATTTTACAAAAATTGAGAATGATTCCAAAAGAATTCACAGAAATCTCAAGATTTTACAAAGATCTTAAGTACTTCAAGAGATTTCAACGAATTCACAAAGATTTCAAGGATTTCAAAGACGACTTGTGTTCGCAAAAAAAAGAGATATTATTTTATTTATAGCTCTTTTGTCTTCAAAAATGGTTGGCCTTGTAATTGTATAATAATATACTTCATTTATACAAAATTTTTATTAAGTTTGGGGCACCTACAATTTTTGACCCAGTACTGTTCCTTGTATTACAAAACCGACTGTGAAGCGGGAACTAGGTGATTAAAAAGAATTAAAAACCTATAGATATTTTTGAATTTAATTCAATCCCAGTTATGACCTTATTGAAACAGAATATTTTCCTGTTTTTACTTTGAATTTTTCTAAGTGGAATTACACAGCCACACAAAAAAAAGTGTGCGGATCTGGTAACAAGACAAACGTATTCCTATGGATTTTGGGGCGCTGAATTCAAATTCGGTATCAAGAATGACCCATCACGTCATAGTTGAGCTATAACCTCTAAAAACGACGAAAAATCATGCACTGAGGCAAATAAATTTCAAAATAATTCCAGTGATGCAAATTTTCACTTAAAAAATACGTCGACAACTGTGAAGGATCAACCCTTGCCTCATGTCAACTTATTTAACATAACTTTACCCAGCAGAACCTGACCTCACCTAACCTGAATTAACAGAAATTTATTGAACTACACGTAAAGCTCTGGAAGCATATTTTCCCAGTAGCAAATGTGTGCTACATCGAATGGGTCAACTCGAGTCTAACCTAGAAATAAATCTAAGCTAGCCTAACCTAACCTAACCGCAAGAAACACAATTAAACTGATTGTGTTGTCCCGTTGTGTTTGCGGTACCGTTTGAATCAGCTTGGGCTTAACCTGCAAAGAGCTCAAACCTATCCTAACCTAAAAACCTGACCTAACATAACCTAACTTCACGTAACACAATTAAACTCATTGTGTAGTCCCGTTGTGTTTGCGGTACCGTTTCATTCAGCTTCGGCTTAACCTAAATAGAGGTTTTACCTATCCTAACCTAACAAAACCTGACCTAACCTAACCTAGCCGAATGAAATTCAGCAACACGTGTAGCTATGTAAGCGTACGGTTATCAGTCTTAAATGTGTGCTATATTTAATAGGTTAACTCTATCTTAACCTACAAATGAATCTAACTTAAAAAAACCTAACGAAATTTTGCTTAACGCAACACAATTTAACTTAAGTGTTCCTGTTGTAACACAATAAATTTCATTTCATTGTACTACAGGTGGTTAAAAATTTAGATGCACATTACTCATTTGAAGAAACTTAGAACTAAAAGTAGAATTGACCCCATTTCCATTAACCTGACAATGTTGGTATCAATTAAAATGTAGAACTGTAACTTAAACATGCAAATGGATAAGTTTTATTCAAAATTTTTTTCAGTCTGCTTTTCTTAGACTTAAGAGATATAGTTATACCATCTTTCGTGTTTACATTTACTGCTATTAATGTCAAAATATGAAAGTACGCAAGAACAGGGTTGCCAGCGTAATTGGTTATGTTAGGTCAGGTTTTGTTAGGTTAGGATAGGTTAAACTTCTATGTAGGTTAAGCCGAAGCTGAATGAAACGGTACCGCAAACACAACGGGACAACACAATCAGTTTAATTGTGTTTCGTGAGGTTAGGTTAGGAATAGGTTAGGCTAGGTTAGATTTATTTCTAGGTTAGGCTCGAGTTGACCCATTCGATGTAGCACACATTTGCTACTGGGAAAATATGCTTCCAGAGCTTTACG
>NC_046658.1:51265932-51272232 GCF_010883055.1 Belonocnema kinseyi | reverse complement strand
TTTGCCTCAGTGCATGATTTTTCGTCGTTTTTAGAGGTTATAGCTCAACTATGACGTGATGGGTCATTCTTGATACCGAATTTGAATTCAGCGCCCCAAAATTCATAGGAATACGTGTGTCTTGTTACCAGATCCGCACACTTTTTTTGTGTGGCTGTGTTATTAAGCACCATGCCGTTTCTCACAATTCTGAAAATTCTCACTACTTAGTATATAAGAAATCTTCAAACCCCTTCTCTCAGCGTGATTTGGGTGCGATGCGTGTATTATATATTTATGTATTATGTATGTAAGTATAGGTTAAGTTCTTTGTATCAGCAAATGTGTATTTTACATTGTTCTGTGTACAAATACTAATAATGATAATGATAATATGCTGAGTTTTACGATGGGTTACGAACTGGTCGTTTTTGTATTTTCGACCGTCACATTTTTTTCGAATGACTCATAATTTTTAATATAGTCTTTAGCAAATTTCAGAAAACTCTCTTTCAAAGTGTCAAAAAATTATTCCAATCTTTTTAATATTTGACATTATTGTACTGCTTGAATTTAATATAGTGAATGTTAAATATCACTTTTTTAACAGGTTTTGTAGAACTTATATTAATTTTCCAAAGTAAATTTTGCATAGATTATTAATAAAGACTATACTACTTTTTAATATACATACCCGATTTCCCTAAATCTTAAAAAATTATACTAATCTGTAATATCGGTTTTAACGTATTTTGTAACTAAATTTCTATGGGTGTACTTAAATTCGGTTCTTTTTTTAAAAAGCTGATTTTGTTCTTTAAACCTATATTACTTTTGACTGAATTAAGGTATTAATCGTTCTCTTGTTGATTCTCGTTGCGTTTATTGTCTTGTTTAAAGATCCACCGAAAATTTTTAAAAGGGTTTATAATGAACAAATTAGCGGTGGTTTTTCTGAAAAACTTTAAAGTACTAGTAAAAGTACTTTAAAGTACTAGTATGCGAAAAAAAATGTAGGGCTTTCCAGAAAATCTTGTTTTCTTTTTCTTTGAATTTTGAAAACATGAAAAAAATATTTTCTAGAAAATTCGACATCTTCTATTCTACCAAATATTTTTGAAAAGTTTCTACTGAGTTTCTGCTAACAGGCATCCTATCAAGAATTTTTGAAATTTTCTCCTTAACAACGAAAGATTATCCTGAACGAAAAAGTTATCTTGTCAGCATGAAACTTACAAAATATCTTTCTTCTAAAAGTAAACAATTAAAAATTTAAAAAGTTTAAAAAAATATAAGGGTGGTTTATTTGTGGAAATATACTTTTTATTTATTTAAAAAAAAACTGTCATGAAAAGTCAAATGTAATAAAAGTCTAAAGAAAAAATTTCTTTTTTGTGAAAAACAGAGAACAAAATTCAACTACGCATAACCACTTGAGAATTGTTTTTTTTAATTTTAAAAATACTCATCGCCTAATTTCCCCTAAAAAATAACATATTTGGTCCTCAAGGGATTCGGCAACTTCAAGTGTAGAAACTTGCCTGATTTAAAATGGGTTTGGTCATTAGATTGTTGTTATATTTAATAGAATTGAGAGTATTTGCAATAAAGAAAATAGTAAATTTAATAAATTATCGGTAACTTACACTTAAATTATGTATTCCCGTGAATTCAGTTCTTTATCTTTATTAATCAGAATATGCTTGAATAATATGTACCCTAAATAATAGTATAGGCAAGAATATTCAAAATTTTTAAATATAACAGGTTTTTTTGAATGAAAATATCATGATTTGGTTTTTTGCCATAAAGTATTCAAATTGAGGCTCTGGCACTGAGTTTTCTGTTATTAATACAAGTCAGCTTATTTTAAGAAGACTTAAATCTTTGGAGAAGTTTGATCATTTTCATTAAATAGTTCTTTCTCTGTTCAATTTTCTAAAAACTTTGACCAGTTTTGACAGGTTGAATGAGCCAATATTTGGGACATTCCCAAACATAAATAATTTTACTTGGCTAAATTGTAATTCAGTTACTCCTACTTAAGACATAGCCAAGTCATGCTCGAATGTTTTCTGAGTCTTGTTCTTGGCGGCGAGCGAGACTATGTCTTGAAGTGCAATTCAAGACAAAAGCAACATTATCCCGAAAGACTCCCAAGACATCCGGGGGTCTTCACTAATATGCTTTAAATTGCACAGATTTTTTATATTATTAATCTTCATGGTGTTAATTTTGTTATGTGTAAATAAGTTTGTTTACCTTAAATAATTATGTTTTTCGTCAGGCGAAACGAGCCTAACAATAATGTTCAGTTTATCATATCTGCAACAGTTCACTAGACACTTGTAGAAAATTAATTTTCAAATAAATTTATTCCCTAAAGATATATACCATTGGTAATATAATTTTCTTAAAGAGGAATGCGCCATACTTATCGAGACTTACAATTAGACTTAATGAATTTCTGCCACGACTTCTAATGCTTGCTGAATGCTCATGTTCGCAAGCTAAGCATATTCGTCTTAAAGTCGAATTTAATTTAAACCAAGTCCAACTCAAGTCGGAATGTTTTCACTGGCATTATCTCTAAAGTTACCCCGCTTCAAAAGTTGAACTTCTCGAATCTAACTTAAAATTCGTCTAGATGTAGTCGTACTGGATGGTGGTGTCGATGCATTTATTTTTTGGGTTTACTGTCCAATTTCGCAATTTGTAACTCTTTTAATATCAGTAAAGCACAAGTTACCATCTTACAGTTTTGATAGGATTTTTTACGTACATTTCACTAAATATAAGAATCGTTTGAAAAAATATATATTTGACATTTAAAATTGACGGCCGAAGAAAAATAGATTTTTTTCTAAATTTTTAATATTTCGCTTTGATTATGTGGCGCACCAGAGATGATTTTCATAAACAAAATAAATGTAAGCCAACTTTTATACACTAAGATTTTGTTTCGAAGAAACCAAATGTCTGTGATGCCTAATTTAAGCCCAAAATTACACCAAAAAATACCGACAATTTAAAAAAATTGAATTTTATCTTGAACTTTATTTTTGTCAATCAAATATCAATTTGAAAAAAGTTCACATCTAGTAAAAAGAACGCGAATAATTCTATCAAAGCTATAGAAGAATAAATTTTGTTTATTAATATTTCAACTCGTTTAACTCATCGAAATAGCTGATAGCCTCAAAAAACTACTTTACGCTAATGGTTTTAGCTGAAAACATGTGAGCTGAGGTGGCTTATGTTAATTTTTCTAAAGAAAAAATGTTCAGCTTTCTCTTAAACCAAAAAAAATCGCCCAAATTCGAGGAAAGTGAAATTAATTTGTTATTTTCATTTTTCAGGGTCAAATATTTCTGTTTTCATAAAATGCAAATGATTATTTGAAACTGCAGGATAAGTCCTATAGAAAATGTAGAAGACAAGATTTTTGTTATTGAATATTAAAAGAATTATAAGTTTCTGTATTCGTTGGTATACCCAAGAAACTCAAAAATACCACTCTATCTTCTCAGTAAATATTTTGAGAAGTAAAAATGTTTGTTTGCATCCAAAAAATATATTTTTGAACCTATTTCAAAGATAAAATTTGTTTTAATCAAATGAAATTTGTTTTGAGTGAAACAATGACGTCGTTGAGTCAAATAAATTTAGTTTAAATAAAAAAAATTCGTGTGAGGCAGTACAATATTTTTAGGACTCCATATTAAAGAAATAATTCGTTCGATTCAAACAAACATTTTCTGAGTAAACCAAGTGTACGAGCGTGGAACATCAAATTTCAAAAATATTCTTGAAATACTTAAAACCGACCAAAAAATATTTAGCAACGAGTGAAATCGTTTTTCCACGCTCTGTTTGTCCGTTTATTGACATTCGTCTTTTTCATTTGTCATATGTTACTGAATGTGAGCGCTTATAGAGGTATAAAATTAATTATTTTTATTTTATTTTATATGTTCAAATTTATTATTTTCGCGTTCCATTTTACAATATGAGTATCACTGATGAGCGAAAACAAAACTTTAAGGACAGAATTGTAAGCATAATTAATAACATTAAGAGCTAAGATCTTGATGTCTGGTAATAATGTCTAGGATTCTCAACTTGATAAAAATAATTTTTATGAGAATAAATAATTTACAAAATACTTTTCTCCGCAAGTTTCCAATTTTTGTGTAAGATTTTGTATTTTGGATCATGTTGCTAAGTAAAAATGTCCGCTTTATTGAGCTATAAAAATGGGTTATACGCCCGTAGGTTTCCGAAATCCAGAAAATTTGTTTTTTTGGTCCATTCTACTACTCACGAACCTTAACAAAATTGAATGGCCATATCAAAATCGATCTGATCGTGAAAGCAGGAGTTGCTTTGACGAGGAATCAATAGCAACTTCCACTTTGCTTTCGAATTAAATGTTTCGTCTTTCCCTCTGTCCTTGTGGCCTAATTCCTTTATCGTTTGCTGGTGATCAGTTGGTTAGATTAGCCATCAGCAGTTTCGTTTAATACCTTCTGCACTAGTTTTTTCCAATATGTTATTGAGATGGAAACGTTTAGTTAATTTTGTGTAAATTTAGGACTGATAATTTTGGAGAAAATTCAAAAATGTCTGACAGAAATTATTCTTTATAATTAAAATCAACAAATTATTAAGGAAAACAGAAAATGCTTTTCAAAAAAAAAGGAAAAGTAATTTTATTAATTTTATAAATGATACGCTGTGAGGCAAACAAATTTTCATTAGCATATAAAAAACATATTCAAACAATTAAAAAAAAAATAGCAAGCCTCTGGTAAAACGGCTTATTATGAATTTATCTTTTAGTATTTCTACTCATAAACAGAGCTTTTTCTATCAATTCAAGACCATATTACCCATTATTCATTTTGTTCTTATATCCATCTCTGATTTCTGCTACTCATCTTCGTCCGAGTAAATAAGCATAAGCCTCAAACAAAAAAATGAACCAATTTCAGAAACGACGTTTTGAAAAATTAGTCGACGCATTCATAATCAGCAAATATTTAAACGCATAATTAGACGGCGGTTAAAAGAACTCATTTAAAATAGAGACAGATAAATATTTTTTTCTTTTACAGCCACGAGTGACAATTACGTAGAAAGTTATGAACTGCCATTAGGCTATTCTATGTGACTCTACTTCAGCTTAAAAAAAAACGAGCTATTTTAGTTTTTCTAGCATAATAAAGACAAAAACCATTTGAAAAATATAGAGAACAAAAACTGGATACGAGCTTGATCCGAGTTTCTAAAAGCCGGGTAATTAACGAGAATGCAGCTTGTTTTATTTTTTTATTTCCTGAAACGAAAAACGCGAGAGAAACAGAAATGGAGTAAAAAAAAGAGGAAAAAAGGACTATACAGTTCTCACTTCTGTGGCTCAACTTTTGTTTTATTTACGGTAGACATTTGTGAATAGAAAACTTCTTCAACGTATTTTCAATCGACTTTACCAGCAATACAAGCAGAAAATGAGGTGAAGTGGGATGCTTTCGAGCTTGTCGTCTCTTGCTTTTGTTGAATATTAAAGAGGTGAACAATGAAGTTTTGAACATTACTATTATTCGCCTTGCCCGCAATATGCTTTAATATAAATTGTCCCAGCTGAATTTTATATATATACACACACCTACCCACACACACAGACAATTTTAATTTTTCTAATTTTTCGATTTTAACAGGTGCCGGTTTTTGGTTTGAAATTTCCCATGTAAAATGCATGGGAAAAATCACTTTTTCGAGTTTTTGGATTAATTTTTTAGGGTTTGAAAAAATGTGACGGGAAAGTATGGGGACCTGTTGAGAATAATACAACGAATAATGTTATGTATGAGACATATGGGGTCGAAACCACTAACGCACCCTCACGAGTACCTGAAAACTACCCTTATAACAAAAACGGTCAATTATTAATGTATAGGGTTATCCACAAACATTTGGCTTGCCTTATAGTTAAGTTTTTTTTGTATAAATTTTATCTCTCAAAGAATTCAAATGTGGAATTAAATTATGAGAATGTGTAAACAAATAATACTAAACGAGATTTAAAGATAACGGTCATTCTGGTAGGCAGAGAGTTAAGTAATATATATATTTAAAAATTTGTCATAAGGACAACCGCAGGATTTCGCAGGGAGCGGGTGCTAATCTGAAAAATTGCACCCGCTTCCAGCGAAATCACGGTAAAATTTCAGCCATAACCACGTCTCACAACCATGAGATAGGTGGTTACAGTCTGCAAAGGAATCAATACGACGATCCAGCAAAAGCCTCGTGGACCCT
>NC_046658.1:51236218-51265832 GCF_010883055.1 Belonocnema kinseyi | reverse complement strand
CTATGTTTGGTGTTGTCATTGTTGTTCCCACGAGAAGCTAGGGAAAGGAGTTCGTCCATCCTTGTAGAGCCCTGCATGCAAGGATAAGGCTGCTTACTCTGAAAGGTCGCCGAAAATCAAATTTTGAAGCCGATTAACGCGCGATATGAAAAAAAGTCAAGAGAAGAAAAACATTTCTTTTTGGAAGCCCTATAAGATTATTATAAACAATTTTTGGATTTATTTCAAAAATCGAAAATTCAAATTTTGATTGCACAAAAAATAATAGAAAATAAAAAATTCCATTTTGTGGACAAACTATGTAGGATACGAAAAAATATGAATTAAGAAAAATAGTTACCCCATAAAAGATCTAAAATTTCGCTAAGAATTACTTCTTGATAGGACGCGTACTTTTTGTTTTATTCATGAAAAATAACGTTGAAGTAGCATAAAATAAAAAAAAATGTGTGGAAAAACGACGAAAGTTACGAGAAAAAAAATCCAACAAAACCTGTTTACAAATGTCTGTCGAAAATCGAGCGCGTAGCGCGAGTGTTACGATGAGAATTTGTACCTCAAAGCCTACAGAGCTTTGAGAAACTTAATCTTTTACTACACTTAATTAAGTAGACAATTCAGAATATGAAGACGCATATAAGTACTGCCATCTAAAAGAGATCTTTTTGTAAAGTTTGTTTCAATCATTCCAAATGCAAAAAATAAATATCATGCGCGAAGCGCGAGATGTAATTATGTTCGGGTGCAAAGCGCGAGGTAATCTATTATCGAGCGCGAAGCGCAAGATTCGACTGTCGCGCGCTCAGGCGCGCTCAAACCTGCGAGCGAAGCGAGCCGCGCCCACAGTATATTATGTAGTATATTATGCTCATAGGGGGAAAAAATACTTTATCGACAAGTGTATGTTCACTGTACAAGTATTGAATAAAATTTTAAATAAAGGAATCAAGGTTGACGCTAATTTCGATCGTAATTTAGGGTAACTTACAATAAATTTACCAAAATTCAATTTAAAATGTCTGTAAATTTGCGGTAATTGGAAAATGGTCCTGGTGAAAGCTTCCCAAACTGAGATGTTTTATAATTTTTGGTTTCCTGATAAAGAAGATCTATACTAGATAGAAAAAACGCCCATACGAACATTATACTAGGCTGTCCGACTGACATTTTGTACACTGTTAAAAATGTATGTTTGAAACTTCCACTATATGTAGTAGAAGTTTATTTCCGAAAGGCAAGTACAACATTTATATAATTTGTATTTTCGAAATTATAGCACATAACGCTTCTATTTATGGAATTCATGAAATCTAAGGAATAAGTGGAATTAAAAGAATTTACGGATTTCAAGAAAATCACGGAATTCATAGAAAGCCCGGAATTCACGGATTTCGTGGAATTAACGAAATTTATGAAATTCAAGGAATACGCGGTATGTACGGAATACAAGGAATTCACGACATTTAAAGAATTTATTAAATTCCCGGAATTTACGGAATTCAAAGAATTTAAGGAATTCACAGAATTCAATAAATTAACAGAATTCATGGAACTCACCAAATTCAATGAATTCATGGAATTTACCCAATTGGCGGAATTCCATAAAATCAGGGAATTCACGAAATTGATGAAACTTACGATATTGAAGGAATTCACGGAATTCAGTGAACCCACGGGAAGCACGGAGTTCACGAAATTGAAGGAATTTACGGAATCAAAGAATCCACGAAACTCAAGGAATTCATGATATTAAATAACTTTACGGATTTCTTAGATTTCATGGAATTCATGGAATTCACGAAATTCAAGCAATTCACAGAATTGAATTACGTCGGGAAATTCATAAAATCCAATGAAATGACGGAATTGATATGATGCGCACAATTCAAGAATTTCGCGGAATTATCAAAATTCATTAAATTCAAGGAATGCACGGTATGTATGGAATACAAGTAATTCACGAGATTCAAATAATTAATAAAATTCCCAGAATTGAAGGAATTTACTGAATTCGAAGAGTTTACGAAATTCCAGAATTCATGGAATTCAAAGGATTAAATGAATTCGCGGAATTTGTGGGATTAGTGCAATGAAATCACAGAATTTACGGAATGAATGGGATTAATAGACTTTCAAGAATTTCCTGAATTCCTTGAAATCCATGAATTCCGCGAATGACGCGAATTCTTTGAATTGGATCAATCCCAAAAGTTCCGTCAATTCCGTGCATTCCATGAATTCCACGAAATCCGAAAGTTCCTAGAATCCGTTAATTGCTTGAGTTTTGTTAATTCCTTGAATTACGTGATTTCCGCGATTACAGAACATTCCACAAATTCCTTAAATTGCGTAACTTCCATGAATTCCATGAGTTGAGTGAATTCCACGAATTAAGCGTATTATGTGAATTCCGTAAATCACATGAAATATATGAATTTAGTGAATTCCATAAATTCGATGAATTTCGTGAATTCTGTGATTCCAGTGAATTCCTTGAATTGCGTGAATTCCATACATTCCGTGAATTTCTTCAATTCCATGAATTTAGGGAATTCCTTACATTCCATGTATTCCTTGAAATCTATTAATTCCGTGAAGTTTATAAATGCCACCAATTTTGCGAATTTCTTGAATTCCATTAAGTCCGTGAATTTCACGAGTGCCATACATTTTGCGAATATCTTTAATTCTATGAATTCAGTCAATTTCGTTATTTTAATGAAAACTTTTAATTCTTTGGATTCTTTAGATTCCATAAGTTCCTTGAGTTTTATACATTCCGCAAATTCGATCAATTTCGTCCGCTACTCGAATTCAGTCAATTCTGCGAATTCCGTAATTTTGGTGAAATTAATGAAATCCGCAAATTCCATAAATCTCGTGAATTCCTTTATTTCCATGCATTCAGTTAATGTCGTGAATGTCATGAATTCCATGAATTTCGTTTATTCCTTGAATTGTGTGAAATCCATTAATTCCTTGAATTCGATTAATTTCGTGATTTTCTTCTGCAAAATTTTCGTCGCATAAACGCTCTAACACATGTATTGGAATGCTGGACGGTGACTTCGCGATTTACAATACTTACAATACATGTATTGCAATTTCGTCATTCCAATACACCGATTTCATTAAACTTTTTTTTTAATTTTTGTAAAAGACTTGGCTATCGTATGACCCTCTGTCATGATTTTCGATTAAAATTTAATAACAATTTGACACAGTGAATGTTGGAAAAACGGAGGAAAAAACAAACCAAATTTTAAAAGTTCACCATTCGTTTATTTATTAATATTGATTTGTGATTGAGGGCCGTACGATAGCTACTTATCGACTCTTTAAGAATGAATTTAGTTTTTGTGTTTCAGATGATCCAAATTTAAGATAACAAGGTGACCGTTTTTTTACATGGCTTTTTCAGATCGCCCATATCTCGATCGGATGTTTATAAACAATGACATTTTTTTTCGTTTGTCAAAATTAGGTCCTACAACATATTAAACAATTGCGAATGTCTATTAAAAATGAATGCAAAAAAAATATTGAAAAAAGGGTCCTTGATCATGTACTCCCACCTTAAAAAAAATGGGCAAAGCTCACAATTCATCCCCACTAGGCTGTCCGACTGACATTTTCTAGTTTTGGACCTACTAACCAATAATATCGGAGTTTGAAGGTAGGAAAAAATTAAAGGTAGCCGTTGAAGCAGCACCAAAGCTTCACTTGACATGTTATTGAGACAGAGACGTGGTAATTTTTTGGCGCGACAGTCACAGATCATGCCCAGTAGGTTGTCTAACTGACATTTTGTAGTTTCCGAAATGCTGATCAATAATTTTATTTTAAAAGCTGTATAAATGGATAGATAGCCTCTAGCGGAGCACCATATATTGTTACTTTTGCATACTTAAATAGCTTTTAGGAAAATTTAATTCAAACCAGTGAATCTCAAAAAGCTCAGTTTAGTTTGGAATTTGTTGTTCTGATCTGTGAGCAGCGTCAATTATCACATAGTGAAGCGATGTCGTAGGATAACCAACATTAGTTTCCTATCGGAAGGTGATTTGATGACGAATACAGTTTTATAGATGAAGAATTTTAATCTATTTCTCCTATCACAAAAAAAAGTTTCTTAAACATTTGACTTTTTGTGACCTGATAAAAAGAGATATTTCGGATTCTAATCGTGTACAAAACTACGAATTTTTCCGACGTTTCGTGAACATTTTAGTTCACTTGTTTAGGGCTAATCTGAAACTGAGAACGGAAAGCCAAATCGAATTGGTATTATATCCATTGTCCCTATTGATATTATTAGAGTGTTTTAAGATTTGGATTGCTTCTCTATTTTCTCTTGGAAATATAGGGTAGATGTACCGTTTGTGGCCACTTTAAGCAATTTCATATCTTTTATCAAGAATTAAATTAACTTAAATAAAATTTTAATAACGAAATATGAATTAAAAACATTATTAGTGTATCAGTAATCGAATTATTGAAAGTCCAAACCTTTAAACCTTACTTTATTATAAAAAATTAATTATATTTAAGCTCACCTCCTGTTTCACCAATAGTGGCCATAGATGCACCAGTAGTGGCCATTGGCTGCACCACTTTTGGCCATAGTAAGTAATTTTTTGTGTGAGAGTGAATCTTAATAATATTTACTCAATTAATTATTAATATATCAATTTATTTTTAATATAATCGAACAAAATGCAATACAATTGTCACACATAAAAAATATAAGTCATTTTGTTAGAATTTTTTAACGGTTTAACAGGTCTTTTTCAGCTAATTGTTTTTTATCTAATTGTTTTTTATCTTTTTTCTCTAATTTTTCTTGTTTTAATTTGTTCTGTTTTTCAATTCTCTTTTCTCTTTCAATTTTCTAAAGTTTTTTTCTTCTTCTTTATAGTTTTTCTTTTTTTCTATAACGTCCATGATTTCTATCAATTTATCAGCAGTTACTACTGAAGGTAAATGTTCAAAAGCACATTTTCGCTTTGCAGACTGTTTTTAGGCCATACAATTATTTCGTCCGTAATTTCATATAAAGACATGCAACGTATCGTTAGAGTATTATTATTAGATACATTTTCGTTGTTAGTGGTAGAAACTACTTACATCAGGTTCGAGCACTTCAATAATAATAGGTGATGATTGGATAACTTGATCACTGGAAGGAAGAACGGTTTTAACATCATTTGGATCTTTACTAATATCTGGTAGATAGAAGGTTAATGTAAAATGGGTACTCCGCAATCGGAATTTTGGTCAGGGCTGTGAGACTTTGAGGATTCCAATTGTTCTTCGACCAGAAAAGAGATAAAAAATGTAATCGAATTAAAACATGACTCAAAAATTAATGAAGCAACCGACAGATACAAAACTATAAAAGAGATCAATATTAAGAAATTGTGTTTGAATTTTTCTTTTATTCAGTCGTAAAGATTACTCACATTCCTCAAGATTAGAAAACTAGAAACGAAAATTTAATGACATTGTTATCATTGCAAGTGGTAGGAGAATGATCTTCAGATGCTACAGGAAGACAAGATGAAGATAACAATGTATTCCCTTCATGTGTATCATCTTCTACAACCTTGAACCAAAGATCATACGAAACCTCATATTTGTCATCAGCTTCCCAACCAATATAAATGGCTCTTGCATTTTAAAAACGTTGTCAAACGATATCGTTAATTTTGCTTACAACGTATTCCCGATTAGATCAAACTTGTACTGATTTTTGTGAATTAGATTTGTTAGATTCACTCTTGATGACATCATGATTTGCTTTTTCTTACAGAACTTACTCAGATGAAAAGACATATGAGAAACATGACCATCTAAGAAAACAATCACAGGGCGATCAATTCCACTGTTTTTAAGAAATAGGTAGAAAATATTGGTGAAATACTCATGAAAAGATTCATTACATCCATTCTCCGATTTTCCTATTCCCCAATCTTTCAGAGCAGAATCAACACAAATTTTGGGTGAACGTTCGAACTTAAAAATTGCTAATGGTGGCACAAATGTTCCAGAAGTATTCACGTTTAACAGTGTAGTAACGTTTTCTTTTTTATCACCAGCTACATCATAGACAGCTTTTCTTCTCTCTGCTAATATAAGACCACCTTTTGGTGCAAGATCAACCGCAGTTTCATCCAAATCAAAAACCCTTCGGGGATCTTCAAGTATTTTGACATTTTCGACAAGCTCTTCTGCCACATGAGAAAACAAAGAATGGATGACATTTTCAGTAACAATTGTCACAGCCCTGAAAAGATGTTCTGCTCTTTTTTGTCCCACGTGTTGATGACACCTGAGAAAAACTTCAAACTACTTTTTTCCTGGAACATTATTTTTAAAAGGATTTCTGAAGCCTTCTGCTTCCACTAATTTCTTGAAAAAGTGTATCAAGAAATCCTTATTTATTGCTAAACCCATTTTGCTAGTTCCTAATAACCACTTCTCCAATTTATCTATGATATTGTGACTAAGTAAAGATTCCGGACCAACACAACCTGAAGTTTCTTATGCTTTTTCTTGGAGTTTATTACGCGTTGTTCTTGAAACTTTATATTGTTTACTGGCTTCTGCAATAGCGGTAATTCACTTACCGGGGTGTTCTGCAGATTTTTATAAGAAGTAATTAATATCTGAGGTACAACACGCGTCTAGATTACGTTTTCAATTATTTCTCAAGTTATACTTTTAACGGGTATAAAAAGAGTTTACAGCGTTGCCAACTCATAAAAAAATCCTATGAATATACTATATAATACTATAGTAAGAATTAAATATTTAAGATTTACTTATAAATATCAAAGTGGCCACAAACGGTACAGTGACCACAAACAGTGCATCTACCCTATTGCTATTGTGTTTCGTAGGCTATTTAAATATGGTTTGGCTGTTGTTTCTGTTAAGAATTCTTCCGATTTGTTCTGTGATGCCTTGGATGTAGGGCAAATAGGAAAAATAATATAGTAATAAGAGGATTGAAGCTAAAGAGCAGGGAAAAGGGGAGGGGGTGTAGGCGCTGCTACAGAGCATACGGTGGGTGAAAGGAAAGGTGAGGAATGTTAGGATGGATGGGAGAAAAGAGAATGAAATAGCAGTGGTGGAATTGGAGAGCTGGGAAGAAAAATGCGGGGGGTAATGCGTCACAAAAATAGGATAAAGGACAAGAAGGTTTTTATCGATCAAGATTTGATGAGGAAGAAAGGGATGTGCAGAGAATTCTAAATGCCGGGGCTAGGAAGAAGAGGAGCGAAGGGAGAGCGGTGAAGGTAGGGTATCGGAAAATAAACATAGAGGAGAAATGCGGGTATGGGACGAGGAGA
Source organism: Belonocnema kinseyi (assembly GCF_010883055.1). Classification (NCBI taxonomy): domain Eukaryota; kingdom Metazoa; phylum Arthropoda; class Insecta; order Hymenoptera; family Cynipidae; genus Belonocnema; species Belonocnema kinseyi. The sequence continues at coordinate 51,258,477 of NC_046658.1, read as the reverse complement.
AGGAGGTGTTGAAACAACTGTAGGGGAATTTGTTTCGTGTAAAATAGAGGAGTGGGAGTAAAGCAGGAGGGAGGATTGTTAAAGGTGCTGTAGTGGAACGTAGCAGGGGTAAAAAAGAAAAATGAGGATTTCTGGGGGTATATTCAGCAATTCGATGCGATTGGACTGGTAGAGACGTGGGTAGAGAGAAAGGAATGTTAAACTGAAGAGGAAACGAAGGGCTAGTGGGGGAAATAGAACAGGGGTTTGGGATGGATTAGAGAAAGAAGTTAATGGAGAGGGAGAGGGGGAAGGCGTGCGAATGAAGGCTGTAAGGATAGGAGGGGTAATGTGTCAGTTTGTGACTGTGTACATTAAGGATGAAATGGAAAAGATTAAAGAAAGGATGGAAGACTTACTCGGAGAGAGAGATGAGGGTTTGGTGGTACTGGGGGGAGGCCTAAATTCTATAATTGGTGGGGAAGGAAGCCTGTACCGGGAAGGGGAGAGTTTAGACAGAAAACCGAAGGATAAGATAATAAATAAAGAGATTCTAAAAGACTGGATGGGGGACTTAGGCTGGGCTTTGGCGAATAGTATGGTAAAAAGAAACGAATAGGAAGAATACAGGTATGTGAGTAAGAATGGTGTATCGGTGATAGACTATGTGATTATAAATATGCAAGGTTGGGAGGAGATAGAGAAATTCGCAGTGGAATAGAGGGTGGAATCAGATCATCAACCATTAAATTTGTGGGTACAGGGGGAGGCTGGTGAAAGGCAGGATGGCCGAAATCGGTCGTTAGGGGAGAGGGTGTCATGGATGAGAGAGGCGATAGAGAGGCATCAGGAGCAGTTGGGCAACGTAAGCTTTGAGGGGGAGTCTGTGGACGACATATGGGAGGATCTAAAAGAGAAAATGAAAGGTTGTATGCAAGAGAAGATAATCAGGAATAAGAAAAAAGGAATGGTGAAGCCGTGGTGGGATAGGGATTGTAAAATGATGACGAGAAAAGTGAAAAATAAGTACAGGAATTGGAAGGAAGATACGACGAAAAGAAGGGAGTACGTAGAAATGAGGAACGTGCTTGGGGCGATGCGTAAAAAAAAGGATCAGGAATAGGAAAACGAGGTGGAAGAGAAGTTTAGAAGTGTTGAGAGAGAAGGGGACGTGTGGAAGATAATTAATAGGTTTAGGAAACGTAGGGTGGGAATAAGTGAGTAGGCAACAGGGATGGACGGATTAGAGAATGAAGCATGGCTGTTTGGCACGTAAGAGGTAAGGCAGAGGCTGAAGGGAGTAGTGAAAAAAGTATGGAGGGGGAGGATTTCCAAGAGGGTAGAGGAAGGGTTTAATCGTACCAATGTATAAGAATGGGGATAGGACGCGGCAGGAAAAAGTATATAGGAATTGCGATAATGAATTTTGCATACAAAATATACACGATGTCGTTGGCATATAGGCTGCGCAATGATGTGCAGGGGAAAGGAATATTGCAGGAAACGCGAGCAGGATTTTGGGAGGGAAGGAGTACTATTGACAGTACTATTGAGGAGACGAAAGATAAGGTGAGAGGAAAGGAGGGACTCTCTGAGGGATTTTGGATAGATAGGGGTTTGAGGCAAGGGTGCCCGCTAGTCCAACACTTTTTGCAATTTTGATGGCGGATATGGAAAGTAAGTTAATGGCCGGAGTGGTAGGAGGTTATGGTGTTCAGAAAAAGAGACGCGAGAGATAAGGGAGGTGAGTGGTTAAACGAAAATGATTTTTTTAATCAAACAGATGGACTATCAACAAAAAGAATGATTCTCTACCAAAAAGAATAATATTCTACTACAACAAGGCAAGTTTGTAACCAAAAGCATGAACTTTCAACGAAACAGATCAATTTCCAACTGATAAAGAGAAAGTTTAAAAAAGAATGTAAAAAAAGCATGTAAATCTATGTAATGAATCTTTAACCAAAGAAATTGATTTTGAACGACTTATTTTAAAGAAGTTAAAAATATTTTTCTTTCGCTCATATATTTACAACGTAATTAATAGATTTTTGACCTGTGTGATTTTCAAGGGTGCAAAGTCAATACAAACTTCATGGAATATTTTTCAGCCACATAAATCTCAAAATTTTGAAGATGTTATTGACTTTTTTGTCTTCTGGCCAAAATTCTAATCAATGTTTAAATAAATTTATATAAATCTTGATTTTACAGGCTGCAAAATAAAGACTCTCCACCTCCGCTGGGATCCAAGCACAGAATCCCGGACAATCTGTAAGACATGGGTTCGGATCACAAGGGAGCTAAAGAATAATGTTTTCACAACTAATAAATTTAATATATCAGTAGAGGTATAAAAAACATTAATAAAATCTTTAAAATATCGATTTTATCTAGCTAAAAAGCATGTTATCAAATTAATTTCAACAAGGCAGTTTAACTTCCAACTGGTAGTTGCATTGTCCACAAAAGAATACGATTTCTCAACGAAAAATGTCATATTTAATATTTGAACCATAAAATATACTTTTTTAATAAAAAACAGATAAATTAAATGAAAAAATGACTTTTTACCAAAATAGACAAGCAGGGGAACATGGGGTAAAATGACGACAGAGACAAAACGGTTAGATGCTTATGTCTCCTCTGTGGAGTGACGCCATCTAATGAAAATCGCAGGAACTTCGTTTTCAGTCTTTCCTGAGATTGAATGATTTAAACTGATTTTTGACTACATGTATGCGCAATTAACGTACACATATAATGAATATTATTTTGTATTATATTAAATTTTCAGGCATAAAATGAATTATTATAAACAATGTTAATGCATGTATGTACGCATGTACTTCACCTCTGAAAAAGCAACTTCACCACAGCTAGTCATATTGGATAAGTTGCACTAAAGTGTCTTGTTAAATATTTTTCGTTATTTTTTAATTGTTTTGGATGCCCGCCTCGATCAGCGAAATTTCGGTTTCGCCACAGCTTTGCAAAATTACGGAGATTTGGGGATCTCATATATTCGCTCAGCTGCCCAAAAGCAGCAGCGAAAGCAAAACTCATCACGCGACGCTACGAGTGGGGGCCTAACGGGACGCTAATGCAGGCCACAAAAGAAAAAACATAGATATAGTTATAGCCAAGCACGAGATAGCAGCCGCCAACGTATTTTATAAATTAACATTAATTAGTAAATTTACTTCCATAGATTTTCGAAAATTTATATATATTTTTAGATTGAATTTTAAGTAATTTATCTTTGGTTACCATAGAGTACCGATTATTTACAGTAAATTACCAAAAATTTTGAGAAATTTCTGGAAATTTATGAAAGTTTGCTTAATTTAATTTTTATAACTGATACTTATTTACCGTATTTACCTTTAAAATTACCATAACTGACCGAAAATTGCCATACATTTTTGCAAATTCCATAAATTTCTGGAAAGGAACCTGCATAAAATACATTAAAAAAAGTTCCTGGCGAAATCTTTCTAAACTGAGATATTTGATAGTTTTTGTCTTCTTATAATGAAAATCTATGTCAAAAAATGAATATATTCACAGCACCAAGGGACAAACAGCTCAAAAGTCAATTTTCATGCTGCAAAGGGAAGTTCCAGCGACACTCAACGAGTGTTTGGCGCAACGTTAACAGCAACAGTCCACTAGGCTGTCCGACTGAAATTATATATTTTCGAACCTGCTAATCAATAATATTATTTTGAAAGCTCTAAAAATAGCTAGATGACCTCTGGCGAAGTACCAAATATTTTTACTTCTGCATACTCAAATAGCTTTTAGAAAAATCTAATTTGAAATGGTGAAGCTTTAAAAGGCCAGTGTAGTTTGGGTTTTGTTGTTATTGTCTGTGAGCAGCATTCATAATCACATAGTAAAGCAATGTCTAAGGATAAAGAACATTACTTTCATATCGAGCATAGACAATGTACCCATAATACGGTAGCAACATGTGCACATAAGACAAGGGTTTGTGTAGCAGATCAGCACGTAGAATAATAGCCTTGGATAGGATCAGGGTCATTTTCGTCTTGAGCGACAGGTTCGATGTCTTCAATAGGCAAGTTTTCCTCTTCTGCAAGCAGTTGAACAACGTTTAATTCCTGAACTCTATGTAGCAGTTCTCTCGTCACTCATGCATTCGCCCCTTGCATTTCAATTCGTGCATGAATCTGTTTATTATGGTACCTTTCATAGCTTTAACAATCCGTCTTGTTTTCGTCACCAAACTTGATTTATTTGCTTCTTCAGTAAGCAGTTGACGTTACGTTTATTTTTCGGCCTGCTGGTCTTAAAAAATTGACTTGCCTACACTTCCAGTTTTTCTTACAGAACTTTCTTACAGCCAACTATTACAAATTAATATCTTCTTTTCCATCTTACCCAACATCCCCTTCACTCATGCTACTGTCCTTTTGTCTCCGCTTTCATGCAACAATACCTCCATGAGTATCCCACTCCTTTTCACCTCTTCACATTTCTGCAGCCAATGCTTAACTTTTGCATCCCCCTTCCCGCAAAATTCACACAATCTCTTCGCGCTAGAAAGCCAGAACCTATTATAATTTTCCATGCAACCGCACCTCATTCTCACTTCCTTGCTCTCCTTTCTCACACAAATATAGCGCTTTCTTTCTTGTCACGATCGAAAAATAGTTCCCGTTATACCTTGACTCTTTTATTCTCTCCTCTTTTTCTGCCTTCTCTTTCTCCATGCCATTATTTTGAACCAGCATATACACCTTCCTGTCTTCCTCATGCATCTTTCTCACTTCATCCATCTGCAATCCATGCGTTCTAAAATACCTTTCCCTTTCCACCTCTATCTTTGCACCACTACGTCTGTTTTCCTTCTTCCATCAACCCACCCTAACCAGCTTACTTCCCACCTATTCCAAAAATTTCTCCTCATACTTACACGCTCGACTCCCTGTTATAATCCCTAAACTCGTTCGTTCTGTCTTCCTCCTGACAATATAGCGAATCAAACAAGTTCATCCTCCTTACAAAATCATCTGCGAACAACCTCTTCCCTAGCCCCCACACCTGCCTCATCACCACATTTGCCCTTCTAACCCTTTCTTTTATATGACAATCCACCCCCCCCCCCCCCCCCCCCCCCCCCATTCCTTCGGAATAGGAAGCCCAGGTACACAAACTCTTTATTCTCCTGAACCGCTTTTCCCGTCATTCTTCTTCATTCTTTATATCCGTTTGATTAAAAAAATAATTCTTGTTTGACCACTTATCATTTTAAATGCAAATTAATTAATTTCACTGAAAATTTGATTATTTATTTTTGTTTGAAAATACATTCCAAATATGCGGATTTGGCGCGACTCTCGTAAACACCAGTTTACAATAGACTTGTTATGTTTACATAGCATAGGCCCTAGGGAAGGTTTTCTCGCTACTGTGTATCTGTGACAGAATTGGTCAACCAGATCAGTGCCACCGCTAGTTCGATGATTATCGAGAACTACCGCAGATTTTTGTAATTCCTAATCAATCGCAGGACTCTCATTGAGTGTCGATAAAAGCAAACCGGTTTTATTTGGCTTTTGAGCTAATGAAACCATAACGAAAACGTGGAATTCTTTTCTCTTGAAGTTGCACCATCTACTCAATATTCTTCCTCTTATAAACCCTTCCTTACATTTTCAAAGCTTTTTGCAGTTATTTTCTGCTATAAACACAAATAAAATTGATTAATAAAAAAATCATTGTCTTTCAATCTTATCTGCTCCAAAGCAGCTTCTATATGTATTTTGCCATAGATATTTTTTGTTCCACCACAAATAACATTATACAGATAACACGAACGAATATAATTAAAAAAACAATAAAAAAACTTTTCAAGAGATTCTCAACCGATATTGACGCACCTGGGTGTGCAGACACCACAAAGCGCTTCAAATGCTTCTAACTCGAAAAGCAGCAGACTACTGGCCAGCTACATACGTCTGCTATGTAGGCCCCATTTTCAGCTTATTGACTGACCCATTTAACTATTCCCTTTTCTTATTATTTGAACAATTTTCACTTCTATACTGACTCGGGGTGGCTTCACACCCAGGGAACCATCAAAGGGTCAAGCCCAATGGAAAACGTATCACGCAGCATTGGAGAGGGGTCAGAAGTTCCTGAAAAATGTATCACGTATTTTGTGAATGGCCCCAATTCAAAATTTCATGTCATAACCCCGTAACTTTAGTTTTTCAGTTTTTTTGTGCTCATGTTTTTTACCTCGTTACAATGTTTGTTAATCCAATATTTCCACTTATACCCTATTGGTTGCCCAGGTATGCAAATGTCGAAGTTTAGAAAACCTCTTCAACCGGAAAAAAGTTTTTACGCCGCTCTATTTCTTTCGTTTGTACACCGGGTTACTTTAAAAAGACTGAAATAATTGGTGCGCGACTACGCTATTTTGGATACAAATTTAAAAAGAGCATTTTTAAAATTTCTAAAAACATTTTTTTAAGATTAAAAAATTCTGGATGGCAAAATTAAAAATTCAACGATTCAAAATTCGGGCTGACAACACGTAATTTGAATTTGACCCTAGCCGTGCAATCAAAATTACGAACAAAAATATTGACAATCAACAGGGTGAAACCAAAAATATTAAATATATAAACAATACAAATGATTTGCAAGCATATGCAAATATAAAATTTGAGATATTTGAATTTCGGGGGATGCGTGAAGTAAGCCCCGGAAATTAAATTCGTGCTTTATTTTATAGCCAGGAGAGTACAAACGAAAATGTTGGATGTACAAAAGATAAAAACGACGTACAAAAGTATGTAAGAAGAAAATGTAATAAATGTGAACTTCAGGAGCCAACTTCTTCAAGGGCATCTGCAGAACGTAGATGTTTTCCATAGTGCTCCTACCGCTTTAAACCCTGCCTGCGCCTCTGGTAATCTTTGTTTTCCCTCGACATAGTTCCGTAGCATCTCCGCCAATACCATCACGTGTACTTTGTACGTCCTACGTATTAGCGTCTCCCCAACACCTCCTGAAAATCCTTCCACTCTTTATTCTTTCTTTACTACCTCCTTTAGCCTCTCCGTAACCTCTTGTGTACTCAAGATCCACGCTTCGTTCTCTATTACGCCCAGCCCTGCTGCTTCGAACTTCTTAACTTCACTATCTTCTCTTTATTTAAGCCCTCCACCCATGTATCCCTCGTTCACCTACTTCCAACATCTCTCTTAAGTGAATTTGAGCCCTGAAACGATCTGCCTCAGTCCAGATTTGAACCGACACCGTCAATATATAACACAGCCACACAAAAAAAAGTGTGCGGATCTGGTAACAAGACACACGTATTCTTATGGATTTTAGGGCGCTGAATTCAAATTCGGTATCAAAAATCACCAATCACGTCATGGTTGAGCCATAACCTCAAAAAATGACGAAAAATCATGCACTGAGGCAAATAAATTTCAAAATAATGCCAGTGATGCAAATTTTCACTTCAAAAACATGTGGACAACTGTGAATGATCAACCCTTACCTGATGTCAACTTATTTAGCATAACTTTATCCAATAGAACCTGACCTCACCAACCTGAATTAACAGAAATTTATTGAACTACACGTAAAGCTCTGGAAGCATATTTTCCCAGTAGCAAATGTGTGCTGCATCGAATGGGTCAACTCGAGCCTAACCTAGAAATAAATACCACAATTAAACTGATTGTGTTGTCCCGTTGTGTTTGCGGTACCGTTTGAATCAGCTTGGGCTTAACCTGCAAAGAGCTCAAACCTATCCTAACCTAAAAACCTGACCTAACCTAACCTAACTTCACGTAACACAATTAAACTCATTGTGTAGTCCCGTTGTGTTTGCGGTACCGTTTCATTCAGCTTTGGCTTAACCTAAATAGAGGTTTTACCTATCCTAACCTAACAAAACCTGACCTAACCTAACCTAGCCGAATGAAATTCAGCAACACGTGTAGCTATGTAAGCGTACGATTCTCAGTCTTGAATGTGTGCTATATTTAATAGGTTAACTCGATCTTAACCTACGAATGAATCTAACTTAACAGAACTTAACGAAATTTTGTTTAACGCAACGCAACTTAACTTAAGTGTTCCCGTTGTAACACAATAAAATTCATTTCATTTTACTACAGGTGGTTAAAAATTTAGACGCACATTACTCATTTGAAAAACTTTAGAAACTTAAGAAATTTAAGTCTAAGAAAAGCAGAGAAAAAAAATTTTTGAATAAAACTCTTATTCATTTGCATGTTTGAGTTACAGTTCTACATTTTAATTGATACAAACATTGTCAGGTTAATTGAAATGGGGTCAATTCTACATGTAGTTGTAAGTTTCTTCAAATGAGTAATACGCGTCTAAATTTTTAACCACCTGTAGTACAATGAAATGAATTTTATTGTGTTACAACGGGAACACTTAAGTTAAGTTGTGTTGCTTTAAGCAAAATTTCGTTACGTTCTCTTAAGGTAGATTCATTTGTAGGTTAAGATCGAGTTAACCTATTAAATATAGCACACATTGAAGACAGTGAACCGTACGCTTACATAGCTACACGTGTGGTTGAATTTCATTCGGTTAGGTTAGGTTAGGTTTTGTTAGGTTAGGATAGGTTAAACCTCTATGTATGTTAAGCCGAAGCTGAATGAAACGGTACCGCAAACACAACGGGACAACACAATGAGTTTAATTGTGTTACGTGAAGTTAAGTTAGGTTAGGTCAGGTTTTTCAGGTTAGAATAGGTTAAACCTCTATGTAGGTTAACCCGAAGGTAAATGAAACGGTACCGCAAACACAACGGGACAACACAATCAGTTTAATTGTGTTTCGTGAGATTAGATTAGGTCTACGTTAGACTAGGTTAGATTTATTTCTAGGTTAGGCTCGAGTGAAAATTTGCATCACTGGCATTATTTTGAAAGTTATTTGCCTCAATGCATGATTTTTCGTCATTTTTTTAAGTTATGGCTCAACCATGACGTGATGGGTGATTTTTGATACCGAATTTGAATTCAGCGCTCCAAAATACATAGGAATACGTGTGTCTTGTTACCAGATCCGCACACTTTTTATTGTGTGACAATATTATTTAAACTTATTAAAATATTACTGAACTGTACTGCTGAAGGATCATCTTTCGCAAAATTTGCAACATTGACAACATTTGTTTAAAGGTACGATCAGAAAACGTATTAAATTATATCTATGTTTATAAATTTATTTATTTTTCAGAAAAAATTGAAGAAGTTCTGTCCTTCTTTGATGATAATAAAGATTCCTTCGTCTATTAACTGATATATTCTACCAGAAAAATATTTTCAAATTTTTCGGAAATGGATTTAACCCACCTTCTTCTATTTTTGGAAGCTGTTGTTTCGCTTGAGCTTTTGCTCGAATGCTTCTGAAATTATCGAACCGCAAAGTTGCATTTAACTTTGCGTATTTTTCCGGAAGTGAACATAATAATATCGGATAGTAGTATCGTGTATCCGCTCTGATTTTAAATGTATCCTCAGTACAGAAAAATGTGATTTTATATATCTAGATGTGCTTGATAGTTCTATTGTGTTGGTTTTCGACCAACTAATGCGCATTCATAGGAATGGAGAAAACAGACATTTCAACTTTGTTGATTATGATAATGTATAAAGAGAATAAGTGAAACACCGATTGCTATAAAACGTCATCTTGTGTATGGAAATATTTTGTATAGAAGCACTCAACAGTGACGCACGTTTCGTCCTCATTGCTTCTGTCATGAAAGTGGCAAGAAAGGAACTGGTAATGATGATGGCAGCGATATTCGCATTCGTAGAAGCATTCGTTATGATGTATCAGGAAATTGAAGTGGATTTATATCCTGCGCTGTCGCATGGTTTTGAGTCAATAGCTTTGTAAACCATCATCGCGTTTTTCAATCCTTCGTTTCCTCTATTTCAAAACTTCAAATTTTAAAAAATGTATTGCTGAACAAAATATACAAAAGTCTAATATAAAATAATGGTTTCAATCTATATTCTGTTTTTGTTTATGTCGTATCCATTTTACTTACATCTGAAAAAATGCATGGGCATAAAAGAAGCTAGAGATGTATGCCAGGACAGGAAAGTATGGCGGCAAATAGTTAATACAAAGAGTGTCAGTAGAGTGAATGATGCCTGAAACAAAAGACCTTGGCCACTAATGGACCCAAGTGGGGAACCTTACATGATGACTTCGTGAGGTTCTTCGCTTGGGGTTATTACTAGAGAGATTGATCAGCAGCCTGGGTCGGAGCAGTGTTGCGGAACAAACGTGTTATTTACTTAAATAGCCGAGAATTCTGGATCAATCTGAAAAATCTCTGTCCCTTCCACACACTACTCCTTTCCCCTACCGAGTGATTCATGCCTACCCCGAAAGGGAAATGGCTTAATGGTGTAATAATAAAAAAATAAATAAAAAGCTATATTTTATCCAGCTGATAAATATAACATACGCTTGTGATTGATAAAATAATTTTCTGAATTAAAGGTTTTTCTCAAGCGTATTTTCCCCAATAATATCGTATCTATCAATTATTTTTACTTTACTCGGCGTGAAAATAAAATCAATTGAATTTGAATAAATGTCATCGCGTAACATGTCCCTGATTACATTCTATCTTTATAACGTTATATTTCAGAATTACAACATGAAGCTCAAGTAACACGACCGTTTTTCATTAATCTTATATATTTAAAGTATAAGTTTCACATTTAAATTTATCAATATAATTAGGCATTATTAATTATGCCTAAAGAAGTAAAATCTCAATTACATATAAAGTATCTTAATTTGTTACAATTTTATTTGTAGGAAAAGAGTATTTTGGATGTAACTTTGTAAATAAAATATTAATAACAATATTTTCATCTTACCTGCAAAATACTTGAATAAAAGATTAATCTAGACTTAAAATATTATTTATAATGGTAAAATTTGCGTGTCGTATAGCATTGTCATTCAGTAACCCAAAGTTGGATCGCAACTAATGAAATCGTTTGATAAACGGAAATTAATCTAAATTCTCCTTATTCTAAAACTGCAATTGATTTTAAATAAACGGAAGCATTATCTTACTACTATTATTATGCCCTGCAAAATGAAAATGATTTTTTAGCATGCAATTGTAATAAATAAACATAAGCATATAAAAATAATTGAGGTTTCATTAAAATTAATTTATAGACGTACAACTCGCAATATAAGAACATCCGGTTTACACCGTTCCGTAAGTAATGGCCAGGACAGTTTCGTAATGAGAGGAGCCGTGGCGTCAAAAAGGAGAAAGTTCTTAGTCAAGTGTAAAAACCCAGTGGGCACAGAATTTGGCGACGTCTTTACGACATCGTTACGATTTCATTAAGACAATTTTACGACATCCTATGTCCGTGTCGTTACGGTGTCTTTACGACATCGTGAAGACAGTCGCTTGCCGGCGACGAATTCCCCTCCTTTACATTTGGCTGGAAACGAGGTAGGTATATTTTTTGACGCTCCGCTTCTTTCTACTGCGTATGTATCATTGAGCGAGACCTTATTTAAAATAATAGATTAGGTTTTTCCTCTCAGGACTTAAGATTGTAATTGAATGATCGAGTTAGTATTACACGTATTTAATATGTTTTACCATTAATTACATCTATTTTATTTTTGCATAATTTAAAATTATTTATGACTTCTACGATTTTTAAAATAATAATTTATTAATTAATATAAATAATACTTTAATTAAATATAATGCAAGTGAGAGCTGTAAAGTAGTCTGATTGTAAACATGAGGAGTTACAAAAGTGAACATTCTCGCTAAAAATGACACAATTTATTTGAAAATTCACGTATTTTGTTAAAAATTTGTTTTTTGGAAGTAAATTAATATTCTTTGAAATATCATATTTTTGTTTAAAAATTCAACTATTTTGAATAAAAGTCGTTTTCAGCTTGAAAATCCAAAAAGTCGACAGCAAATTAAACTATTTAATTAAAAAGTAACTTTATTGTTTACAATTAAACTATTTTTGTTATAATGTAACCAGTTTGTTGAAAATGCGTTTAATTCGTGAATACAAAATAGCATTTCTAACTGATAATTAACCTATTTTATCTTTGGTTAAAAATTGATTTTTTTTTGTAGGTAAAAATTAAATTCTTAGGATAAGGCCTTCGTTTCTGGTACCGATCGCGAAAGAACTCTTTTTTGTCAAATGGTGTATTTTTGGCTTTGGTGAAGAGAATAAGGGTGAGTGGATGCAGAAAAGGCAGAAAGTGCGGAGATCGAGTGTAAAGGGAGAAGGGTGAGTGAAGGCAAAGGTGTGAAGGGTGAAAGTGAGTGGTTTGAAGTGAAAATTTGGAGCGTGTGAAGTTTTTAAGGTAAAGAGTGGAAAAATAGTACCTTGGTCAGGGGGGCAAGAGGTAGGTGATAAAGGCGGAAAACGTCACGGAGCTTTGGGTAAGTTAGGATGCCGACGACAGCAACAGCTGACGTTGCTGTAAGCATTGGCAGTGGGGGGATGGGTGACGTTGATCGCAGTGACAGCAGCGGTGATGAAAGCAGTGTTTCCAGAACGTGGGATTTTTCGGCCCCCACCAGTCTCCCATCTGGGAGCGAGACATTCAAACGTAGCGTGTCGGTGAGTCGGCTCTGTTAAATGCTGCGAAGCCCAGCCTCGTGTAAAGCTGAAAATTCACGAGCAGGAACCCGACCTCTCCCGACCTAACGAATGACGATCTAGCTGCTCCTCAGATTTATTCAGATTTTGAAATCTCGAGTTACTTTAGAACCATTAGGTTTATTGTGAAGAGGCAAATATAATTGACTCTCTGTAATCAGATATAGAAGACAAGACTTCCGGGTCTAAAATGTTTCAAATTTATTGCTGCATGCCTTAGTCATATTTTTAGTAACAAAATAGTTAAATTTTCAACCTAAGAAATTACTTTTAAGAATACATTTTTTAACTTAAGCATTGTAGTTTATACCGAAGTTTGCAGTTGAAAAAATTAATTCTTAAACCCAAATAAATAATACGATTGCATCAACAAAATAAATGAATTTTTATCTAAAACAAATTAATTTGTAACAACAAAGAAAATAAATTTATAACTAAAATGAAAATTTTTCGAGAAAAAAAATTGTCAACAAAATTGTTCAATTTTCATCTATAGAAACGGATTTAAACTAAAAAAAAATAAGTATTTGATCAAAAATGGACTAGTTAAATTTTCAGACAAAAGATGAAATTTTCAACGAAAGAAATTAATTCTCAACTAAAATTATAATGTTTCAACGAAAAATTGAATAGATAAATTTTCAGTTGAAAAATAATTATCAACCCAAAAAATCAAAGTTTCAACAAAATATTTAAATTCCCAATCAAAAAATTAAATTTGCAAACAAATATTTTAATTTCCAAACCAATAACTTTCTACCGAAAACAGAATTTTAAAATTTTCAGCGAAAAACTGTCACATTATCAGTTTAAAAAATCAATTTACAACCAACAATTTTTCAGCAAAGTAGTTTAATTTCCAAAAAAATAGATGAACATTTAACCATTTTATACCAAATAAAAGAAGTTTAAACAAAAAATGCATTTTCATCCAAAGAAATGAATTCTTGATTAAAATAGATTAATTTTTAAACAAGAAGAATAATTTTCTACCAAAAAAGAAGAATTTTTTACTGAGAAAGGTCAATTTCCTACCAAAAAAATGCAACCAAAAAAGATACAATTAAATGTTTAGTATAAGAAAATGTTTTTTCAACGACAACAAAATCGAATTTTCAACAAAACAGTTTAATTATCAACCGAAATAGTTATTTTAAAAAATTTTAATTTTTTAATAGTTTCATTTTTGATGGAAGAAATAAGTTTTCTGTGCTGAAAAACGAAAAGAGAAATTATCTATTTCTTCAATTTCAACTATAAGTGGAAAGGCGATTCTTCGTAGTATTTAACTAACTAATGGAGATATTTTTATAATTTTATTTCTGAAATCTATTCCCTAATGTCAAACATGGTACACAAATATCCATGTTTGATCATCGGCCAGAATCAAGGAAAAATAATATGAAAATATGTTCATTAGTTAATATAATTCTACAAACACTTACCTTAACAATTTTTTTCCCTTTTTATAATCATGAGATATTTCTTCATAAAATAAATTTTGTTGGATTTATTTTACAATTATTTACAATGAATTTCGCATTACAATTATTTTACAATTAAAATAAAATTGTAAAAGCTAAATTTTGTAATTCTAAGATAAGTATTTTAAGACATTAAAGATTTTGTAAATATTTTATATACAATAAAATAAGTATTATCAGTTTGTTTATAAATTTATATGTAAATAATTATTATAAGATTCTTAAGAAAATTAAAAAAAAGATTTTCGAATATATCAGATGTGCCAGAAAAGATCATAGAAGATTTCAAAGACATTTTATTTTTATTTTATAGGATCTTAAAAAATATTCTGAAAATTTCTCGTCTATTTAAAACGTTTTTAATTTTTCAAGATATTGGTAACTCTCTCGAGTTTTTATCAAAAATTTAAAAAATCATTCAAAATGCAGAAAAAATTTTCCTTATAATCTTCTAAATTTTCCCAAGCTTTTCGAGAAACTATGTTTATTCTTCTGAAACCTTTCGAGATTCTTTTAAAGTTCCTAAAGTTTATCTTGCGTTTCTAAAACACTTCTGAATTTTTAATCTTTTGAATATCATCAAGTCTACAAAATACTTTTTGAATTCACTTGATTATTTGCTTTTTTTTACTTTTTAATCTTATCAAAATGAAGCATTTTGCTTTAAAATCTTCTACGCTCTTCTTTTAAATTCTAGGGACACGTTTGATGTGTTTAAAAACCTGCTTCAATTTTTTTAAAAGTACCTATATTATTATCGAATCGTTTCAAAGTTTTTGAATATCTCTAAAACTTACTCAAATTTGAAAGAATTATGTCCCTCAATTTTTTTAAAGTTAAGTAATATGGAAAAATTACAACATTTTGCTTCAAAATATTTTACGTACTCTTTAGATATTTCAGGAAATAATAAAAAATGTTTTATAATATTTTTTCAATTTTCTATTAGAATTCATTCCAAAAAAATTATTTACATTTTTTCCCAAGAAGTTTCTTTCATTATCTTTCATTATCTGAAAGTCCTTCGTTTATCGACTTTTATTATTATTTTTTCATTTTACATTTGTATCTATTATATCTTATCAAAATTTAATATAAAAGTCTGAAATGTGAAGTGTATTTAAATACTACAATTTTTAATGTTTCCATATTTTTATAAATGATTCAACAAATTTTATGTGTGATTAAAATACACTTTTTTATATCTCATTGAACTTACTCCAAGTTACCTTTTTTGAATTTTCAAAATTAATGTAATTACTTACTCTGATTGGAAATAATTGAACCTCTTGCGATTAAAATTGGGGATACAGCTTGAGAAGTAATGTGCTGAAAGTAATTTAAAAATAATCATTTGAATTTCAATTTTAAAGACTGATAATTGTACACAATTTCCAGATGCATCTTTCTTATTCTTCTACAAGAATTCTTAGGTTTTTCAGTTTTTCAAATCAGTTTATCCTACGTTTCTGAAACTCCTCTGAACTTTAAATTCTCTTTTAATCTCATCAATTCTACTCAATATTTATTGAATTTATTTAATTATTTGCACTTTAAAAAAATTTGTAATGTTATCGAATTAAATAACAATAATAATAATAAAATAATAAATTTAAGGAAAAATGCACAACAAAATTGTGCAAGAAGGTTTGATACGAATTAATTTTCTTCTTTTTTTCTAAAATTATAGAACATAGCAAAATTGCCTGAATTTTCATTCTCTTGACACCCTGCGAAATTTAGTTTACTTAAAAAGTCCTCCAAACAGCCAGTTAGCCACCGAAAATAAATCGTGAAGTCGGGGGGGGGGGGGGGGGGGGGGGGGGGGGGGGGGCTCGGTCTCGTGCCGAAAAATCCCACGTTCTTGAGACACCGGGTTAAAGTGCCGAGAAGTCGACCCGGGTGAGGAGGGTAGCAGGCTCAGGTACGGGCAAGCAACGCGGAAGGCCCTCAAATTTACAGCACCTTAACAAGCTAGGCAACGCGAGTTCGAACAGAAGTCTGGACCAATGGCAAAAAAAGGCAAGCGCGACTAGCAGTGAAGGAGAGGAAGAAAGGAAAAGAGTGGCTAGGGAACATGAGGTAGAAAGGGACCAGGATAACAAGAGAGTTAGGATTAAACGGAAAACACCAGAGAAAGATAGGGGGGACGAAGGGATATTTAAAAAATTGGAAGCTCTCATTACAGGGTTTAGAGAAGAAACAAGAAAGAGATTGGATGACATGAATAGGAATATGAATAGGCAGGGAAACGACGTAAGGGGGGAAGTGAAAAAGGTCAGAGAAAAATGGGAAGAATGGGATAAACGCTGGAAGGAGGAGAAAGACAAGGTTTGGGGCTTTCTGGAATGTCTAAGTTTTGAAGAACTAGAATAAAAGAGTTCGGGAGGAGTTAGAAAAGTTGGACGTTATTATGATGAGTGAAACTTGGGCAGATTAGAAGGACTGGAATGGAATAAAAAAGCTGTTACCGAAAGGTTATGTGTGGACAATGCAAGAAGCAAGATGAATGGCAATATGAAAGGAATTGAGAAAAGGGAGATCACATTCATCGGAAAGGGAGAAACAGTAATGGACTACATCTTGGTTGAAGAAAGAATGCAATATATGATAAGGAGTATGACGGTAGGGAATGACATAGGGTCCGAGCACTTCCCGGTCATAGCTAGACTAAAAAGAGGCAAGAAAGAAACAAGAAAAGGGAGTCTGTCAGGTAGATAAATTAAAAGAGTTTAAAAAAAAGATGGAAAAGGAGAAGGTTAGGTCTAAAAAAGAGGAGGGAATAGACTCGTTATTTAAAAGATTGAAGGGGTCCATTGAAAAGGTAAAGGATGAGCTGGGTACTAATGAAGAAAGAGTAGGGGGAAAGAGAGGCTGGTGGGACCAGGAATGCTGGGAGAGTAAAGAGAATAAAAAAGTGTGTTAGCAAATGGAGAAAAGGGGAAATGGAGAAAGAGGAGTATAACAGGAGGAAAAAAGAACATGAGAAGATGCTGGAAAGAAAAAAACAAAGGGAAAAGAAAGAATATAAAGCAGAAGTAGAAAAAGCGATCAAAGAATGTAGGGTGCGGGATGTTTGAAATAGGGATAGAGGGGAAAGGAATGGCGTTAACAAAGAAATAGAAATGCAGGAATGGACGGATTATTTTAAGGGCGTATTAGGGAAAGAGCAAAATAAGATCACAGGGGAAAAGTGTAGGATAGTCCAAGGAGAAATAGAGGAGGGGAACGAGATAACAAGAGAAGAACTGGATAAGGCAATAGATAGGTTTAAAGAAACAAGGCGACAGGAGGAGATAGGATGGAGAACGAAGCGATGAAGTATGGAGGAGAAGGGATTAGGGGAAGGAGTGGTGTGGAAGATCTGCAACAAGGTCTGGAAAGGGGAAGGTTATCCGGAAGAGTGGTCGACGGGAGTGTTGGTACAGCTTGTCAAGAAAGAGAAGGGAAAGAAGGTAGAGAAATACCGATGGATCCTTTTCATGTCAGTCAGCTATAAAATATAAGAAGAAATCTTAAGAATAAGGTTGGAAAGTCAGGTAGAACGAAAAGAAAGTATCCCACATAATCAGACGGGACTTAGAAAAGGGATGGAAACTATGAATCACATCTACGTACTTAACTATTTAGTTAACAGGAATTTGGGAAGAAAGAAAGGGAAACTAGTTGCTTTGTTCGTAGATTTTAAAGCAGCGTTTGACCCAGTGAACAGAAAAGTGCTATGGCAGGCAATGAAAGAGAGGAGTGTAGAGGAAAAGTTGGTGAATAGGATAAAGGAAATTTTTACTGAAACCAGGATTAGGGTGAAAATAGGAAAGAAAAAGACAGGTTTTCTGGACAGGTCGAGGTCTAAGGCAAGGGTACCCGTTCACTCCGTTACTATTTAATATCCTACTGGCAGACTTAGATGCGAAACTTAAGGAGAAAGGGAAAGGAGTGACGGTTTTGGGTAATAGCAAACTATACTCTCTAGCATACGTGGAAGATGTAGTTCTATTAGAAGATGATGCGAAGGGAATGAACCTAATGATGAAAATCTTCGAAGAGTAGGTGGGAACAAAACAGCTGACGGTGAACGTAGATAAGACAAAGGTGATGAGGCGAAATGAGTAAACGAGCTGAAGGTGAGGAAAACAATTGAATGTGCGAGTCAATTCACGGGCCAAGTATGGGGTATAGGAGAGACAGAGTTCAAAAACGATTGGAGAATGAGGGTCTGGTTGTTTAATTCGTTGGCTTGGGCGATGTTGTGTTATGGTGTGGAGATATATTTTAAAATAAGAGTAAGGACGAGAAAATATGGTTACTAGAAAAATCAAGAGAGCATGGAGGTTTTCAAGAGAAGCCAATGGGCATGGGAAAAAAGGGCAAAAATGAGAAGAATGTGTAGTATTCGAGAAGGGAATATGGAGTGGCAGGACATAGAGTTAGAGCATTTAGTTAAACAAGGAGAAGAGTAGCTAAGTTAGACTAAGGATGGAATCGTAAATATAAGTATAGAGAGCGGAGGCCCTCAAACCCGTAAAAGGGAGAGATTAAATACATACATACATACATTCTTAGGTTAAAAATTCCTCATAATATATTTTTTTAATTACTTAAATTAATCAATCAGGTCAATAATAATATTTGTCTTAAACAATAATTTAATATTATCGCCGATAAGCACAGTTGCAGGACGAAGCGTGAGCAGTTACCTTTCTACGAATTGATGTTTGGCTCAAATTGATACGTTCTCTATATGCGGTGGGGATAGATGTAGGTATACAAGAAGATGATGAGGGACAGTGCACAATGAGAGTCCTAAACATCGACATTCGAACATATATATCCATTTAAAGTCATACGCGCGTTCTTGCCAACTATCTAAGCAGTTTTGTGGGTTTGCATTTTTTGTTTTCTCACTGCGATCGTTGGTTACAACGTGCGTATGACGTGAAATACGCTTACACGTACGAACTTCGACGCTTACGCCCAACGGCATAGCTAGGAATTTGAGGGATAGGAGAGGGGCTTCGATTTTTTGTCGGAGGTGGCGCCGGATTTATGTATAGACAAAGAGTTGGGGAAAAGGGAATTGAACCATAAGAATACTTAATTTCTGGGTAATGGGCTTGATTCCCAAAGACCGGCCATGAATGGTGGTGCTAAAGCGCCTTATTTGTCAACGGCAAAGCTTCGTAGCAATGTGCGGAGGGGATGAAATCTGATGAGGGTTATTTTGAGCATGTTCAACAACAGGCCTGTCCAGAGAGTTGAGTTCGACTCAATCACCAGATGTTTGAGTTCTACCACCAGTCTCTCTACTCAGTATCGGTGGTGGTCGATTTCTGAAATGGAAGGGGATATGCAGTGCTGTGGATACGTTGCATCTCGAAAGGTGTATTAGTGCGACTGAATTTAAAATAAAATTAAGTCATTTGGAATTTAAATAATTAATATATTAGCGGTAAAGGAATGCGTAAGTCTTGCAAATAGGGAAAGTAAATAATATTTTGTTTGAAGAATGTTGAAAATAAATCTTCGGTTAATCGCATAATGATTAATTGCATAACCCGTTTCTGTATGAGAAGACTCATCGAAATATTGAACTTTACAAGTTTATGGCAAGAGAGAATTTTAAGGCTTTTTTTATTGAACTATTTAATTTCTGCTTAATAAGAAATAAAAGACGCAATTACATTCTCTACACTATATTGCTGTATTGCAATAAACTCACATTCAATGACATATTTTGTAATTGATGCAATATTGATAAAATCATATTCCTGTCGTAAAAAGATATCATTTTTCAAGCTGAGAAAATGAGTAAACATTTCTCTTTCGTTTGAGTCGCATTTCACAGCATCAAAATAAAAATATTGCATTTCAAATTAGTTGCCTTAAATCACTTGCTTCACAACTTATCTGCGGTACTGAATTCTGCCATGTACTCGGCAGTCTTATAAGTCCCTGAAAAATAAAACACGGAGACGTTTTTTTGGCCGCCAAAGTCGGTTTTATTTTCCAACATGCTCTCCTTTTAGGTCGATACAGCGAGTCCAACGATTTTATAACTTTTTGATACCGTCCGAAAAGTACTCGATCGGAAGGTCTCCAAAATACGCCTCAGTTTCAGTTGTGAGCTCCTCATTTGAGTAAAAACGCTTACCGGTGAGCCATCTCTTCAGGTTAGGGAACAAGTAATAGTCGCTGGGGGCCAGGTCTGGTGAATACGGTGGCTTAGGAACCAATTCGAAGCCGATTTCATGCACTTTTGCTTGTGCAACTAAGCATGAATGAGCAGGCGCATTGTTGTGATGATAAAGCGGTTTTTTCTTCTTCAAATGCGGTCGTTTTTCGGCGATTTCGATTTTCAATCGGTCCAATAATGATGAGTAGTATGCTCCGGTTATGGTTTTACCTTTTTCAAGATAGTCCACGAATATTATGCCATGTATATCCCAAAATACGGAGGCCATAACCTTTCCGACCCATTGTTGCGTTTTTTAACGCTTCGGAGCACTTTGGCCCGGTGGAACCCACTGTTTTTCCTGTTGCGTTGACTCAGGAGTATAGTAGTGGATCCAGGTTTCATCCATGGTTATGAATCGGCGCAAAAACTCGGTCGGCTTACGCGAAAATAATGCCAAATTCTTCTGGGAAGTTGTCACGCGAATTCGTTTTTGGTCCACTGTGAGCAAACGCGGCACCCATCGCGCGCAGAGCTTCTTCATGGCCAAAACTGAATGCACGATATTGCCCACACGTTCCAATGATATGCCTACAGCATTAGCTACCTCGCTCAATTTCACTTTGGGACCATTCAACATCATATCATGGATTTTTTCGACATTCTCTGGTGTAGTGACCTCTTTTGGGCGCCCAGATCGTTCAGCATCAACTATGCTCGTACGGCCACAACGAAACTCGGTAAACCACTTATGAATCGTTCCAATCGACGATTCAGAGTCCGGGTAATACTTATCCAGCTGGGCCTTGGTCTCGGATATCGTTTTCTTGTGAAGATAGTAGTGTTTGATCAAAACTCGAAACTCAGATTTTTCCATATTAAAAAAAACTCGGAGGTTAGTCGCTTATCAGTGCTGTAACTTGTAATTACGTAAACGTAAATGGTTGAAGTTTTGACAGGCGTCATTTGAAGGATCAAGCTCGACGAAAATGGTTCACATTAGTGAATACTAATGCCATCTCTTAGAATTTTCAAGAACTTATCAGACTGCCTAGTACGTCACGTGGCACGCGTCACGAACAAACGCGAAGCCGTTTCGGCAGCCAGCAGAGCTTGGTCGTGGGGTTAAAATCCTAAATCTGGATAGGCCTATTCTACAAGTGCCTGCTAAAGTGAGGGAGAGAGAGAGCTAGTGAATACGTAATCAGTGCGGATGCGACAAAGAAAGAGAGAGAGGGGGGGAGTGAATGATGGTGTATAAAGTGCAGGATACCATTTCTGATAAGCAATGCAAGGTCGCTATCTCTTAACAGCGACAGCGGTTGGCGTCAAGTCTCGGTGGACGTTGTTTCGTTGAAAAACAATTCTACATATTCTTAAATTTTGAATTCATTAGAGATTCTGTCACTGGTAGGTGTTGGAGGCAACTAGCTGTTACTGTTTATTTGCAATGTTAAACATGTTTATTTCTAAATTGCGACAAATAGATGCTACCTCTTAACATATTCAAAAATTTATAATTTCAGAATAAATAGACGAAATTTCAAAATCTTTTCAATGAAGATTTCTAGCAAAAAAATTTTTCTAAACTTATAAGCCGTAGCTGTACCTTTGGTGGTGGCAGCTTTAAAGGTGTTTGCACAAGAAAATATGTGCACAGTATGCTGGAAAGGGCTCACGCACAAACCGCTCCTTCACATACACAGAGCGTCAACCAATTGCGTGTGATCTTTCGCGCTGCTGCGGTGCGAGCTGCCTAAGTACCACTCACCTAACGGACCGCCACTCGAGATGCATTAGTTTGCGCAGCTGACAATTTCGGTGTGTTTACGGAGAGAGTGTAGTGTTTATCATTCTGAAAAAAATCTGGTATTGAAAGCTATTTTAGAAAG
>NC_046658.1:51234712-51236118 GCF_010883055.1 Belonocnema kinseyi | reverse complement strand
CTGAATCACGACTTGCTAGACTGCTCCGATGCGAGTGTGGCCCGTGAACGGGGTTACATGGCACGGCTGCATGCTCTGTGGTGCGAGAAACACCCGGAGCTAACGCACTTTTCGCAGAAACGTCTGCGAAACCATGCTGAATTACTCCGTAAAAGGGGCTATGTAAGCGGAACGCCTACTCTACCACAGCTATAACAAGCGGGCGACAAAGAAAGAGAGGCGACACTAAGATCAACGGCGGGCAGGCATCCAATAGATGAAGAGCGATGCTTTTCGACCCAGAGAAACATCAACACCAAGGTTTCTCTCAAGCCTAAAGATCTGGCTGAAATGGATGACGAGCTTCGTGAACATTTTTCCGGTGAATCCGACCTCTGGGCTATCAATTATTGCGTGTATAATGCAGCGAGAGCTTTGGCCGATGCGAACTGTAAAACAAAACCAACGGCTGAACATAAGACCAAAAGACGAATGCATCAACTTGCCATAAAGATAGGCTGGGCAAGACAGTACGCGTCCCGCATTCAACGTGTGATTGACTACATCACATCTGGCAGAAATTTTACCGCCAAGGTTCGAAAGTTTGCGCGCGAACTCCGAACCCGTTATCACACACTTAACAAGTCAAAGCTGCTGACCATCAGGCAGCATATTGTTGAGAGAATACGGATACTATCTGACGCTAAGAGAAGTCTAGACCGGAGGGAGAGATGGGTCAGAGAAAATCAACCGAAAATAGGCAACTTAGCTGACCCGAAGAACTACAGGCCAATAACTTGTCTGAACAGGCTTCATAAGATATTCAGAGCTATCCTAAATGATAGGATTGTTCGGGCAATGGAACCTGTGTGGCAAGAAATGTATCAACAACGAGGCTCAAAGAAAGGCGTAGCCGGATGTCAGGAGAACCTGCTCATCGATAGATGTGTCTGCAAAGATGCAGCATTCTACCAGCGTGACCTATCGATGGCCTGGATTGATTATCGGAAAGTTTTCGATTCTACATCCCATAGACTTATCATCTGTGTTTTGGAAATTTTAAAGGTTGATCCGCAAATAGTTGAGTGCATAGAGAGATTGATGCCGCTTTGGAAAACCAGATTTACTATCTCATCTGGAAAAAATCGTGTGACAACTAGCAAGGTCACGTTTCAGAGAGGTGTCTTTTAGGGCGACACCATGAGCCCACTCCTCTTTTGCCTTACATTATTGCCACTATCTCTAGCACTACAACATTCCGACGAGTACTTGTGCGGCAAACCTGCAGATCGAAAGTACAAGGTCACTCATGTATTTTACATGGTCGATCTTAAGATCTATGCTAAAAACAGAGTGCAACTGCATCTAGCTCTGGGGATTGTCGAACGATATACTAAGGAAATTGGAATGGAATTTGGGTTAGACAA
>NC_046658.1:51227916-51234612 GCF_010883055.1 Belonocnema kinseyi | reverse complement strand
AAATTTTACCGCGATTTCGCTGGAAGCGGGTGCAATTTTTCAGATTAGCACCCGCTCCCGGCGAAATCCTGCGGTTGTCCTTATGACAAATTTTAAATTATACATATGCATAATTAAATAATATAATAAACCGAATTGATAACGTCGCAAACTTCTGGTTCTCGAGCGGTGGTCCGATAGGAGAACGGTGCGTTAATAGCTCGCACTGCAGGAGCGCGACAGATGGCACATGATAGGTTGGTGCTCAGTGTGTGTGTGTGCGTGTGTGTGTGTGCACCGACGGCTCGTGCGTGAGCCGTTTCCAACATTCTGCACACGCATTTGATTGTGCGAACACCCTAAGGCCCATCATCAGAATGACAATCGCGTCAGAATTTTTAGGCCGCACGGTTGAATATTTTTGGCTAATTTTTTGGAAACATTATCTAAATAACCATATCTCAAATCAAGCAGAGCCGGTGTTTTGATAAAATGTTTATATTTTGTTTAATAATCAAAATAAAGAACAATAGCAGTGACACTCAATGAGGGATGTACATGCATGTCCGTAGCGAGCCTGATCACCCTCGTCAAACTCAAGTCAGCAGACTCCCTGCAAGGTGATGAATGACGCAGAACGAATGAATGCCGGGGATTGTTACGAGATTTCGGCCAGTTAGAAAAACTGACATTATGAAATCTTTCATTAATTCAATTTCAATTAACAGAATTAATTATTTTATATAATTTCAATAAATTGAAAAAAAGATTCATGAAAAACGATTAATATTTGCAGTAATAATGTGTTAGTTTGTAAAAAAAACAAGTTTTCTGTTTTGAGTTGGTTGGCCGCACAATTGAATATTTTTTACTTATTTTTTGCATATATCATCTAAATTCTCCTATCTTGAAGCGCGCAGAGCCAAATTATGGAAAAAATGACTGCTTGCTTTAAGATATGGGTTTTTAGATAAGGGATGTATAAAATTAGACAAAAGTATTCAACCGTTCAGGCTCAAAATTCAGACGCGAGTGTAATTCTGATTTCCGTAATACCGACAAAATAACACTTTCATTATTATGAGATAACGGTCTGTTACAAAACCTGTCATTATGGAACCGTGCATTCATTTACTTTTTATGTGAAAAATCAATTTATTTATATAATTGCCAACACATGAATAAAAGATTTAGGAAAATTGTTTAATGTATGCAGAAATAATGGACGTCTTTAGGGAATTTAGTCTAAATTGTTTAAATAGAGGCTTAGTTTTTGCTTCCGATTTATCGCAACGCACTCTACCTTCCGGTACAGAATAAAATTATTTGACCAAAAATTAGAAAAATGGAGCAAAAAGAAGGCATACTGACATTTGCGTAATGTTTTAAATTATTTTGCACACGAAAAAAATATCCATTATAATTTATAGAACTAACCCTACATAAGAGGATACGCGGGTTAGTTTAATAAAAGATAAAATCGTCTTTGTTTTACATTGCGTTGAACTAATCCCGAAACTATAGAGAACAGTTCTAATAAATCATAACCGATTTTTCGACACAAAAAAATTAATCTTTTGTATTATTATATAATTACTATTATACTCTAATATTTGTTCACATGTTTAAGGACACAATTATTCACTATTACACAATCACTACACTATTTATAATCGCACGCTATGGAATTTTTTATTCTCCACGGGGGTTCGAACTCTATAACTTTCGCATTCTTAATGCCTAAACCTCTCGGCTAGCCTAGGTTGAAGTATCCAAAAAAAATCCGAAATATAACCTACAGCTGTGCACGGCCATCTGCAAATTCTTAGGAACCATTCTGTAAAAGATATTGCTACGCTTATAATAATATATGTACTAAGAATTTAAATTTCAGAAATATCACAAATTATTATTGTATATTTCATGTGGTTCATCAAGATTTAAACTCGATTCAAAAATATTTCAAGATATTTTAAACGATTGAAAAAAAATTCCATATACATTTTCAGAAATTTAATAGATTTTAAAGGATTTCCACAAATTTCCAAAGATTTCAAAAGGTTTAACAGACCTTAAAGAATTCTAGAACATTATTCATATTTTATAATTAACTTAAAACCTTACAACTCAATCAAATTCTACCAGAATTCCTTAAAAATAACTTAAAATCCCTTAAATTCATTAAAAATATCTTGATGTCTTTTAAATAATTCGAAAACTTTGGAATTTGATTCTAAACTTTTAAAAAACTTAAATCAAATAACTCTCGTTAAATCCCTTGAAACTCCTGAAAATCTCTTCAAATACATAATAGTATTTTTAAATTACGTGAAGATCCTTAAACTCTTTTGAATTTTTGAAAAATTATTAAAAATTTTAAACCATATTAAATCGATTGAAATGCTAGAAAAGTAAAAGAGAAGTAAAAGACTCCTCATGGAAATCTTTAAATGGCACAATAAATATTTGCGAACTTGTGGAAAGAATATTTCTGCTAGGAGGCATGAACGGATGGCTGGGCACAAAATCAGGATACAGAAAGTGTACTTGGTAATTTTGGGGATCCTAGAACAAACTATAACGGATATAAATTAGTTATTCCATGCTTAAAAAGAAGTCTGTTTATTACAAATACTTGTTTTAGGCATAAAGTGATCCAGCTGTACACCTGGTCGGAAGGAAATAGCTACAGTATAAATGACTTTGTTGTTACGGATAAAAGAGTAAAAGAGTTAGTCAAATATACAAGGGTGATGAGGGGTTCTGAATGCCACACTGATCATTACCTTCTGATCTCGAAAATTTACTTAGGTCTGGGATGGAGAAAAAAGAGAACAAAGAAAATAAAACACACGCGAATAAGAATTGAGAACCTACAGAAACCAGATGTGCAAATAGATTTCCAAAATATGATAATCGACAGCATAGATAGGGCAACATGGGAGAAGTTCATAAAAATAAAGATATAGAGGGTGCATGGACAAAGTTCGGGGTTATCATTGTTAGGTGTACGATCGAAGTGTGTGCTACCGCGGTTGTAGGAAGAATGTCTGGTGATGCGTAGTGCAATGACGAAATTCAGGCTGCTCAAAATTCAAAGAAAGCAGCGTACAGGAAAACTTCGAACATCGCAGGTCTTAGCGATAAGGAAAGAAATAGACATATAAATGATTACAGAAACGAAAAGATACTTGAACGATTAATTAAGGAAAGTAAACAAAATTAAAGCAGAAGAAGAGAAGAAAATACAAAACGACTTTGAAGGACGCAAGAAACTGCTTTGTAAAAAATGAAGAAAAGTAAAAGTACAGAATTTGTCAACATGAAGAATAGTAATGGTACCGTTAGTAAATTATACTCAAAAATACTTATTAATATGGTAATAAAAATAATAGAGGAAAATATTTGGGAAGTGCAAAGTGGGGTTATGCGAGGAAGGTCCAATGTGGATCACATATTGGCTTAAGGCAAATCACAGAAAAAGGTTTGAGAGTAGAAAAAAAAGTTTTCTGCGCATTTGTTCACCTAGAAAAAGCTTTTGACAAGGTAGCTAGAAGTAATCTTTGGGAAGTCCGGTAATAGTATGAAGTCAATGGATGGCTCCTATAAACTGTAAAAATAGTATATACGGGTAGCAAAGCGAGTGTAAGGTGAAATGGGAAACTGAGTGACTTTTTTGATAATATTCAAGGAGTTAGACGAGGATCCCATATGTCTTTATGGTTATATATATTATTCATGAGCAAGTGTTTAAGAATGGCTCTTTTCGACGAAGAAGGTATGTTTCTCGGTACAGTAAGAGTACGTAGGCTAGCGTTCACAGATGATAAGGTTGTTTTGGCAGAGTCAATCAAAGACTTGCAAAGAATGTTGAAGAAACTGAATGCAAGCATGAAGAGCATGAGCTTCAAGATTAACGCCAATGTAACAACTATAGTGTTCGAAGGAAAGAGTGGGAAAATACTATGCTATATTTTATTAAATGATGAGGGAATTGAACAAGTTGATAAATTTATATCCCTTAGTAGCTTCTTTACTAGAGACGGGAAGATAGATGATGAATAAGATAGACGCATAAACAAAGGTTCTTAATTGTTTTATTAGGTCATAATAAATAGAAATTCTCCGGCGTTTCAAAAACGATCCGGCGTTGGGCGCATTAGGACGCTTACTGGCGAAAATTAGGCGCTACTCGCCACAAACACATACATAACTATATTCTCACAAACAAGCAGTCGACCGAATTGAACAGAAAACTGACACACTCTTAACAGTACATCAGGGCCTCTTATCCGAAGTAAAAATATATAAAATAAACCTAAAGTCGCAATACATAATTCTATATTTGTACCGATTTTACTATACGGTAGCGAGACATGGACTTATCAAGAATAAGATAAGAGTAAAATTAACGCAACTGACATGAGATTTATGCGCATAATATGGGGGAAAACTCTGATGCACAAAGTGAGTAACGAAATAATTCTCGAAGAATTTAGTACAGAAGAGACGCTAATTTACAATGGAGAGAAATCGGTTAAGATATTTCGGGCATGTCAAGAGAATGCCAAATGAACGACACACGAAACAAGTGTATCAAGGTAAAGTAAATGGCAATGTGCCTAGAGCAGACCGCGGAAAGAATGTTTAGAACCTGCGAATGTGTGAATGGGTGAACCCTAGTTATCAGAGATATAAGAAGCCACTTAAACATGAGAGCCTGCATGAAAAAATATATGGGCGTGAAAGAAGCTAGAGAAGTATGCCAGGACAGAAAAGTATAGCAGAAAAATAGTTAATTAAAGGAGTATCAGTAGAGCGAATGACGCCTGGAACAAAAGACCTTGGAAACTAATGAACCGAAGTGGGGAACCTTACATAACGACTTTGTGAGGATCTTCACTTGGGCTGATTGCTAGAGAGATTAATCAGCAACCTGGGTCAGAGCTGTGTTGCGGAACGAACGTGTTATTTACATAAATAACACGAGAATTCTGGATCAACCTAAAAATTTTCTTTCCCTTCCTCACATTACTCCTTTCCCCACCAAGTAAGTCACGCCTACCTCGAAAGGGAAATGGCCTAATAGAGTAATAATAATAATAATAATAATAATAATTTTCATAATAATAATTCATTCATAATAATAACAATGATGGTGAGATGGTGAGCTGCGAGATGGTCAGGCATATCTCACTAACTAATCAAACAGCTGGCCAGCAAGAACATCTGCGACAAACAGTAAGCAGTGAAACATCAACTGTGCCTGCTGAGGATGCTTCGCTAGCGCTAGCTATTTGCAGTCAACCTCCAACGGTCAAGCAGAAGCAATTGATGTTCTTTCTCAACCTATTGATGATCGAACACCACCACATCCTCCAGAGGTGGATCATCTTATACAACCAGAGACAGAAACAGAGGTTCAACGACCGAAAAAGCGATGAAAATAGACGTACCATATGAACAGAGATTTTATGCGCCTTTATTTTCGGGCACAGAAATGTGGGCAAAGTGTGAGGAGAGAACATTACAGACTCTTCCTACTTAAATACCCAGAGCTAGCCACAAAAATAAATTAGCAGAATCTCGCATTTCAAAAACGCTTCATATCGGTAAACAGACTGCTTTCGGCTGTTGAAATAGCTGCTAACAAAATGGAAGTGGAACGGCAGCTTCCTATTGATGAGCTCGCCTTGGAAGATGTGGATAACGAAGACTTAATTGATGCTGAAGGCATAGGTGTTAGGGATAATGAACAATATGCACTGAATCCATTATAACCACATTCGAATATTACTAACGATGATGTGGATAGGGAAATCTCAGAAAAACTACAGCGCCTGAAAAGGAATTTTGATCATGCTTTACTGGAGTTTAGATATGTAAAACCACCACTAAGGCATTCTCTGCCCGAAATAAATATCACAAATAATCTGCGTGCACTAATAGCACATTTCGACAGCAAGGTTTTACCTACGCATTTGAACGTAGCACAATCTGCGTTAGAGGTGCAAACTCCTGTACACTGTGCAGCTGTGGCAACCGTTAGAACGTTGGGCCGGAAAACTAGGCCTGCAAATACAGTTTTTGTCCCAGCAAAGGATCGAGATCCAACATGAAAGATCAGGTTGGATATAAATGCCAGCAAAGTAAAGTGCAAATTGGGTCGATTAATTCAATATAAAAAAGGAAATTTGTCGGTACAAGAAAAGTAGTGCACGAAGGCAACAAAATCGATACTTTCAGACAGATGAAAGAAGGTTCTATCGCGAACTGAGAGTAAAGCCAAATAAGCAGCAAGGCACTGTGTGGTTCAAACTGGAGGAAGCAAGGGCAAGCAATAGCCTTGAAATGCAACTGACAAACAGCACAGCTTTAGATGTTTAGCGGTCTTGAAAAGGACAAGTAATTGGAAAGCTCCAGGCTCGGACATGGTGCACAACTTCTGGTACAAGTACCTGACAAGTGTGCATCTTGCGTTGGCAAGGTGTTTTCAGAAGACCATTGGACACCCAGATCTGATGCCAGGCTTTATGCTCCAGGGTACTACGTATATGTTATCAAAAAAACCGGGGTAGCGGTTGCCAGCTGTACGACTCAACCAATTCCCGAGTAAGTTTTGTCCGGTGTGATGATGCATTGTCATCGAGAAAAATCACTTTTTCATGCCTAGTTTCATATTTTTGGCGTTTTTGGCGCAGAGCACGGTTCAAATTG
>NC_046658.1:51203692-51227816 GCF_010883055.1 Belonocnema kinseyi | reverse complement strand
TTGACAGATGACAATACGCCAATTAGCACAAATGGTAAGTTCCGACAGTGCCTACAAGTGTGCCTACTGGCCGTTAAATGGCAATACCGGTTTCATATGTATGCACCTGGAATGTCTTACAACTATCATTGCAGATAAGGTATATTCTCATTGCGACGAGAATGAAATTCTTACAGAAGAACAAAAATGATGTTGTAAGATCTCGCGAGGCTGTAAAGATCTAGTCACTGTAGACGCTGTTGCCATGACTCAAGCTCGTAAGCATCCAAGAAACTTACACATGGCATACATTCACTACAAGCAAGCGTTTCCTTCCGTGACGCATGACTAATTTCTTAAAGTCTTAAAACTTTACAGAATCTGCCCACGTATTATTGACTTTCTGGGCCATGCGATGAGGCTCTGGGGTACAAGAATCAAGTATTTTGATCATAGACAACCAAGGATAACTAGATCAATGCGCTTTACGACAGGTGTATTTCAAGCAGACTCCTTCAGTGCACTACGGTTCCGTTTAGCGTTGAATCCATTGAGCAAAACGTTAAACAGCATGTCTCATGAGTTCAGAATTCATGATAATGAGGATGATCATCATGTGACTCATTTTCTTTACATAGATGACCTGAAGCTATACGCTAGTTCAGCCCAAAAATTACAGCAAGTAATCGATGTCAAAAAGCAGTTTTCCAATGATATCTACATGGAGTGCGGACTAGATAAATGTAGAAAAGTGCATTTAATCAGAGGCGAATTAGGGACCGCAGGGTTAGAGAACTAGTTTGAAAATGACATCGAGGCAATGGCTGCAGGCGAATCATATAAATATCTGGGTATTCTTGAATCTAAGGGTATTCAGCATACGATGGTTAAGACAAACCTAGCGACTGCCTTCACTACGAGGCTCAGATTGATTATAAAGAGTTTTCTTAACTCGGCAAACAAAATCAGGGAAATAAACACATATGCCATCCCTGTTCTCACGTAAATGTCAAACGTAAATGTCAAAAAACTATGTGAGTCACAAGTTATACAGTTGTGAGACTATTTTAACAGCAAACGAAATGTTGCGCTTTACAGTAGCATCTGTCAAGCGGATCTTGACTACATGCCCTTAAATTTTTCTTAAGCTGGGGCCTTGAATATCAGGGCATAAACCGAGGAGAAATTAGAAATATAATGGAGGCAGAAAGCCATCCATGGCAAGCACCCCAACGTGTTAGATAAAAATGAAGTATATAGTGAGGCATCTAATATTTGGCTAAGAAAGGGTGTTCTGCATCCAGAGACAGAAGGATTGGTCATTGCGATACAGGACAAGGTTGTCAGCACCAGGAATTATCGCAAACACGTGTGACATCAAGACGTGGTTGACCAGTGCCGCTTATGGGAAGATACCAACGAATCCATCGAGCACATTATTGATAGCTGTCGCGTAATGGCTCAGAGAGAATATACGCACAGATATAATGATGTAACGGGTATTACACATCAACAAACTAACCTAAACCTAGGTTCCTTCAAACAATGGATGCCCTTGTATAGGTACATTCCAATGCCCGTTTTAGAAAGCGAAGATTACATCTTATATTGGGATGTTACTATCCAAACGGATCATTATATCTGGACCAATCGACCTGACATCGTGATCGGAGAAAAAAAGGTGGAAGAGTCTACATCGTCAACATTGCTTGTCCGCTTAACCGAAATTTGCAGTCAACTTCTACAACCAAGATCCACAAGCATATCGAGTTAAGGCATGAAGTAAAGATCATATGGAAGAATGTGAATCATGCATCTATTCATCCCATTGTGATTTCCGCTACAGGCAATGTGCACGCAAGATGCACTGAACATCTTGAACATTTAGGAGTCAGTAAGGTATTGGCAGAAGCTCAGAAGGCAGTTTTATTAAACAAGTGTAGCATTGTAAGAAACTTTCTTGACCATCTGGAAGCGAGCGACTAAAAACCCGTGGAGTGGCAGATGGTAGCCCTAAGAAAGCATCCAGAGTTGAATGTTGTCACCTCCAACGCTCGTGGCCGCTCGTAATTGTATACCTACAACATCATCGCAGGAGGTTTCAAGCATCGTATTGAATTTTTTTAATTAATTTATAAGACACTTATCTCATCATTCACTTGACTTAGTTCATGGTTATAATGTATAACCGGGTTTACCCGAGTAAAAGTTTAATAAAAAAATAAAAAAGTAACTAGAGAAGCACTAAAGAACAATAGAATCGAAAGACAAGGCTCGTCGTAGTGAGAGTTGAAAACTCGAATTTGGAAAGAACAAGACTTGTAAGAAATTATAAGCAGGTATTCTAAAGATTGAGAGTTTTCAAGTCTCCCTTGTTTAGATCGAAGATTTGTATCAAAATCATTCAATAAATTTGTCGTTAATTAATTGCGACAAACTCTATGAAGATATGTGTTTTTGGATTTTGGGGGTACAGTTTCGGATAGCTAAATTCTCAAATTGTATTTCAACTCTGTATACGTATCTATTCGACGCGCCAATTACCAATATGATAGTCAAAATTTGCGAAAATACGATTTTCATGCTAAAACCATGAAAAACCCATAATAATTATGGATTTTTGAGTTCATCTATGACAATATGCAAACTTTCAGAAAATATTCCTAACAAAGGTTGTAGCTCCCATTGAGATATATATTTTTTATTAATACATCGATTTTCATGAAGAAAAAAAAGATAAAAATTATGGCTTTTTCAGTTTATCTCAGCCAATACGCAGAATTTTTCAAAAAATTTTCAAGATAAGTTGTAAGTCTTATCGCGATACAAATTATTTTGATGCATGTATTTTTTTAACGAGTGCTAGTTTTTTAAAAAATGAGTGATACATCTAGCTGTCAGCTCTTTCTGTACAATCTATTTCCGTGGCGACGAGAGACGGTAAGTAACGGCAGCTACCACCGTCTGCAACGTTTTAAACATCTCGCAGGGGCGGACGGTAATCCTGGCTTTTATCATAGAAATAAAGTTAATCAAACCTATACTCTTTTACAACGTATCATGGGGGCGTGAAGAACACAAAACTAATTTTAGTTAAATATATACCCTTTTCAAAGATAACGTGGGGGCTGCAGGGGACCGCAGGGGACCGCAGGGGCTTGTCACAGAAATAATGTTGGTGAAGCCCATAACCAATTCGAACGTTTTATTAGGGAGGAGGGGGAAGTGCAACCCTGCGATTATTTATATTTTGCGAAATTTTGCATATTGGCTTTAGTTAAACACAATAAACCATGATTTTTATGGTTTCACTATGAAAATGGCCTTGTCGCAAATTTTCACTATCACATTCTTAATCAACGCGTCAAAATGCCTGAGTATACGGTGTCTGAAGATAATCGGATATTCAGCTATTCGGATCTTTATCCTAAAAGTCAACAAAAGGAAGCGATATTTCTGAAAATAAGTGGATTGTCTCAGGAAACCCACACTTATTTTTCGGCGATTTTTTGTTAAATTTCGCCTTCTATAAGGAAAACATGCTGCGAGTTTCATGCGGGCCAAGTAGCTTTTGTGGACAGTGATATCTTGCACTATATATAAAAAAATGGAAAATTATTGCTATTTTCAGGAACAAAAATTCTCCCGGTAAAAAAATTAAATAGTTGAATTTTCAAAAAAGGTTTTTTATGCAAACTTATTTTTCCTGTCATTTTGATCAAATATTTCCTAAAAATACCCACCATTTAAAAAATATTATTCAAAATAGTTTTTGCTAATATAAGAATGTAAAGATACAAAATAGAAATCAAAATTGTTCTATTTAAAATAAATGAAATATAAAGTTCTCCATAAGTAGAGCAAAATGCAATGCGTGTTCTCTCAAATTATTATTATCTTTAAAACATAAGTTTTCTTACAATACGATAGATTATTGAACATCTGACATCTCAACAATCAAGTAATATTGAGAAAACTATTAGTAAAATTGACGCAACAATTCATGCACTGGAATTTGACCGTCTTTTACGTGAGCAATTATATGATATAGAATTCTAAGGCTTTGTAATTCGAAAAATTAATATATTGTGCTGAAATTTTGGAAGTGGTTCGAAATATATAAGAGCACGTCAATCTAGCCCAATTGAATTTTACTTAAATTTAAATGGTGGAACTTTATTAATTTTGAATTTTGAATGTATTTGTATTTACTGAATACATGATTAATCTTATAACTAGATCTATAACTAAGATAAATAAAGTCGACCTCAAAATTCGAATCAGATTTGATATCAGATTAGATATTAGAATAATACATATTCATGAACATTGAGTGATCACGGACTCTTTTGCATAATAAACTAGATATAAAGAGGGAAAATCTGTGGATATAAGAAAAAAATAATTGAATAAAGTTAATAGAAACTAAAAGAAAATTTGAAGATGAGGTGTTGATTAATTGAAGATAAGAGTTTGCCAATGACTAATTTCCAGATTTGGATTAGAAGTATTGTACATATATTTAAAAAAGAGATTTTTGAAATGATATGCAGGAAAGGTGCATTTCTCATAATAAATTGTAGTTTATTTAATAGACGTGTACATTCCACTATAAATCATCTTCGAAGCTTAACATTCTGTTTAAAGGAATCTTAAGAATTGATTTTCGGTTCTGTGTGCTTACAAATTAGAAGAAGTTAAATAAGTACTCTGGAGCATGTTTCTAAAGAAGAGTGTAGAGCAAATTATCTACACAAAAATTTCTTCTTTGGACAACATTACGCAGCAGAGTGTTATGTCGGCATGGTGTTATATGTTCTTATTTAGGTAAATTTAAGATGAAAAGATACATGTACTTTTATCGCCTGTCCCTTAATTATTACACCTGGAAAGGTGTATTAAGTCCCTAGAAATAAATTTAATTGTGCAATGAGGAAACCAAGTATTTATAATAACAACGAAGTTGCACATACATTGTATTTCTTTGGTATAACATAATATCCTTTCAAAGTTTCAACAATAACCAGGATATAACTTTTCCACTGTTGATTAAGCGATATTAAGAAGGCACGAATAGTATCCAAGTAGAAAAATTCCGCTGTAGTCCGACATATGTGTATTAGTTCTTCAGAGGCAATATGGCTCTTTATACGATTTTTTTCGCATACGTAGCTAGCGTCAAAATTTAGAGAAATATTTATATTATATATTCTTTTGTTGATACGGTCTAAAATTGAATTATGTTTATTGTTGTATCTTTTTTTTAATACCAAGTACTAAAAAAATACTTTTCTTGTATAAATTACAAAAATTTATTGACTTATTAACAAAATAAAACGTTTGAAGACAAAAGATAAATTAATAACCAGTTATTTTTACTTCAATGGGAAATCAATAAGATTTCTCAAATAAATTATTTTTTTCAATTTTCTGGTCCTTTCAGTCTTTACTACCAACTAGGTTTTTCTATTTGATTGTAATAGCATTCAAGGAGCTCGAAATAAGGGAATTTTCCCTATATTGTCTATAAAACTTATCATACTGAGTATAAAATGGTCTATTAACTTCAGGTCAATTGGGTCATTGGCGTGGTCTTAAAGCAGATTCTTGCTTTTGACAGAAACTGGACGAAAACACTGAGTCCATCCTGCTATTCGTTGCTCTGGCATTATTCCACCATTATTCCGGCAATTCACTTCGTTCCATGTATGCCGTCAATCTAGCTTTCAAGATATCGGCATTATCGACCCCATTCACGCCTCCTTCAGCCCTTGAATCGTACTCAGTCAATCCAGCCGCAAACACTTCCTCTAATGTCTTGCACAACCACGAATCACGGTGAGCCTCAACCAATTTTAACTGTAAGAAACTTTTTGTGTGAAAAAGTATTTTTCTCGAAGTCTGACAGCATGCGCATATATAATAAATTTACAATTCCTAGCATTAAGTGCAGTTCAGGTGAAGCATTGATTAACAAAAATGTAGTGTTGGATTCTTCGGTGAAAATTGAAGAGTGGATACAACTTGTGAATTTCCTTGCCTGATTTTGCAATGTACCTGCACTAGACCATTCTCTGTAGACTGAAAAAAAAAATTTTAACAAAAATTGGTTCTATTTAAACTACGTCCAGTTCAAATAATAATAATAAATAAATAATAATAATAAATAATATAAAATAAAACTTTTTCGAACGTTATACTAAATCTAGTAACCACTTTCTCTGTAAATGATTTAAAAATAAAATATATACTGCGCCAAATCCAGAACAAAATTTCGGTGTGATCACCGCATGTACTTTAAAATGAACAAAACAACGTTCCACAATCAAAGTCTTAAACAAAATGTTTCAACTGGCAATTTTTAAAATAAAAAATGCTCTTATGGCATTATAAAGCAATATTGAACAAATATGATGTCATTTCGAAGACATGTAGGTTAAAATTGCACGAGGATCACGCGGAAGGTGTTCTTTTCAGTCGGATGCTATTCGGATGGATTTCATTCTCATTCGTAATAACGATTTTCTGCTCCACCCACTGATCCAGATTTTCGTTAGCACTACGTTTCCCCGTCCCTCCTGCTATCCAAATACATTATGTATGCAACATTGCAATTTGCACCGGTCGTATCACCAAGTCCATGCGCGTGTGCGAGTTCACTGATGGTCGTTCACGTCAGTGGATGGTGCCACCGCTCAGAGGATCGTGTAAATGCCTTCACGGATATTGTAAAACCAGTTACGTAAAGAAATGAGAATATTACATTTTATAGGAAAGCATT
Source organism: Belonocnema kinseyi (assembly GCF_010883055.1). Lineage (NCBI taxonomy): Eukaryota > Metazoa > Arthropoda > Insecta > Hymenoptera > Cynipidae > Belonocnema > Belonocnema kinseyi. The sequence continues at coordinate 51,221,056 of NC_046658.1, read as the reverse complement.
ACCATGTTTTGCTTCCCCCACTGGATTAATAATAGAATTTTGTATTAGATGACAAAATATTTTTAATTTTGTATGCAAATTTGTTTGCGTAAGAATTAAAAATTTATCAATTAAGGATGTACCTTCTATAAGAACATTAGTAACAGTGACAAATTTGTATGGAAATAAAAAATCTTTGTAAAACCTTTACATGCATACAAATTTCAACACAATTTTTCATGCATTTTTTAATTTTTAGTGACGGATCTAAGTTTTTTAGGCTACAAATAAAAAAAATATATTAATTAATTTCAATAAAAAATTAATTTTATTTCTCCCAGTCAAATTTTTCCCTAATTAAAAAAAATATCAGCAATTATCGCGCATACTTAGTTTTAAAAACCAACCTAAAGGTATTTCAGAAGTACTCCCACGAACCATTTATTTCGGGCAGATTCAAAATTTACTTTCAGGGGTTTGTGATCAAAGAAGAAACGACAGAACAGAGAGTATAGATGAGTGGATGAGAGAGAGAGAGGGAGGGTTACAAAACGAAAAGAATTTCGAGTATACAGATCAACCCAATTCTTTTTTCTTGCCGCTTGATGTTCCGAAACTTTTAATGGGAAAATAAAAAAGCTTAAGATAATAGATTTACCTCGCACTACGCGCTCGGTCTTTCTAGTTCCCCCAACAAATGTGTGCAGACCATTTGGTGATTGTGAATTATCTCTTGTTGAAGCTCCTGCGGCTTTAACGAACACATTCTCGTCACGTATCTCGTGCTTCGCACTCGATTTTCTCAAAAATGCGAAATCTTCTACATTATGTTCAACTATATGATATACAATGTATAGTATATTTATTTATGTACCTTTGTCAGGGGCTGCTAATTTAGATCTTGCAAAATGAAATGTAGATTTTATTTTTAATGATTACTTTAAATTTCTTTCTTATTTTGCATTATATTTTATTCTTAGCTACCCAACAAAATGTATATCACTTCAATTAATGCATACAAAAAAATCTGCCTGCTGCGCAAGAACTTTGTCATCGCGCGCGGCTTGCGCTTTCAGCACATCTAGGGCGTACGACTCTTGGTACTTACGCTTCACGCTCGATGATTTATTTATCTCGCGCTTCGCGCTCGATAATGTAGTTACTTCGCGCTATTAGCTTGGTCATTATATTTTCCCAAATTTGTGCACAGATCTTTCAAAACAAAAGGTCCAAACATCGAGAACAGTAATGTGGAGTTGTGAATTCTCTTTTGTGAGAGCTCTTACGGCTTTAGAGAGCACATTATCATCACGTGTATCGTGCTTCGCACTAGATTTTATACAAAATGTTTATTTCTCTTCATTATGTTCAACAACTTTTATATAAAATGTTTATTATACTTATTTATGTATCACGGCCTGCTATTTTTCATTCGGGTATTGCAAAATAAGGTACAAATTTTATGTTCTCGAAATCATTCATAAAATATTTGTAAACCCTTCTAGGTGAATTAATTTTGTCTATTAATTTTTTTATACCTTGCGTCGTTTTCCAAAAAATTAAAATTTTCATTTTACTATTTTTAATGTTACTTTTTACGACTAAAACAAACAAGACGACGACGCCGCGGCATCTTTGTCGTCTTCGGTGTTTGTCTGCCCAGCGCGCTGGACAGACAGAAATACACCGACGTAAAAACCTTTTTTCTGCTTCAGGGGACCTCAAAACTTCGACATTTGATGAAATCCGCAAAAGAAATTTTTTGCATAAAACCAATACGTTCTCATTATGGATAATGATTTAATAATTCCTTATTTTTGTTCAATCCAAATTTTATTTTTTGATTTTTTTTTCCAAAATTAAAAAAATTGATCAGAAAATCTTGGAGGACCCTAAAAAAGTAACAATTTTCTTCTCGAGACTTTTTCCTAAATTAAGCTTTGTTTGGCTTCGAATGTATATTTTCGTTTTGTTTTTTGGATTTTGAAAATGCTTTAACTTTGGTAATTTCTATTTAATCAGTAAAAGTCATAAAGATAAATTTTTCGTACTCTTGGTTGTTATAAATGACTGTTTATCAAATTTTTAAATTATAAAAAAACTTTTCTCAAAAATTTTAAAAAAGCTCTAACTTTTTGTATTTTCATCGAAAATGGCTGGTTAACGAACTCGATCTTTCTTTTTGGTCTCTGCAGCTCTGTGCACAGGCACAACCCAATCCGACTGGTCTTTCGAAAGTAATCCGTTATACAAAAAGAACAACGACGACGTCGTCCACAGGCATTATGGATGAGAATATAAAAATGGTTGCGAAACATTTACATGCAGCTTGTGAAGTTTTTCCACAAATTTACCTTGTTTATTTTCAATGTTATTTCTTACGATTTAAAATAAAAATGCACATCCCAGTGTGAACTGGTTGTAAGAAATTTTGTAAACATAATTTAGTTGAAATTTTTTTTGTTCATTGTTAATCTTATTTTACGGTTAAACCATAAACTTCGCGTCCTATCAAAAAATTATTAATGACACATTTGAAAGAGTTTCCACTCTTATTTTGAAGAGAAACTTTTGTCTACTTTTTTTTTAATTGCTTGTTTTGTTTGTCCAAAAATTAAATTTTTTATTGTTAAGGATGTTTTTTACGAATAAAGCAACAACGTTTCCTATAGAAAAGTGATGTATGGAAAATTTTAAAATCGTTTTTGGTTGTGCAACTTTTTCAGATTGATTTTTTTCGCACCTTGCATAGTTTGCCCCTAAAATGGAATCTTTAATTATTTTTTGTAGGATCAAAATGTGAATTTTCGAGAAAATTAAAAAGTTGTGACTCGCGGCTGCATCCTTCAGCGAAAGCAAATAGACGAAAAGCCATGTAACTATTATCAAATTAACGATTGAAACCCCATGTATCTTTTTCTCTTTATGCCTTTGAACTTTAAGTAATGATAATATTTTTGTAAAGCTTGTACCTAAAGAAAAACCGTAATTTGCGTCAATAAAAATACAAAAATTTTTTTTTTTTTAAGAGTTGAAAATAATTCTCACATTTAGAGAAACATTCCTGATTTTCAGCTTTTATATTCAAGAAAACGAATATGGGCCTTTCATTTACAGTATCTTGTACACAATTCTGTAGTGAAAAATACGTAATTCTGCTAATGAAAGTTTTCTAATAATTGAATACAACTAGAAATGATAAAAGAATTGTTTTTGTTTTCCTCTTGGCGTTCCTTTCTTTTGGCAAAAGAAGGAAGAACAATTAAAAGTGGGCATAAATATAAAAGATTCACTTCAGGAGACGTTGCGGATTAGTTTTCCTTTGCGTTGCTGATCTTGATACGTCCTTTTATCTTATCTTCTTAGCAGGAACGGCGTTTCCATTTTATCATTAGTCTCCCGTTACAACATTTTTTCTTATTTCATGAGAATTCCCCAGAAGAATTACGAGATATTTCTCATCGATTTTGTGAAAAGCCTAACACCCACATTTATCTCTCTAGATTTTTCTTTTCACACCTTGAAATATAACGCTGGTGGCGAGGACCCTTTAAAACCAGGGTAGGTTTTAACGAGGAGGTTTTATTTGTCCGCATGCCATTCTTTTTAAATGACGTTGGGACAATTCTGCGTGTGGAAAGTTCAGCGGGAAAAAGTTCTCTACAAAACGCACCATATGTCGTTCACGTATTTCATGTCATTGAATTTAAGATGGCTGATGCTTGAATTTCACTCGATTGAATATGTGATTTGAACACGATCGATATTGAAATACTGATTCTTCTAGATGTAGAAAACGAAAAGTGTACTGAAAGCAGCATTTGTCTCTAACAATATCAAATAAATGTATGAAAAAGTGTTTTTCAAGGTGACGTCTGCAAATTTTTACTGCTTGATTTTACAACAAAATGTAAATGATTTTCTGAAATCTCAAGAGTTTTATTGGAAAGTATTTTAAAAAGCAATGATAAATCACTGGAAAAAGGTTAATTATCATATTAGCACAATTTTTTGCTCTTTCAAACCAACACATTTTTATTTAGACTAAATATTCAGTTTGAATTTATTAAATTTAAATTCAAACCTTTATTAAAGTTGTAGCTTTAGTTTAGAAATTGGATATCTTTGAAAATGGAAAATGAAAACGAAAAAGTTTAAAATATTTTTAATTAAAAGTATGAAACTGAACTCTCGGTAGAGATAACGTTTGGTCAACAAATTTGAAACGCTAACAAGATCAAATGCTCTACTTCAACAGATTCTTATTGATCCAGCATTAACTTTGCCCATGCTTCAATTATGAACTTTTCATGAATTTCGTATTTGAAACTAAATTACTTTCAAAGTTCAAATCTAAAGATTTTCAATTGTTAAGGCTTACAAATTTTAACTAATAATTAATAAAGTTCAAATTTACAATTTCTCAATTTGATTGCTTTCATATAAAAATCTGCCCGCTTTGCGGGCACATTCTCATCGCGCGCTACGCGCGCGGCTCTCTTCGCTCGCAAGTTTGAGCGCGCCTAGGGCGCGCGATGGTTGGATCTCGCGCTTATTCTTTGCATTTGGAATGCTTGAAAAAAACTTTATCAAAAAGATCTCTTTTAGATGGCAGTATTTATATGCGTCTTCATATTCTGAATTGTCTACTTAATTAAGTATAGTCAAATATTAAGTTTCACAAAGCTCTGCAGGCTTTGAGGTACACATTCTCATCGTCACACTAGCGCTGCGCACTCGATTTCCGACAGACATTTGTAAACAGCTTTTGTTGGATTTTTTTCTCATAACCTTCGTCGCTTTTCCACACATTTAAAAATTTTTTTTTCAACGTTATTTTTCACAAATAAAACAAAAAGTACGCGTCCTATCAAGAAGTGATTCTTCATGAAATTTTAGATCTTTTTTGGGATAACTATTTTTGTTAATTCATCTTTTTTCGTATCCTACATAGTTTGTCCACAAAATGGAATTTTTTATTTTCCATTATTTTATGTGCAATCAAAATTTAAGTTTTCGATTTTTGAAGAAGATCCAAAAATTGGTTATGATAATCTTGCAGTTGTTGTGAAAAGAAATTTTTTTCTGCTCTTGACTTTTTTCATATCATGCGTTGTTCGGCTTCAAATTTTGATTTTCGGTTAATTAAAAAAATTTTGAAAACGCTATAACTCTGATAATTTTATTTTTATCGGAAAAAGTCATGAGGATAAATTGTTTCTTTTTTTTAATAATATAAAGATCCGTACATAGAATTTTCAAATTCAGAAAAAAGTGGTCTCAAAAATTTTCAAAATGCGCTCACTTTTTGAATTTTTATCAAAAATGGCTGGTTCACTAACTCGTCCTTTCTTTTAGGACCTAAAAAAAGTGTCCCAAAGATGAATTTGATTCGTTCATTTTTTTTAGAGTTATCGTGTTTACGGACGGACGGACGGTCGGACGGACAGACAGACAGACGCCATCGTGAAAACCTGATTTTCGGATTCAGAAGGTCTCGAAACGTGGAGATCTGTTGAAAAAGTGTGATGTCAAATTTCCGAGAATTCTAATACTTTCTCAATCATAAATGATGAGAATGTAAAAATGTGAAATAGCTATTAATTCTACTGGTTTAGTGATTCAAAATTGAACCTTGATTTGTTTATTTTTAATCACTATATGATTTCAAAGGCCTTTTAATTTATTTTGCAATAGTTTTACATAATTGTAATAAAATATCTATATAAATTTCTCGAGAGTGCCCATATAAAAATTTGACAATTTTAATATAATTTTTTAATTTGAAAACATTAAATTAAAAATTAGAGTTAAAAGGGGGGAAGTCAGAATTTACTTAAATATATATAGTATTTTGTGAATAGCTTTATACAAACAATTTGTTTGAATATAAAAAATACGCGGAGACTAATGGAGGCATTTGATTCTACTGAAAAATTTAATAAAATCTATGCGCAAGACAATTTTCTGCTCCAAAAAAGTGTTGTAAATAGTATGAATATAATATATATTCCGTGAAACGGTTTAATTTTACTACTTCACTAATTGAGTTTATTATAATGGCGAGGCACATCGATATTATGTAATTATTTAGCGGATTCTAAAGAATCTTCTATAAGTCTTTTGCCGGAAGTTGTTTTAATGATTTAACGACAGAATAATTTTTTTGAATGTTCGGAAAAATTTTAAAAATTAAAATTTGTTACTGTTATACTTCATGTTAATTAGACATTACGAAAAGCAATCAGAAACAAGTTTTTCATGTGACTTGTATATTGAAAAAATATATAATTATTATATTTATATTGAAAAAATATAAATAATAGTGATTAAGTAATAATAATCAAATTTATAATCTCGGCGAAAAATAATTTAAAAACTTGTAGTTTTGCATTGTCTTCTGCGACATCTCTAAAACTAGTTATCTCTAAAAAACTGAACTATCGACTATTATTACACTTTGCATACTCTTTACTTACTTTACTTACTCTTTGCATACTCTTTAGTAAAGGTTTGTATCATTTAGACATGAGAATCGAATAGAATTCTATTTTGGGGGTCCTTTGTAGTTTGCTGATACCCGATAAGATGGCTACCCAAATTTTCAACCGCGCATGTGCCGAACAGCTTGATCCTATTTGTAATCAATAAATATTATGAATAATCATACAGTTAAGTATTAACCCTACCGAAAAGAATCTTTGAGTATATACAAAAAATTTTTTAGGTCAAAGAATCTCAGAGAAATTCTCCGCAGGCACTCAGGTAGATATTTTTAAAGGTCCAGGAAGCTCGTTTAAATGGTCTGACGGCTTTAAAATATTCTTTCCGAATTTGAAATAAGAATACGATCATAAATAACAAGCAGAGAGGGTGACTCAATAGAGTAGCCGACACTCAAGGGTCCTTTGTTAAGCTTTCGGATTGAAATTTAGAAGTAGATTTTTTTGAATTTCATAGTTAACAGCCTAAAACATAATAATTCGGTATCGGTGGGTTTCGATAACTTCAAATATCTAACTTTTTTTTAATGCCTAAAATTGGCATTGGTAGATCGTTTCTCGTAAATGGAATGAGATACGCCAAAAAAGACAACATTATTGAATTCAACTATAAAATTGTATATCAGTATATAAGTTATAATTATAAATAAGTGTAATAAGAAACTTCATCAATTAAAAAAAATGTTAATAATTTGAAGAGAAATTTAAAAAGGGAGAGCGGATTAGCCACGACCAACTACTGTAAATAACTCTGCCCGCCCGGTACGTGACGAATACAAAAGGAACATCATATTACCGTCGCACCACTCTCAAAAGGACCACTAAAAGGATCTTGAGAAGGACCCAAATCTCTCAAACTATCCCCGAGATTATTTTGTTTTAAATTGACTTTGTTTATAGACTCAAATGGGCCAGGCTATTTCGCTAAAGAAAACTCAGAGATTTCTTTCGGTAGGGAACAAAGATTTTTTATTCTTCAAATCAAATTAAATTGATTTGCAGGAATATCTAACTTCCTAAGAAAATTAATATTAACTTAATATTGCAACTGTACATTATATCATTTGAAATAGTAACACGCTTTTATGGTGCATGCGCAGTTTGAAAAGGATGCTCTTTCAACATAACCTCAAAACTTTTCATATTTCATGAGAACTATCTTCCTTTTAATCATGACTAATGTCTATAACATTAGTTTCTTCTTTGGAACCGTTTCAATATTCATACTTTGGGTTCATTTAGAAACCATTTACTATTTTAGCTTTCTTTTTAGCAAGAGAGGTTCCTTTTTTTTGCCGCTATTTTGGAACCAAAAATTGGTTTTAATAGATACCCTAATTTTTTTGAGTACATTCTCCCCCGCCCCCCATTGTGAGAATGACGCTATAACCCCTTTTATCCAACTATTCATTTCTACATTTGTTGATTTAATCAAACGTACAATTCACTGTAATTTTATTTTAATTCACAATCAAATACATTCGATACTTACGGTGCAAGATTTTATATTTTTGATGTCTTTCAACGTTTCTTTCGCTCTATTTACTTTAATAATATTAATAATGATTCAAATCGTCACTAAAAACTGTCAGAATGTGGATAGTTGATATTCGCGCATGCAGGTAAACACGTATCATCTAGACAGTTTGAAAATAATAAATTTCGGAGTAGGCTCCCCTCATGTGTTCTCACTATTGAGGGCGGACCTGCGCAAAATGTTCGCAGTACCGTGACTCGCGGATATTTGTTTAAAGCCAGGAAAAAATTCGTGTCAATGTATTATATGTGTATAATATATTATTATTATTATTTGTCTTGATATGACGATTAGGATTAACGCTACAGAGAAACAAAAATAACATGTGATTTTTAGAAAAAAATCGAAAAACGGGGCTTTTTGTTTGACTGTAACTGCTAGAATATCAGTGATAGATGCACAGGAAGTGAAAACCCACTGAAAGATTGTATTTTGCACATTTTTTGACAAAACTTTGCGTTATAAGGAGTAATATTATCATCACGAAACCTGATCCCTCATTATGCACCTTTAAATAAAGTGATTTAGAGAACATAAAGGGTGCTCCACCTAACATCACGGGATAAGAGTGGCAGATAACTGTTCTATTATATCGAAATTTAATTTGTCCATTCATTCAGCGAAATTGCCAGATGATATTATAGATTTGAGAGTCTACAATCTACAATACCGTCCGATAATATCACTGAATAAACGGAAAAGACAATTATGATAATTTCTTGAATAAATAGGTCAGGGATAATATAATCCAAACAGAGTCACTCTGCTGAATAGATGTATAGCCTGAGATAAGGTTTATGTAATATAGATTAGATTTTGATCTTGTGATCGGTTTTACTGCTTTAACCTCAGGTGACTGTTGGCATTAGCGCTGCGTGGAGGGAAGCATAATGTGAGAAAAGAGAGACGAACCAAGTAGTGCAAGTTAAGTTCTCTATCTTGCTGAAGATGGAGAAGCAAGATAAGAAAGAGGGAACAGAGCACTCTGTTTAATCTACTGTGTTGCATAAATGCATAATCTTGCCTCCTCGATCCCGGAAATGCCAGGCGCTTTTTCTTGCCCCTGAGGCTCCACTTCCGCTTCCGACGCTAAAGCTCATCGTAGTAGCCAAAGACGAGAGTCATTAAGACACAGGAAGCGTAAAGCCACCTTTGACGCGCTTTTGAGTTACTTCTTTTGCTCTAGACTCTGGAAAGTCTGGAAAGTCAAACATGGCCTCCCTTTCTTCGAAGTCTTCAAGGGAATGCACAGTAGTGTACTCTTGGACGATAAATTGTTTATTCTTTTGAGATTCGAGCGTGTCAAAGAAAGAGAGACAATTCACTTCTGTCACAAGAATCAATTTTTCTTCGTTTCTTCATTTTAGTGCTTAATACGGACAACATTATAGAAAAAATTGCCATCTAATCTTTGATCGAGAATTCATAATAATAATAGTTTTCAAATCAATTAATTCACAATCACCACATTGAAGCTCCTACACGGAAAAAATACATCCGTAGAAAAATCATGAACTTGTAGCTAGGTCTCGGATACGGGATAAAAAAAATAAAGATTAAGTCCTTATTTCTATGAAAAATGTATGGATAAATTTGAAACTTTTTAATGAACGGTTCGAATTTCCTACGAACAGTTCCTGAAAATTTTAGACTTGAATATAAAAAGGGAAAATTTTTATCTGTGCAATTCAGTTTATATTTATTTATAAATTCGCACAACTCTGAGGATTTTAACATTCGAACTGCTGACTCGACAGTTTTTAAGCATAAACCATGAGCGCGTATACACGCGTAGCCATCGGGGATGAATAATGTAGGTCTAATAAAAATTTTAGCCACTCAGCCGATGAACTCAAACCACACATACGCGTCCACATACGCACCGAGCGTGTGGGTGAGAGTGTATGCAGGCAGTGTTCCGCAGATTTATCGGGCAAGCTCCTGAGTGCTCTGTGAAACTTTACCCTATCACTCATAATATTTTTGTAATTATTTATGAAAAATAAAGTGATGAACGGTTTTAGATTTGTCATATCGAGTTCGTCAATTCTTTCGCAAAATTTACGGATCATTTATGAAAATACATCAATTTCCAATTAATTTTTCTCAAATCCGAGACCTAGCTACTAGTTCGTGACTTTTTTACGTATACATTTTTTCCGTGTATGTTTCCGCTCACTTATCGTGTGGTTTTATCTCTTGATTTTTTTTCACTCCCCAGTTAGAATATTTTCATTTAAAGTTGCTGCTGTTAGATGATAATTCACTAGTTTGAATTGAGATATCAAATTTACATCACGCTAGATCGACATAACAATCATTTTTATCTGACACTAGCATCAATTAAAACTAATTTCAGTTTTGTTGAATTTTCCTTAAAAGATTTAATTAATTATAGCTCCAGTTATTTTGTAAAAATAGTAACTTGCAACGTTCCTACTCACAGACTCAAATAACATCAAGTCCCTTTAAATTTTTTCTATAGACAAGAACATATGTTACATAATTTAAAACTTATAATAATTTCCAAAAAATGAATCAGAGCTCTTATTCTGACTGTTCGAATTTGAATAATTTGCAATTGCAAACCTATAAAATTAAATAAATATAAGTTTTCAATCTTGTTTTATTTCTGAAAATTCTCAATTTCGTATGTTGGCTTTAGGTTGAACCTGTGAATAATTTTTTTGTGTTGACCCTAGGAATTTATACAGAAATATTTTTGCTTTTCCAGAAAATGTTCAATCCAGTGTAGTGATTTCAAGCTAATTCGTGTCAATTTTCGTAATTTTTGGGTCAAAAAACCTAAAGTATGCTTGCTCTTGCATAAAAATGCTATGATAACCTTAGGTTTCTGATTATTTTTCCTTTATAATACACTTGAAGCGACAGACGGGCAGACAATTTACCGACTGCATCAGGGTTGCCTGCGAAACGCTAAAATGGTACAATTCCAAAAAAAAGCGTTCAGAATTTTATAATTTTTATCATACACATTAGATGTTAAAGCGTCTTCATTTGCAAATCTTTGAATTGAAGCATATATCAATAATGTAATAAATCATACAATAAAGCATATAATAATCTTAAATCTGCAAATTGTAATTGTTTAAGCCAAATTTTTCAGAATCACACACCATTATAGTATAAATATTTAATGTTTTTTAAATCATTTTATTAAATGTATGTTTATATTGGCATAAGGTTCCAGGGTGAGTAGCGACTCCTGCTTTGGGAATCGAACCCGCATCTACGTAGCTACCAAGACTATTGTTGGAACACAAGACAATCACGATACTGTTTGAGCCAAGATAACTTCCTAATATTTAAAATAAATAACTTGTAATTTTCTATTTTCAAAATTCACAAATTTTCAAAGTTAGCTCCTAAAAATTGCAGGGCTTTCAATGGTGAATCTTTAAAATTCAAAACTTCTTACTTAAAAAATATTAATTAAAAATTATGCAGAAGTAGAGTTTTTAAATTAAAAATTCTGCAATTTTGATCAATGACATTTAAAATATTATTAATTTGGAAGATTTATAATTAAAAATTTCACTTTAAATCTTAAGAATGATTAACAATTTAGAATTTTTATTGATACGTGTGTAAAATTCAACAATGGTTAATTGTGTCTCTTCTAAATTTTAGAACTTTGAATTTTAAATTCTGAATCTTGAATCATTTTTAATTTCGACCACATACAATTAAAAATCTATATAATTCAGACTATTTATATTCGAAATTGCACCAACTTAGAAAATTTCGAATTGAAAAATTGACATTCGATTTAAAAAACAACGAAATTTAAGAATTCTTATTTATACATCTTAAAAATTCAAGATGTTTCAGTTGTAACTTTTTAAAATTGTAGAACTTTGATCATTCAAATTTATAATTTTTTAATTTTGAAGTTTTAGAATTGAAAACTGATTTTTGTGCTTGAAAATCACAAAAACTTAGGAATTTTCATTTAAATATAAATCTTAAAAATTTAAGTGTTTTGAATAATAAATCATTAAGTTTGAACAACATAAATGTCAAAACTACATCATTTCTAATTATATACATTAAAAATTAAAGCATCTTTAATTGGAACCCTCAAAATAGATGACTGCCAAAAATAACAAACTTGTGCATCACTTAGAATTAAAGAATAACTTACTACGATATAAAATCGAACATTAACTTATTAATTTTTTTCTCTGCATCTAATTTCTGCTGAGATAAAATATTATACTTGATATTAATAATTAACAAATATCTAAGTTTCTTATCGTTTAAAGACATGTATGCACGGACTAGATGTACGTACATCTTACCCAGAATCTTATTTTCTCTTAATCGTTACCATAAAGTGTACATTGAAACACACTGACTTGAAATGTTTATTAAAATAGAACCTGGATAGAGAAAAGTGGGTGCTTCTTTTAAAGTGGAATACAGAGAGACTAGATCTCTGGTCAATTTAAAGCTGACGGATAATTCGAGTTCGTCTAAGTATCCAGTAAATAGATTCCGATCTAGCACCTTTCTAGATCTGGAAGCGACTACGTCATTCCCTTTTCCCTCTCCACTTGCCTACTTCGACCTCTGCAGACAACCCAGGTTCTCAACAATTCGTTTGTTCCAGTCTTACCTATCCTATTCCGAATTTCAGTAACGGGCAAACGAAAAACAAACTGGAGGAGCAGTTAGCATTTAAATGAATACCCTTTGTTTCTACTTTCCAAACACGTTTTCTTGAATTTCGGAAGAAACGATTGTAATGCTTAAATGAATTAGAAAATAGATACAGAAATGTTAATCAAGATGAAGGTTCGGTTTAATGGCGGTGATTAAAATTTAATACAAACAGAAGATTGAGATACAGTAATTTGTTTGACTTTAGAATAATAATGTGGTCTGGATTAGCGCTTTTTATGGGAGAGTTGAAACTATGCAACTTTTATTTCGAGTATTGAATAATTATATGGCTTAATTTTTTCAGAAGATAGCGCAAGAAGCTTCCATTAATTACCGAAAATTTTTTCTTTTAATGGGGGGGGAGGATCGAGAAAATCTTACGAATCCTTACTGGGGAGGGGGGTCCTATGCATTTTTTATGTAAGTTTTTTCTTTTTGGTTATTTTTGTTTAAATGTGCTCATTGAAACGTGTTTTTAAATCATGTGAAAATATTTGATATTATTTGAGTTCAATGTATATATCGAAGATCATATCGCTAAATGCATTAAGAGACTTTGACCTCATGGAAATCCGACAAATTCCTTGAAAAAGTATGGAAGTCCTTTAAAATTCTTTGAGATCCGTGAAATGTTTTCAAGTCATTAGAATCACTTGCAACCTTTCAAATCATATACAAATACCTTAAAATCCTTGGTTTCTTTTACAATCCTTTAAGAGATTTTTTTAAAATACCTTAGGATCTTTTATATTTGTTAAGTGACGTCTTTACTGGTTTTTTTAAGATTTCGAATTTAATTTACCCAGTGATTCAAATTGTTTAGAAGAACTTTTCTAATGACATCAGATTGCTAAGAAAACGACTTCTTATATGTTTCATAATTAAAAAGTATTTTTCTTTACAATTCAATAATGTACTCAGATTTTTTTGACATTTTTACGGTGACATTCAAAGGTCGCTCAAGGTCATTTTCTTGAGAAAATGTCGATTCAATTTAACTTCTTCTGCATTATTATGGAGAAACGGTGTCAATTTATTCACTTTAGCAAACAAAAAAATTAGCCAAGATGTTTGATGAACGTTGTAATACTATTTCACGGGATTTCAATATTATTTCGAAGAATATTACCTCTTTGTAAATTATTATAATAGAAAAACGTACCTAACACTTGCATATTAGATGGCAGTTTATCGGCAACTAAGGTTACTTCTATACACCAACATCTCGCCCCCATTTTCACCTCATATTACAGGCAGAAACGCTTATTCCACATTGACTAGTGCTTAAATGCACTATTCTCCACCGAACAACGGCAACTTTTCTAACCCAGAAAATTACAATCCAATACATTTTTTGGATACGCTGTGTAAGATCTTCACAACTTTCCTAAACAACAGCTAATACACAGCAGAGATAGATATGGACTTAGGATTGGAAAAATGTGCTAAGATTCATCTTAAGAAAGAAAAGATGACCCGCCGATGACCCTGAGCTTGTGAATATGAGTGCCATCACAAATCTTTTCACTGTAGAGACGTATACATATATACGCGTGCCTCAAAGTCGGATTCAGGACGTGTAATCAGTGAAGGAGTATCTTGGAAGCAGAGACAAAAATCTTTTCGACAGATTTTGTCTTCAATCTGCCGGCGTTGAACAAGAAATCTGTGACTAACATTCTTGTTGTCCCAGTTCTACTTTACTCGTCTGTTCCGCAATTAAACATCTCATGCGGTCAAGGTCGATGCGACGCGGACTTTCGAATCTCCAATATGTTCATAACCGAATTGTTCTAATAAGTCTAGCTTATATTGTTGTAAATGGAAAAGATTGGCAACGGAACGTTCGTCTACAGAACGACAAACGGGTGGCCGAGATCCTTAGCCTCAATATCAACAACAGAAGTGAGGAAAGTGCTTTATCAGTTTTAAGAGCCGTAATTAAGAAAGCAGATGTTGATCAATTCCGCCAACAGCTTGTTGAAAACAAAATGTACGAAAACTTTCACGCAGATGTAGAAACTCAGAGTTTCTCGAAGGTGCAAACTTTTGATTTTCAGAGAGCAACAGGACTTCCTTTAGATACAAAGGGTTTCATTTTCACTCGCCAGGACTGTCATTTTTACCTTAGTAAACGTGACCGAATTTTGTGTCAAGAAGTTTCCAGTGCTACGTTCAGAGCATGCCATGTGGACGCTGCGGTTCTAAGAGTTATTTATTACCACTTTTGTCACTCTAACGTTGTTGACTGCGACCATGTCCTCCCGAACGTTCTGAGAGCGATTGAGCCAGTTGTGGAAAACTAAAATAGTGAAATCTTTTCGAGAAAATAACTACATTCGTGATCGAATTCTTGGTTGCGGCCGACTACATCACTGTTAATGAAAAGGAGTGACTGGAGGGGAATTATGACTTTAAATGGGAGCTGCGACGATTGTACGCGAAATATTCAGTTATTGTAATGGTTTTTGTGATCAGTGTTCCCGGATGTGCGATCCTATCGTTGTTTCATAACCGTGAAGCCACACACTCGTGCCAAAAATATGGCAAGGGACTTGCAAGGTGAATGCAAAAAGCTCTCATTATTGCTGAACGTGGTCATAGGTCCTATTTACCGCAGTACTACTGAGAGCCGGTTTAATTTCTAGATAACAGTTAATCTCATGTTAGTGGGACCCTCAGGTGCTTGTTCAAGCATTCTTTTAAACAGTGTGTGTGTGTGTGTGTGTGTGTGTGTGTGTGTGTGTGTGTGTGTGTGTGTGTGTGTGTGTGTGTGTGTGTGTGTGTGTGTGTGTGTGTGTGTGTGTGTGTGATCAGAAAAAATTCATTTAAAACAACTTAATTGGCAAACGTTTTGTTTTCAAGGTCATTTTATTACACCTAATGACAATAGATTAAGGACAGCTCCATGATCAGTCTAAAAAATGCTTCGTAATTGGTCACTTATATTCAATGGGACCATAGATCATTTTTTTTTATCAGTGCTACCAGTGATTTTCCACAGATGGAAAATTAATCACCGGAATTACGGATTTTAAGTATTTATAATCTTACTGCATTTATGTTTTTTTTTAATTTTTTCAACTGCCCAAAACTGTAATTGAAAACTTTTGTGACTTTATTTGGCTTCTGTGTGAAATTATGCAGATCTATATAAGGAACTACAGAACGATTTTTTTATTTTGTTTACTCACTCGCGGAACAAACACAAACATGTCATGAGACACACGCCCACACAATGTTACAATTCATTCACCTGATCTCTTTTTTCTGCTTATTTCAGTGTAATTTGCGTTTGATTACATTTCATTCAGTGTGAAATTTGGAGAGTTTTCATGCGAACAATAATTGCTTTTGGAGCAATTAGCAGATTCGTTTATCCAGCACGAAGCTTTCATACTTGCGTTGTGGGGCAGGCAACGGAATGAACAGTTTCCGTGATTTAGATGAGCGCGTATCTATTGATGTGTGGAAGTCGAACAATAAAAGTGCTTTCTAGAAGGATCGACTTTTTAAAAAAGTTGCAGATTATTTCAGCTCTTTGAATTCATTATGTACAAGACATGTTTCGCCTCATTATTTTTTAACTACACTTACAGTTTTTACACATAATATTGAAATCGACGACAATAGATGAGTGGTGATTTTTGATGCTTCGAAATGTCGAATTTTAAGCACGGACGGATGCGGATATCAAGCAGATGATGGGTGAACGTTCAAGACCGGGAGGTTTCACGCAGAGGATGAATGTGGGGCCCACATGGGTACTCAAATGCTGCCAAAGGTCTGCATTTAACCTCGTCTTTTGGTAAATAGCTGTACTCAGCGGTTTTGATATTTAGTAGTCTTTAACTTCTCTAATTAAATGCTCAGGCGAATGCGAGCGCTTCTAATAAAAATACAGCTGCAGACGGTAGAGGAATTAGGGACTTCACAGGACTAAGTACTTCGTTCGCCAAAAAATAATTCTGTTGTGATTACAAATATTTAGTTCGTTCAGAAAAATTATTTTGTCAAATATACGATATTTGTGTCACTTATAAAACATCATTGTGTTAAGCCAATAATTATTTGGTTAATTTAACCACATAAGTTTATTCAATTTACAAAGAATGTTGCGCCTAACAAACTTTTTGGTTAGTACAACCATACGATTCTATAAAATAATTTTATTGGCTAAAAGAAATGATTTTGTTGCTTCTATAGCAACCAAAAAATTTGTTTGGTGAACCAAACATTTTTCTCAGTGCATATAGACTACAATCCTTGGGGTTAAGGTTAAGGTACCCTTAGTAAGGTTGCATTATCTACACATAAATATACAAGAAGGATAAACATGTGAGTAAGAAAATAAAAAAATTATAGACATAATGTAAAAATAAAAATGATTCAAAAAATCCTGAGCACTTGCTTGTTCTGAAACAATTTTTTTTCTTTTTCATTGAACCCTGAATTTCCGAACTATTTATTCTAAATATCAGCAGAAACTGTACATTTAATCGCACTACTGCCGCTAATGGAGAGTGAGTTAACCAATTCTAATTAACACTGTTCCATGTGCCTCAGCATGATTTCGTTAGTTATCGTTGAGTATTCTATAGGGCTTTAAATAAATTATTAAATCCACGTTCCTATTTAATAATTAAACTAACGCAAATA
>NC_046658.1:51193614-51203592 GCF_010883055.1 Belonocnema kinseyi | reverse complement strand
ACAGTTTAAGGTGGGTTCTGAATCACCAAGAGCAACAGCTTTAAGTACTTAGAGAAAACCTTTTTCTCTAGAGGTACCGGTCCCACGACTCTCCGGAGATGAACAATTCCCTTACTAGGCTAGTGTTCGCCGCATAGGCCGTCGAGACTCTTCCAGAGTGCGAGGCGGGAATCGCACCTTTTAGCCGAATGAGTGGGTCCAAAACCTACGCTTTTTCCCCCACGACCATCGTCCCACCTTTATATATATATATAAATGTGTGTGTGTGTGTGTATTATAAGAATATATTTTTCAAATATTTGCATCAACTTTCTCATTATTATGTAATATTTTACACTATTTACATCCAATAGGTTAAGAATCGAGAAGTTCAAATATTCTTGAAATCTCAAGTTCACTTTTCAGGAAATCTTTCGGATTCCCTAGAAATATTTGCAGTATTTTCAAATTCTTTACACTCTTTCGAAAATGCTGCAAATCACTTAACATCTTTTTAAGCCATTTGTAAATTCTTTCAAATTTTTTGAATTTTATGAGCATTGCGCATAATCCCTTAAAATATCTTTAAGACGATTGAGCTGCGTGCAAATCCCTTCAAACCCTGTAAAATTGTGAACATCCCTGAAATCACACAAAGCGTTTAAAAATCCATAAAAACCCTTTATACACCAAACTCTTGTTTTTAGTTCAGTGTCGGGGGTTGCCCTCAAATAGCTTTTGACTGAACTCGGCGGGATCGAAAAATAAATAGTCAGAGCCGCCTGGATTTTGTAAAAATACTTTAGGCAGAATCCATGTTAAATCAGCCAGGATTTTACACTGGGCATAGCATAATATCTCAGAAATTAAATATGTTGTCTCTACAACTTGTTACCTAGTTGAGATATTTATCATTTTTGTTTATATTCTAATAGGGTTCATCGTCTTCTTTGAAAATCCGCTGGAAAATTGGAAAAAGGTTTTAAATGAACTAATTAGCAACGATTTTTCGAAAAAAAATTTTAATCGATTGTCTCGAAAGCCCCACCATTCTATTTTTGGTCAATTTCATTTGAACTTGTACTTTTATAATGAACATATCTTGTGAGTTTGATGTTTGCTAAATTTTTATGATCAGAAGAATTCTTTTTTTTTATAATGGAGTTTTCTGTTTCTTCTAGTAACAATGACAGATGTGTACGACAAAATGTTCAGGTAAAAGTCTAAATATCTAAAAAAGTTCTACAAAAAAAGTCTCTTGTTCTTTTGCGATATTTTTCATCACTTGCAAGAAAAATGAAAAATTACATTATGAAGAGAAAAAATTCTCCTGGCCTAAAATTTTTCAAAAGTATTTAAAAGAATAAAAAACGTGGCGTGTTCAAGAAAATCATTTTGATCTTTTTCTTGAAATTTTCAAAACATGGAAACAAATATTTTCTGGAAAACTACAGATTTTTTATTTTTCCAAATTTTTTGAAAACTTTGAATCAGGATAAAAATAAAATGATAAATATGTCAATTAGGTAAAAATGTATAAAGTTCTAAAGGAAAAAATTTGAGCTTTCTTAAAAAAGTACAAAGTTCAAATACTTGTAAAAAATATGGCACTTAATTTTGCAAATCAGAAAAATACTTATTGTCTAATTTCCTCTTAAAACACATCATATTTCGTTCTGAAGATATTCTGCCATTTAAAGTGCAGAACTCTGCCTGATTTGGAATATATTCCGACTTCCGTATCACAAAAAATCTTTTAAAATCCTTTACAATGACGTGACTTGGTCTCAAATTTCTTTAAATTCCTTAAATTCACTTAAAAAACTTAAAATCCATTGAATGCCCACGAAGTAATAATCACCCTATTAAATCTTATAAAATCCTTTGAAATATTTTTAAATCTTCTGAAATCTCTGGCAATCTTTTAGGGTCTTGCGAAACCCCTTGAAATTCTTTAAAATCTTCATCAATCCATAAAAATCACCTGATACCCTAAAAAATTCTTTTAAATACTACATGAAATTCTTTAAAATCTTCGTAGTTCCAAAGTAACTTAAAAATATTTTTAAATCTCTCAGAATCACTTACAATTTCTTAAAATCTCATGTAAAAAACCATGGAATCGTTCTTATAGTACCTTACAATCCCTGAAATCAATAGGTGTCTTTTGAAATCCCCTGAAATTCAGTAAAATTTTTGGTTTGATATTCTTCGAGATATCATGAAATCCTCAATAGGATTTGGAAATCTCTTTCAATACCGTGAGAATTGTTTGATTATATTTTTCATACTTTGTAGTCCTTTGGAATGCCTTGAAATCTCTTGAACAATTCTCGTATCACTGGAAATACTTCAATTCTTTTAAAATTCCATGAAATACTGTTTAAAATAAACATAATTGATATATTTTGTATGCATCAAGTAAAACATATAAAATCTTACATAAGAAGGGGGACGGAGATTATAAAAATCTTCGCAATCCTGACAATAGACCCTTGGGTGATTAGTGAAC
This sequence comes from Belonocnema kinseyi, assembly GCF_010883055.1. Taxonomy (NCBI): domain Eukaryota; kingdom Metazoa; phylum Arthropoda; class Insecta; order Hymenoptera; family Cynipidae; genus Belonocnema; species Belonocnema kinseyi. The sequence goes on along the minus strand of NC_046658.1, from coordinate 51,201,101 downwards.
CTTGCCTTAATTAGAATCTTTATGAAACCGACAGCAATATTCCGGAAGGTTTAAAATATTTGAGAACACTGCAGAATATTTTGTATTGACTGATAAGATATTGCTGAAGATTGGTATTCATGAAGATTAATTGGTTCTTAAAATCTATATGAAAAATGTTTTTTGTTTGTTCATTTTGTGCTTCAACTCTCCATAATAATAAAGGATTTAACAATTTTATTTATCAAAACGGTGAGTTTACAGAGTGCTAATTAAAATTAATTGTGTCTGTCTTATTTTCAATTCAACAGAGAAATTAATGAGCCACTTAGCTGTAAACTTCGTCTCGGATATTCATGATCTGAGGAGAAACAAACTTAACGAACTTGTCGGAACGTTCTCCAATAACACCGTTTCGGTAAAAATTTTCTTGCGATGGCTGTGTTCAATCTCAGGACGAAAGGCTCCAAGTTATTGACATTCAGAAACTACAAAACCTTGAATTTGGCCGAAAAAATGAAATTACTGAGTTTATATACGAATATAAGATCAGCCAGACATGTTCACTGTCGCTGAAATTCGACATAAAATTCCTGCCACGTTGGATAACGTTTTGAATCAACCTAATTGGGTTGATTATCCTGGAGGGATTACCAACGGACTGGTAGAGCTGACTTACGACCAAAAGGCATAATTGGGTAATTACTCAATTAAACGATCTTGAGGCTTGAGAATTTATACTTGCATTTCGACGACGATTTCCTAGGAAGAAAATAATTACCTTTTGTCACAGGAGGGGAACCTGCAATGTTCAAGAGATATCCTCTACATATTCGATTTCCAATCTTAAAATATTTATAATTATTTTAACTTTTAATACTTGCGGTAAAAAGTGACCATTTTCCAACTTTTAAAAGTTGTTTCAATCATGAATTTTTTTAATTTAAGCTTTTCATGTTTTTGGCATTACAATTCTAAGCATTGCTCCCATAGAAAGTATTGTACACTGCTGCGCATGATAATCATATTCTGCAGGACGAGCGAGGTGTCAAAACATTGGGTGCTTTTGACCATTTCTATAAAAGACAGTGCCGCAAGAATAATTATAACTCATGGCGACAATAATGAATTTTAACTTTTCGTAAATTGTTTACACAATGTTCTAAAAATCTTATATTTTTAAAGTTTGTTAATTGTTTACTTTGGTTCCCGTGCAGGAATCCAACCAGGGATCCGGCCAATTCCCGGCCGGATAGCCCTGATTTAAGCCAGGCGCTGGTCGGGGAATCCGACCGGGATCCAGCTAAAAACTTCACGGTAAACTGATCGGATCGCGGCTTTATTACATCGTAAAGATTGCGGTGAACTTTCAAAGTCAAATCGAACGAACTAATTCTGGCAAGAAATTTGGTGTACAATTTTAATCCCTGACGATAGAATCTTTTAGCAATTTGGAAACCACGTGGTTACCCTGGTGGACCGAAGGAAACGAATGAGCCCCCACAAAGTACCCGTAAAGACCCCATTGGCTCCCCATTCGGTTCCTTTTAAAAAAACTGAAAAAAAAACAGCAAAATCCACTTTCAAATGGTTGAAATTCGGATTCTACGTTAAAATTTTCGTATGGATGCTAGCGCCACGCAGTGGAAACCTCAGACAACAACGCTGCGATGTAAGTGAGAGAGAATTTTACTTTTAAACTTCGCACGCAACATACTACTTGAGCTATTATGGATGCGCTTGAAGTCACCTTCAGCAGAAGTCAATGACATTTTTACAAATTTTTAACACTGCAAAAAAAGTATTGCGATTACTCCGTGAGTTTCTAATAGAAAATTTAACGTAGAATCCGAATTTCAAAAGTTTAAAAGTTGATCTTGCTGTTTTTTTGAGTTTTTTAAAAAGGAAATGAATGGGGAACCAATGGGGAATTTACGGGTACTTCTTAGAGGCTCCATTCGGTTCCTTCGGTCCGCCAGAGGATTTAAGGTCAGGAAGGAAGAAAGAAAAAACTGTATGTGCAACAGTATATATTAAAATGTAAGAAATTTAAATTACATTTAAGTCCAAACTAAAGATCCTATTTAACGTCCAATAATCACATTGATGCGAATTCCTGTTAAAAACAAGAATCCAACGACCAAACTCGGACCACAACGAATAAACAAAAACAAAAAATTTTATTGTGATCTGAAAATAAAATTTCGAACAAAAATAAAAAAGAGGAAAGAAAAATGAGAAGGGAGCCTACCAGATCCCCTTCCCTCTCTTATTCTTTCTTTCGTATTTTTTATTTTTATTATGATTCAATTACAATAAAATAACATTAAAAATGCGAATTGAAAATAAATAAAATTGTATTACCAACGTTTCGGTTCTCGTAAAGTACCCTTCTCAAGGCAAGACTAATTTAAATGGTAGTAATAGACAGCACCCACGAACAGGTGCTCTCTCTTTGATACCTGAGAATCGAATGTAACTGAATCAGGAATTTGAATATCTGTCATATTTACAAACCAAGGATCTTTACCTTCGTATTCAAAAATCCTATGTAAATATAAATTGTACTCTTGAACATTAGTTTGCTGACGAATCAAATCAAAAACTTTTTTATCATTTTCAACAACACTGTTTAAAAATCTTTGATTGAGGAGAATCTGCTGCTTTAAAAGTTCAATAATTTCATCTGGTTGTTAAAGAACTTCTAATTCACTTTTAATTCTGGAAATTTTTGACTTTAAACAATAAACATGATTTGAAACAGCTTTGATAAATAAATTTAGTAGTGAGAATTTTTAATTGTTTAAAGTGTGTTCAAATTTTCTATTACAGAAATTACTTTGAAAAGAAAAATTTCGAAATTTGTTGTCCAGGAACAAAATTTTTTGAAGTAAAGCATCATTTCTTCTACATTCAATCAAAAATATTTTTTCAAGTATACTGCCTCTTAATTTTTTATTGATATCACACCATAATTTAAACTTTCTCAACACCTCAGGACCATGCTTACCTCTTATCCAATTAAAAAACACAAGAATCCAACGACCAAATTTGGACCACAACGAATAAACAAAAACAAAAAATTCTATTGTAATCTGAAAAAAAAAATTTCGAACAAAAATTTGTCTTGGGCAAATTTTTTTTCCAGAGCAGATATCTGTAAATTATACTTTTTAAATAATAATTCATCTAGCATCCATAATTAAGTCTTTGCTGATATCACGGCTCTTAATAAAAAATGTGGAATTTCTACAAAAACATTAACCTTGCCAGTGCCCGACCGGCTACCGACCATGGAATATAACCAGGGTTGGCCCGGCCAGTAACCGCCCGGCTCCGGACTACGTGATTCGAGAAAAATGTAGCCCGGTCGGCTCCCGCCCGGTTCCTGTCCATGAAACCCAACCAGATGTAGCACGTCCGGAAAAATTAGAACCAACCGGGGAAATTTCTACACGGGTGACTTTTCCAAACTGTAAATTAAAGAGTTTGGCACCTTTTTGACAACCTTTTTAGTCCAAAAACAAAATATCGCTCGCTACAGAACAAACTTATTTGTATTTTTGTATAAAAATACAAAATTATTTCAAAACATTATTCAGTTACTAATTTTTTTTATAACAGTTTGAACATTCCACGTAACTGTGATAACTTCATACTCACTTTTATAACTTTTTCATAAAAAAGTTTGAATTTTTCTAGGGAAGAAAAATTTTTAAAAAGTGAAATAAAATTGTTTTTCCAAATAAAATTCTTAAGTGAAACAATATAAGGAGAAAGGTATCTTATTATAAGAAGTTTTCGTCGATAAAACATTTCTCTATAATTAAACATTTGTAGATTAAAATATATGTATTTAATGTATAAAAAATCCTAAAAAATCAAATTTTCATTTATTTTATGTTCATTTAAATTTTTATTTAAATTTCTTTAACCTATCAAAGACGAAATAATTTCTCTCATCTATTCATCATCAGTATTTATGTAAATTATTATAGTTTAATGAAAAGCAAATGTACATCTTATATTTCCTAGTAAAAAATGCTTCGACTTGAGTTCGACATAGTTATGTCTTGAGTTTCTCTCCATGACATCGATGTTTGGCTGCATCTCAAAACTGAGTTGGGACATAGGGCTTCTTCTCAATTTTACGATCACGATATGTAAAAGGGCGTTTACTTTTTTCAAGACGACCCTTGTCTTGACTAAGGCGACGTTTACTTGTCTAAAGACGAATGCTGTCTTGGCTGAGATTCTCGCCGTACACTTGTCTCAAGACCTTTTGCGAATCAGAAATTAGATTAAAATAGATAACTGAAAAGTTTGTAATTATTAAATTGGATATATTTCAAATTTTAATATATTTTACCAAATTAATTAAATTTTAAAAAATTACAAAATTCAGAATATGTGGGCCTGAGCAAGTATTACCCTTATAGATTTTCTTTAAAATAATTGACATTGTAACTTTCTAGAAGGATCTCCTAAGCCGTTAGAAATACATAAAAATAAACAACATTTTTGGCATCCTCGCCAAACAAGTAAAATACAAATGAAAATCCGTAAACAGATTGATATATATATATATATACATCAGCCCCATGCATCGCCCCCACTTTTCTGTTTTCTTACGATCCGGAGGGGAATTGTCGGTTAAACTAATCCAACAGATGGCGCTACAAAAAGTAGGTCTGTCTTTTTTATTGAATTGCATTGAGAAAAAGCAAAAATAATTAAAAACTTGATGCAGTTTGCAAATAAACAAAAAAATAATGGATGCAAAAATAAGAGTAACTATTACTATTTATTAAAAAAAAAAGAAAAAGTCATGAAAATATGTAATTTAATATGAATCAGATTTAATTTTGAGATACATTTTGAAAGCAGTTCGAACTTTATATTTTTGTGATTTATTTTGATGATATTATTGATTTTAGTATTTTTTCTTCTTAAAAAAATATTTATTGTTGAAATTATTAATGTAGCTAATGAAAAAATAAATAATATTTAAGACCTCAATGACAAAAGCATTTAAAATATATACATGATCAGAAGAATTAATAAAAATTATATGACGTATATCAAATCTTAACAATTTCATGTTTTGAAAAAATATTTGTTTAAAGCAATAGTAATTGTAATTAAAATATTAGAGGGAATAATTTGGTAAAAAGTCAATGAATATACTAATAAATGAGAAAATCGATTTAATATTAATTAATATAATGTACATATTTATTTAAATTGAACCGAACATCATATATACATTTATACAGTGCAATCATTTATTTGTTGCTTAACCTTGAAAGCTTTTTTCTTGCTGCATTCAACCCCTAATCATTTTATTAAACATTTTTAATTTAAAGGAGATTTTGAATTAAATAGTTAATTATATTATAAAAAAACTCATTTCTAAAATGGGCAGACTATATAAGCTATTAAGATCTTAAAAAAATGTACTGTATTCTCTAGTTGTTTATTAATAATTTTTCTGCTCAAAGGATGAAAAAACTGAAATTTTGTGAATAACAATTTTTTACCCATTAACCACTGACCAGGAAAACTTTATATTGTCTTAAATTAATGTTTAGGGACTCATAAAATACAAATAAATTGCTTATCATTTCATTTATTTGTTACAAACAAATTTGATAAACAAATTAACAAATAGTCTTATTATCGATAAAATTTTTTTGTTGCTAACAGAACAGAATTTGAGATTTTTCACATTATTATTTCCTTCAATGGTTAGAACGACTTCAGGTATTCCTTCAAACAATAAATATTTAATAATATTTGATAAAATATAACAATCAAAATTTTTGTAAACGAATTAGATAAAGAAGTTCAAAATTTTGGTCCTTTCGCATGGAAATTTTTTTCTGCACTGTAAATGTTTTAAACTGTTGGACGAATGACTGCTAGTAACAAAAATATTTGAGAAGTTAACAATAACCATGGTAATAAATAATTTTTGTGACAAAATATTCAAATATAAGGTTTTATCAAAATTTTTCGTTCCTTTAGTTGCTACAATGACTCCGGATATTCCTAAAATAATGTATCTTTGATAACATTTAGTAGAACATAAAAACTTACATTTTTAAAAACAATTTACACAAAAAATTTCTAAATGCTGGCAGTTTCACTTGGAAAAAGTCGGCTTTTCAATCTTAATAGATTGAAAATGAATCATAACACTGCGTGCTAAGATTCACTCATCTAATATGACTAGCAGTTATTCGTCCAATAGCTTAAAACATTTACAGTGCAAAAAAAATTCTGTGCGAAAGGGCCAACATTTTTAATTTGTTTATCTAATTTGTTTATAAAAATTTAAATTGTTTTATTTTATCAAATATTATTAAATATTTATTATTTTAAGGAATACCTGAAGTCGTTCTAGCCATTGAAGGAAATTATAATTTGAAAAATCTCAAATTCTAATATCTTGCCACAAAAATTGTTTATCGCAGTGGTTATTATAAACTTTTAAATTATTTTTGTTATTAAATGTCATTTCTACATTAATGGGAAGCACTTTTAGCGAACAAAAGAATTCACCGATACTAAGACTTTGTTCATACTTTGACTGGAAAAATTATTAATAAAAAAATAGAGGAAACAGTAGTTCGGAGAGTCAAGATCTATAGAATTTAATGATCTTTTATTTAAAACAGAAAAATTCTAAATCGCAAGAAAATTAGAGGCTCTGGACATTTTTGAATGAAGAAAGTGCATTTCCTCCAACTGTGCGTCATGAGTACAGCACGTTTTTTTTCATAGATTTTAATAGTTTATAGTATGTTTATTTAATAACTGAGGTTTGCTATAATATAATTAACTATTTAATTCAAAAGTTTCTTTAATTTAAAATTTTTTAATAAAATTATTAGGAGCTGAATGCAGCGAGTAAAAAGATATCAAGATAAAGCGACAAATAAATGATTAAACTGTATAAATGTATATATGATGTTTCGCTCAATTTATATAAATATATACATTATATTAAATAATAATAAAAAACAATTACAATTAAAAAAACATTTTAATTACAATTATCACTACTTTTAAAAAATATTTCCTTCAAAACTTGAAATTGTTCAGATTTTGAAAGTATAAAGATCCTTTACTTTGCAACTTAAGTTGTAGTCTTGCATGTTTTAATTATTATTATATTTACATTGGATATAATTAATTTTATTAATTATTCTGATCATGTACATGTTTTCAATATTTTTGTCATTGTGGTCCTAAATTTTATTAAATTTTCATTAGCTACATAGTAATTTCAGCAATAAACATATTTTTTTAACTAGAACAAATAATAAGCCAAGGACAATGAAAATAAAGAGAGGTTTAGAGACCTTAAAAGGGAGTTGCGACGATTTTACTGGAAATATTCTGTTAAAATAATCGTCCTTATCATCGGCGCTCTTGGAGGTGCAAAGCTTCCACTGGTTAATGGCCTGAAAAGCATCCCTGTGTGTGAAGAATATGCTTAAACA